>NC_071538.1:2428927-2732543 GCF_026979565.1 Vidua chalybeata
CAGGTTATTCCCTGCCAGAATGAGGGGAATGATAAGGACATTGGCTCTCCTAACCTGCTGGTAAATTGATGGGAGGTGGATTCCACACAACCCCATAAAATTAATACCTACAGATCAATCTTTCCTCACCTATTTTCCTGCGGTTGCGTGGCAGGCAAAAATATGCACAAGTGATGATGAGGTGTATCCAATCTTCTGCTAGTGGGAGATGGGTTTCCATTCAAGCCCAAGTCTTCAGGATGCCCATAAAGGCAACTCTCCAGCCTAATGTGAAAGAGAGCCTTCAACATCTCATTATGCAGAGGGGTAAATTATGCCACGGTAAGTCATCAATTCTCATCTCTACTGGACAAGGACGGCTGGGAGGACCTGGCAGTGAGGATCATGTTGGGAAGGATGAGAAAAAGAAGCCAAAGAAGCCAGCACAGAGACATTGGTTAGGACATGCTTTTGCCTCTGTGGGTTTCTCAGTCATGGCCCCACAAATGCATCAAAGCATGCTGCTGCCAGGTACAGCGTGAGGATGCAGCAAGACTGACATGTCACACGCATACAGGTGTGTTGTCACCTACCCACAGCTTCAGCTGTCCAGCCAGATCTTTAGTGGGTGAAAACTTGAAGATTTTAGCCCAAAGCCATGGGAAACTGGACTTTTACCAGGAGCTTTGTTTCTGCTGGGTGATTAAAATGGCACCACAGAGCGGGAGGCAGCACATCTGAGGGATGAGTGAAACAGCAGGTACAGCTGGGGCCTGGTAACAGAGCTGGAAAATTTTGTCCTGAGATACACAGATCATTCAAATCCCTTTTATCTGGACACCTCTGAGTGCTGCAGCAGGCAGCAGAGGAGCTCAGAAGCAAGGTCAACAGTGGGTGGGAATGCCACTTGATCCAAGCTCAAGTGCAAGGGTTTTAAACATAAATTTGCACCTGGGATAAGTTCACATTGGCTTCAGAAAAATATCAGCACAGTACCTGCCAGAGCCAGGAATCCTCTTTGAGAGATGGGGAAACCCTCAGCATGCAGTCAAGCAGAAAACTCCTTCTAGAGGTATTAAAGCTGTAAATAAATTAATTCACATGTCACTGGTGGCTAAGAAGTTTAGGGAGAGAGTCAGGGATGAAGTGACATAGGCAGGACATGGGGCAGAGCCAGGATGGCTCTGGATCCTGAAAGTCTCCCCTTCTTCTTCTCAAAAGGGGCAGAGAAAGGAAGGGGCTGTGGCAGGCAGCACAGGGGCTGAGAACCAGACAGAAGAGCTCTGTGAAAGGGATAAGAAAAAGGCCAGAGGAGGCAAAAGAGGACAAGGAGTGAACAAAAGGTGCTGGGACAGGCTGGGAAAGGGAGGCTGGTTACAAACCACACCTGGAAAGCCAGATCAGCTCATGTTAACCCTTAAAACTCACACAGCTTTTCCGTGGAAAATATTTCCAGGTGCTGCAGTCAGAGGCTAAGGGTTGTAGGAAGCATGCCACAGATTTCAGAGGTTTCTTGGCTATAGCTTTGCTCAACAACACCTGCTTTGCCGGAAGAAAAAAACACAAAAAGCAAAGGCTGCTGCATGTTGTTTCCCAGTAGTGTGCAAGTATTCATCCATCTGTAAACATCTGGGAGCTGGTGGAGTTCATCACTACTTGTACTTCTCTAAAAGAAGAGGACAAAAGTGACACGGTTTTGTGAAAAACAAGGGCATTTGTAATGAGATCCTTCTGGAAATCATTGGAACTGGGATCCCTTGAAAGCTCTTGAGTGGGTTAACTCCTGTTGAAATGAGAACATCAGTGAGCAAGGGCCACGGGACCCAAACAAACAGAGCTGCAAAAGTTTGTGCCCCTCAGCTAGAATTTGGGCTTTTCAATAAAAAGTTGCTGTTCTGGCCACATCAAGTCCACTTACCTTTCTTGCCTGGAGACCTGACTTGAGCAGGGCCTTTCAGAGGCCACACATGGACACGTCCTGGAGGCTGACACAGCCCCTGGATCAATTTTGAACCTGGAGGGGGACTTCAACCTCAAAGCAGCACATTTGGGTCACCTCTCCTGCTTATACCAGTACCAGTTCCTCGGCCCTAGAAAGTTAGACCCACTCTGTGTCAGAGCTCAGCTTTCTAGAGCCAGGTTTGAACACTTCGGTCCCTGGAGCCTCGCCTGAGCTGTCAACGGAGTGAGGGGGAAGGAGAAATGTACTGTCAGGAAATGTAATCTCTGAAAAGTGCAGAAATCCAACTGTGGGAGGATTTACAGGAGTTCAAAACTAAGGGACGCCAGGAAAGACAGCTAAATAAACACATAGATCATGCATCTTGAAAGCTGGTGTCAAGATCGTAAAAAATCAACTCGATTATAGGAGCAGACAGGTGGCGATTGGTGCAACCCCTACGCGTTGTGTCCTGGAGCCTTTGGCTGGCCCTGTCCACTGCAAAGAGCACCCAGCAGATGTTTTCCTGATTATAAATGCTGTATAATTTATAATCCACAGCCTTGCTCTTAAAACGATCCCGGAGCTGTGGGGAGGCCAAGGGGTAGAGAGGCCAAATCCCTCCCATCCATTAATGCAACCAGGCCTCATCACTTCCCAGGGACACGGAGAACAGGCTGTTCCTGTGAGGTGTTAGGGACTGGGTGCTCTCAGCAACAAGTGTGGGGGACCTTAGAACATCATTTTGATGCCATCGAGGAGTTACCTGCTTTTTCATCCTGCTCCAGAGCCATGAGGAACATCCACCATGCGACAGCAGCAGAGGTGTATTGCTCCCAGGGAAAAAAGTCCCTCTCGATGCTGTGCCGGGCTCTACAAAGAGCAATCAAGCTCTTTTCATCCTTTCCTCTCTCTTCAGAAGTTGGCTGAGTCTTGCCAAGGTGTCCGTGAGAAGTTTGCAAGTGTTATGGCTCATATCACTCAGAATTTGGAGAGCAGCACCTTGAAATGGAAAATCCAGCACTTCCTCCCCCTTTAGAAAAATCACATATAGGGGCCCACGAGGGAAAACAATGAGCTATAAAAGTGTTCTGAACGTCTCTTCTCATCTTGGCACAAAACACTGCTCTGGGCTTAGCTAGCAAAGGAAATTGAGCACCTCGAATGCCTGGTTTCAGAGACAATAAACAGACTTGCTCCTGGCCAGCTGAAATTGCTCCAGTGATCCCAATGGCCTGATGTTCCTGGGGAAATCTCAGTGCCTGCCCTTCAGCAATGCCTGAAACCACATACCCTGGGCCGGGCACCCGGGATGACACTGGGGTGTCGCTTTGCAGAGCTACGGGGACGTGCTCCCTGCTAGGACACGGAGGAGCACAGCTCCATGGAGGGACATCCAGCCAAGGGCCAGAAGAGCTGCGGGGGTCTTGCCCAGAGCTGCCTCAGGTAGTTTCAGGCTCAAAGAGAAGACTTTGGGGGACACCAGCCGGCTCAGGGGTTACAGAGCGCTGCTGCAGCTGAGCTGACAAACCCTCGAGGGGGCTGCAGGGACTCCCCAGCTTGGCTCCCTGCTAACCCAGCGCTGCCCGCCGCTCGCACGGCCACATCCCCATGGGGACAAAGCGGAGCAGAGGCAGCCAGCCCCTCCTGGCTGGCAGCGCTGCCCTTCCCCAGGCAAAGGCTGGGAAAGACGCTGGGAACGCGCTGAGGGCCGGGGAAGGGCTGCGCGCCCGGGTGGGGCTCAGCCCGAGCCCCCCAGAAGGGCTTCCCCGCAGCCGGCAGCCCAAGGCAGCAGTCTCTGACCCCCCTCTAGTGGCTATAAAACATAGCCAAGTTCACGAACCCGCCACCACAGGCGCCTGGCAGGCTCTGGGGGCTGGCACCCCGGGCCGGGGGGCAGCTGGCCCCGGCAGGGCTCTGGACCAGCGAGAGCGAGGGGGTGCCCAGCCCGGTTCCACCTCCCGGCCCCGCTGCGGGGAGGATGCTGAGCCATGGGGAGATGGTGATGCCAGGGCTCATCCGACCCCAAGTTTTCCATCCTACCCCCTCCATTCATTAATAAATAAATATATTAAAATATGAAAGCAAAGATCTTCTGTCACCAGAGGACACAAGGAAAAACGACGCACCACAGCTATGGTCACGATGAACAGACTAATTTATTTCCTCTGACTCCAATTATTTATAGTTCTCAAAAGGTGCCAGTGGATTGGAGGGTGAACGTGCCACCTCTCCAACGACACTGGACAAACTACCAGTACATCAAATTTCTCCTCCTCTATGAAAGAATGCAAAACAATAGGTTGTTTACAGAAAGTTGCGTGAGAAAGTTTTCTACAAGAATGTAAACTCAGAAGGCTTTAGAAAATCTTAAAAAATCAGGGTGACAATCTTCCTCCAAGTCCCCGCAGAGTGGTGAGAGGGGCCACCAGAGGCAATCTCCCTCCACACTGTACAGCCCTGCGAGGCTCTGCCCTTGCTCTGGAGCACAGGGCACACCTGGGAGGAGCAGACACACCTGAGGGCCCCCTGCACAGCAAGGCTGCAAGCAACCATGCCCCTGCTCCACCCCTGAGGCACAGCCTTCTCCAGGGACAGCTTTGCAGCCACTGTCAGCTGGGACGGGACAAGGAAGCAGGCAGCACTTCCTTGCTGCAAGGTCCAGAGGAGATCCCACTCCCTGATCCTGAAAGGATGAGAGTCGGAGTTTTAACCTTCCCATGGGAAAGCAGCAGCCCTAAGGCAAAACAGCACAGAGGCAGCAGCATCCCTTGAGAGCTCCTTCTTCCAGCCCCAAGAACAAAACAGGGGGAGCAAGGCCGGCTTCAGAGGAAGCTTTAGATGGTAACAGGCACAGCCTCGCTAGCAGGGTTGGTAACAGCACCTCTGTAGGGTTGGGACCCCAAATCCCAAAGGCTTTCTTGCTGCATGCATCCACACACATCCTCCCAAGGAGGCTCACGGGCTGTGTACCCCTCCAGCACTCCTTGAGTTCACATCGAGACAGTGCCGTGAACACTGAAGCAGACACAAAATGATTGTTATAATAAGTGCTGTAAAACATGCTGGTGCTTTTTAGCTTGGTTCCCAAGGAAAGTGGCTTATGCAATTACACCGTAGGCTTCTGTGTTTCAATCGCTTTGGAACCTGTCAGCTAATTTTAACCCAATTTAGCAGAGACACAGAAAACTCAGGGAGTTTTAGGCTCACTAGGCTGTCAGCTAAAGGACAGACACCTTCTTAGTGTCCTCCCTCGAGAATGGGCTGCAGCGTGAGCCTCTTACCAGACACCAGAGACTCCCCATGACCTTAAGAAGCAGCCCAGTGCAAGAAAGGGGGGTTACAGGAGCTCCCATTCCTCACCCAACCTCACGACAAACCTGGGTGGCAAAGCTGCCTTCCCACCTGCCTCACTTCTAACCACTAAACCTCACCACATTTTGTTTTTCTCTGGGAAGCTTAGTTCTTTTCATCCTAAGTTTTCTATAAACCAAACAGGTTTCCTTTGGCTAGAGACAACCATCAAACATCATTAAAAGAAAAACTTTTGGTGTTTTGAGAATGCTTTTCACCAGAAATTAAGTTGTTATTTTTCCTCTTTTTTTTTCCCCTTTAAATTCCTCACTAGGGAAGGGAAGAGAATGAACTGAGCATTTTTAGACAAAAGCGGGGGGGGGGGGATATCTAATTAAATACAAGGCAATCCAGTCACATTTGGACGGAAGAAATGTTCTACCAGCTACAGAGCGTTGGCACCTGCCAAACATCTGACCTTGAAAGATCAGGCCAGGCTTAGTATGCATGGTACAGACAGGGTTTTAATACAAGGGTTTCAGCTATATATAGGAACCCATCCATTTTCATTCTTGAAAACAAAATGCAGAAGAAAAGCCTTGCTGGAGGCAGGGTGTTTGGTAGCCAGCGTACCCTGGCAGCACTGAGAGGCTGGCGATGCAGGAGAGCCCAAAGGAGCAGCCCAGGAAACCGCTCCAGGGGACGTGGTGTGAGACCATGGCTAGTGGTCAGCTCTCAAAACGCTCTGCTTGTGTTTGGCTGGGGCTGTCAAGATGAAATTAATCTTGCCTGGGCAGTGAAAGTTTGGATCTACCTTCGCTAGCCTCTAATGAAAAATGCATAGTGGCAAGCATTGGAAAATCCCTGACACTCAGCACCAGAGGGTACATTTAAATAATTCTGTGAATATAGATCAATAAAACTAATGCACTTATAGCTGCTGTGTGAAGTATTCAAACTAGAATAAAAGTCATCTTGTATTACAAAGCCCTGTATTAATTCCTTGCACCTATTGTTTTACATATTCAATTAATCTTAGTCGGCAGAGAGCAACTCATAGATGGTATTAAAAGCATAAGGCAGGTGAGGCTGTATCAGAGAGCCCAGACATCTTCATAACCAGGAGAGAGCTTGGAGGAAGGTGTCCCTACAAGAACCCACTTGTAGGGATACCACTTGTAGGGTGTCCCTACAAGAATCCTGCACGCTGGAGGGTAAGACACCATGTGGGCTGGAGACATGAGAGGACAGCTGTGGCCATGCTGGGACCTCCACATCCCTGTGTGTGTGATCTCCAGGACACCACGTGTCTCTGGGGACTTCTGCAGAGAGGGATCTCAAAGCACCAGGAGCACGAACTGCAGGAAGAAGCACCTTCCCAGCAGAGGTGGGGATGGAATGAAGACCTGGAGCGCTGGCCACTACAACCCCCAGCTATTTGCCTGTGATTCAGAGTCAGAGGAGCAAGGGAGATGGGAGATAATCCATAAGGTTGTGGGGCTGGTTTTCCAAAATCTCTCAAATGCCAGCACCTCTCACTTAGCTGCAGGGAAAAGCTTTTCATTGAACAGCTATTTTAGGGATCTCTCAGGGAATTTGGAACAGAAATCTGTTGGATGTAATAAAACATTACATTAGAGGTCCAGACCATCAAACCAATTAGTCTAAAAGCTGTCAGCCTGGACTTGCCAGCCCCTGCATTTTCAAAACCATACTTTGTGTGGACCCAAAACCACTTCACGCCACATGACTATTGGTGTTTGAGTGTCCCACACTGCTATGAACCCACACCAGCCTTAGGGTTGGGCAATCAAATCCAGCCATGGCTTTGGGAAGGTTAGCCCTCAACTGGGAACTGAGGGAAGAAGAGGCAAAAAGTTCTCTGGAATCTCCCATGGGGCTACAAAGGTTTGGAGGCTTGACTCTGGCCACACTGCATGTCCCCTCTCAACTCCAGCAAAATATCCAGCCCCAACTTATCCACCTCTGACTGTTCAGAGCATCACCCCTGGAGGCACTGACCAGCTCTCCAGAGGAGGGACACGTCAGCTATGTCACTGCCCTCCCCACTGCCACCAAACAATTACCAGAATGCTGTTTGAGTCTTTCTCCAGCAAAGGCCATAACCTTTACCACCATGGTGGCCACTGTGACATTCATTAAGCTGGCAGTGCTGAACACACCGCTTGCTGTGATGAATCTAGTGTTGGAGGGCTGCTCTGCTCTGTCACTGGGCAGCAGGGCACCCTTCAAGGTGGCACTGCTGATGCCTCAGGATGTAGCTTTTGTATTTTTCAGATCCTGTATTCCCTTAGTGTATAACTCTGAACTCCATACAGAGTGTTAGCTACTGTCTTCACTTTTTGGTCACACACAACAATCCCTCTGGGCCTGAAGCTCAAGGACACCCTACAGCCTCAGGCCCCAAAAGTATGAACAAAAAGTGAAATGGGAGGGGAGCAAACTGGGGGAATATGACTTCATTACCTGAAGCTGTAATTGGAGGATTAACCCCTGATATGTAAATGGACCAAATTTATAATTGTCTGAAAACCTCACAACCATTGTCCATCCTGGGTGTAGCCCCTCTGGGAGGCTTCTGACTGCCCAAAGTGTGCCTATTTGAAAAACTTCAATAAATACCTGCTTTTTCTCTCTTAATCTTGTCTAGCCTCTGTTTTAGGTAGCCACCCCAAGGCATCACTGCTGGCCCACCCTCACAGCTGCTCACCATGTGTCACTCCTGACTCACTTTACAAACCAGCCCTGGACTGTTGACCAAAATGACAGCACACTCTACATTGGCAGCAAAACCAATGCAGAGTGCCTTCAATGCCTTCAGAAAAGCCCTGTACCTCCATTTCAAAAGACAAAGGAATGCTTTAAAAAAATACTCCCCCCGCAAAAAAAAAGCCCACTGAAAGCATCCAATGTGATCCAGCAGACAGAGAGCACCATTGATAGAGATCTGTGTTAGCCCATTAATAACACAATGCTAGGCTTGCATCTGGACTCATTTCACTTGTATATTAATCATGTACCTTCAGTATAATAAGCCCTGTGTGTTGCCACAAGGTAGGACACCCTTATTCCCACATGGCAGGTTTAACAACTTTGCAAGCTTAACAAAGCCCTGCTCTCTGATAGGAGGCTGGAGTTGGGTCCCTACCAAAGTGAGGTTCTCAGGAGGTAATAAAACACCAAGGAGATGCTATCTAGTGGATTTGGAGCATTTCACTCCCTTGAAAGTCAAGTCGACAGCTGATTTAAAGTTTCCAGCTAGGTCATACAAAAGTCAACAGCGGCTGCATCCAGCCAGGTTCAGAGTTTGAATATTTATGGTGTCAATCTGAAATCCAGATAACCACAAATAATCCAAACCCATTAACTCCCCCCTCATCCAGAGGAGAAAGCTCTCTGGACGTTAATGCCCATATTTCTAGGGTTACCACGGGATCGTGGGCAGAAGGTTGTTTTTTCTGGGTTTTTTTTCCCTTATTATCCTTTTTTTTCCCCCCTAACTGAAGGTTATTATGCATCCATGGCGGCGTGTCAGGCAGTTCCCGCCAGATCCGCCTGCCTTCCAGGAAAGCTGGAGTGGGCACCACGTGAGTGGAGCTGTTTGGAAGCACTGAGACTCTCGTGGCCAGGTCAAGTCCAGTCCACCAGGGAACAGGCTGATAAATTGCCATCATCACTGCACTGCAGTGCAGGAGTGCAAGGCAATCATCCCTGCTCGCTGCCCAGCACAGCCACGGGAGGAGGCACACACATCTCCCAAGGCCTGGAGGTGATGTGGGGCAGCAGGAGACGCCAAGGAAAAAGGGAAAAAAAAAAAAAAAAAGAAAAGAATATACAAAATGCCAAAAATAGAGTCTGGATTATCTGAGGCTGAGCAGGGCTGGCATCCCGGCAGGGAGACTTGCTGAACGGAGCCACAGAGGGAGCAGAGAGCTCCTTCCCTACCCACCCACCAGCTGGATCAAGCTGAGGAGTCACATTACAGTGACACGCTGGCCCTTGGGGAAGGCCGTGCCTGGAGCAGGGAACGGATCCTTCTGCAGACATCCCGCAGAACACTCCAGTGGATTACAACAAGGGTTTCATGAGCAGGAATCTGCTGCAGTACCCCAGACAGGAGCCATCCTGGGAGATCTTGGCACACTGCCTCTGGCCTCTCCACAAAGAGATCAATCTCGGAGCTTTCAGTGGTGCTTTCGCATCTCCATTGGCAACTTGGATGGCTCATCCACAATGTCAGCTCTTAACTCCATCTTTATGGCTTCTCCCTTGCACAAAGGCTTGCAAAAAAGTCTTTCTTTAAAGGAAAAAGGAGTGCTGCTGGTGGGCTGGCGCAGGGTTAGGGTTAGGGTTAGGGTTAGGGTTAGGGTTTGGGTTAGGGTTAGGGTTAGGGTTAGGGTTAGGGTTAGGGTTAGGGTTAGGGTTAGGGTTAGGGTTTGGGTTAGGGTTAGGGTTACGGTTAGGCAAGCCCAGGAACTGGGAGCAAGCACCTGGAGCAACACACTGAGCATGCAGAAGCAGCATCACCCTAGATTTTGACATGGCCAGCACAGGAACAGCCACAGACAGATGTGTGTTGGAACAGATCTGCAACACAGCTGCTGGTGCTTGCCAGAGCCATGAGCAGCCCGAGGCATCTGCCAAGTCCTGGGACTTGCTACAGCAAGGTTGTGGGTATGGCAAGCCAAAGGAATCAGTGGGATGCTGGCAAGGAGGGCAGCACAACTTGAGATAGAGAAGAATCAGAGTGAAGTGAACTCGTTGTTCTAGCAAACATTTTCCCATCCAGAAATAAGCCCCTAAAGACTCGGCTGAGTTTTCCTCTGCTGCTGGAAAAGAGTTAGTGCCCCTTGGTGAGTTTTAGGAGGATTAGTAAAAGTATTAGGGTTAAAAATAGTTTTGTAACTGTCTTCGTGGACAACATGCCTAAATATAACATTAATTTCCATATGTCATCCAAATGGCTGCTTAATAAAAGCAGGGACTGAAACAACATGAAGCACAGTTTTGCCATTGACTCATGCAGGCTCCAGCGTGCATCCTGTCACAAAAACAAAGCAGCTCCTGCTGGAGCCAGCAAAGCTGATGTGGGCTGGAAACCTTTTGCTTTTTCACCTCAGTTCAGATGTCTGGCATGAGGTTGCTAGCCTTTTACTCCCCCCCCTTCCATGCAGCTCTTTGGGGCTGTTCTAGGTACCCAAGCCCCGTGATAAACCGGGAGGTTCATGCAGGTAGGATTCTGAAGAGAAAGGCATGCAGAGGCTGTGCCTGTGCATTCTACCCACTGCACGATTGTGAAATCACGTTGAAAATCGATTCATCTGAAGAGGAAAGGAAGTTTGTTCCCTCTGTCGTAATAGCAAATTGAGATGTTGATACACGTCTCTGTTTTGACAGATCTGTGGGGCAAAGTTAAGCTTGAGCGGGTGGTGGAAGTCATTCGGGGTGATTATCAACACACAGTAATTACAAGGCAAAAGGGGGAGTTGGCTGGATACCTTAATTATGCATTTTCAGACTTTCTAAACATTCAAGGATCTCACTAAATCAGCCTGCTATTTTCAGAAAGGAAAATATTATTGTGCTGCTGGAATGCCATCAGAGGAGTACACAGAAATATCGGTATGTTGAGTGTAATTACACTCTGCTCCTTCTGGGCTCAGAACAAAGAGATTTAGGAGAGGAATTGCCCCTGTTCTGTCCCCTCCAGCACACAAGGGCTACTGGGCTTCACCACAGTCATCAGCTCAGCACATTTTTGGGGCCAAAGCAGAGAAAGGACAGGTCACCTGGGCCTCAGACCCTCAGGTGAGGCGTTTCTCCTGGTGCTTGCAGAAGGGTGAGGCCATCCTGCAGCAGCTGAAGAGTTCCGATTGGGGAGGACAAGCTGCCCAAACCACCATTCCACTTATCCCTTTATATCAAATTCAAGCGTAAGAGAAAGACTTTCTTTCCTTTAAAACAAACAAACAAAAAATTTCACTTGGACTTAAAACCAAAATTCCATCTTCTAACTCTTCGTCTCCACTTAAAGCCAACGCTTTGCTTCAGAACAAAATGCTGCTCCTAGAGTGAAACTAAAACATTTCAACTTGCCAAAAGCTTCTCCCCCAAAAGAGACTGTTTCAGGTCAAGCCAAAGCATTTTTTGGACCTGCCAGCAAATTTAGCAACACAATTCTTTGTGCTGCTGTAATTAGTATGAATGGGCTTCCTTAGCACCATTGTTTCAGGAGCAGCTGTGCTGCTTTGATGAATACCCATATTTTTGTATGTCACATGCATTTGCTATGGCCTGTTTATAAAAGTTTCAAATCATACAGTCAGGGAGCAGAAGAGAAATTATATCAGGAGACTTGGGCGATCTATCACAAACTGCAGACAAAGAGAGAAGACAGGGATCTTGTTTTGGGACGTGGGACAAGGACTCGGAAAACCCAGCTTCAGTTCTTGGCTTGGCCAAAGACTGAGCTGGGCAAGTGAAAAATACTCTTCTGCTGGCAGGCAAAATTATCCAGAGATTAAGTAACCTGCCAGCTTGTCTATTTAAATTCTACGTTTTTTCACCAAAGAACTGTGCTAGCTACTCATTTACTGTGGAAGTAGGTAAAAAATGTTCCATTACCACACACACATACTGTGTCTATAAGCAGGGAAAAATGCAGATTCAGGAACATTGAAATACTCCTCAAATCACTCCGGACTCCTTCACATTGAAAGCTCTTCACACTGAAATATTTTAATTCTGCAAAATCAAGATGTCTATCTGCAATATTTCTGAGCCCAGCAGGTCAATTTTCCTCATTTTGAAAAGCCTTTTGCTTCAAATTCAATTAAAATTATATTTGAAAAGAAGCATTTCAGTGACAGCACTTATTACTAAATATCAACAAAAATATCAGTGCTATTCTATCAAAAAAAAAAAATCTATTACCCAGAATTAAATGCTGTATTTCCTTTTGGCTTTTAATTAAATTCTAAATCCTTAAACAGTTGTTTTTCTTCTGAACCTGGACGTCTTTGCAAGATTCAGACTTGCCAAGAAGCCAAGCTCAACGAGACAAAGCTTGGCTTCAGCAGAGGGGCTGATGTAAAGGGAACAATAAATAATGTAAGTCAAAACCCAAAGCCATCAGGATGGGTTTGAGAGGTAGGAAAAAGCCTCAGGATACTGGGGGAAAGAGAGGCTGCAGCATTATCCAAAACATCTTTCTCCAGAAACCCAGGATCTGCAGGTAATTCATGTAAGGCAGGAAAGATCGACAAAACTGACCAGACCAAAATATTGACCAAACTGTTCCTAGTCACACATCCAGGCCAGCTGCCTGCCCACTGACCCTCTGCCTGGGCAAGCTGTCTCCCACCTTACAGCACACCAAAGCTCCCATCCAAGAAAAATCTCACCTCACATAATCAGTTTTAATTAAATTTACAGCAAGTATCTTCAGTTAAGCTGATAATTGGTTAATGACTCCCATTAAAACAAGATACAGGCAGCACAACTGGCCAATATCCCCATGCTTCACGGAAGTACTCTTCCACCAAGCCTTCTCCCAACACAGAAAGTTGGGATGACATCAGGAGGTGACAACTTTAACAACTGAGGGACCAATAAAAATAAAGGCAGCCACACAGAGCACACGGAAGTGCAGCTAACATTTCATTTCTAAGCAGGATGTTTTTTTTCAGAGAGCCCCATTAATTTTTCCAAGGTCCATGGGCCTCACTGTCTCCCATCTGTCTAGCAGGGAATGAATATAGTGCCCTCCCTTAAACACTTGGAGACCTCAAGTCCCCTCTTTGCTCTCTGCTCAACCCACTGGCTAAGTCACTAACCCTCTGCAATATGGACACATTAATACTCAGCACTATGAAGGGAGTTCAAGGCTGATTCATAATTCACCTGGTCCAAAAAGACACTGAGTTTCTTAAGCCTGGGGCCATAACTTTAAAATGTAGATGCTGTCAGGAAAAGAAAAAAAAAAAAAAAATCAGAGCAGTAAAAGGCTGCGAAATTTGCACACAGCAAAATTATTCCCCTTTCACAAAGTTCATTTGAGAAGTTACTGTAAATAGTTCTTGCAATTCACACACAAAACAACATTTCCAGAACATTAATGAACCATTTTTTAAAGCCCCCCCTTAAAGTTATTCCTGGCAGAAAAGGGGAAAAGATGCAAGCTGTGGAGTCTGTGACTGCATAAGGGAAGAAGCTGTCGGATCCCATCTGTCGATGAGGAGGATAAACGACCGCACACATCTCTCCCCTGAGTTAGCTCTAGCCTGAGTCTGAGGAGGGGGAACCTGCTCAGCCACAGCTCTAAGCAGAGGAGGCAGGGATGGCAGCAAGTTGGAGTTTAATCCACACAGGTCTTCTCCCACAGTGCCTCCACCCACACTTTGGGAGACAATGGGTTCTGGATTGGCTGCAAAATGAACCAGTGGGGAGGAAAGCGAGTGCTCTGTGTGACAGCAGGGATGGCAGGGAAGTTATCCACCATGACAAACCTCAAGATGATGAGAGACTGGTGGAGTCAGAAACTCCCTGTGACATCCCTCCCACACCACCACTGAGCACAACCAGCAGGAGAAAGGTCCACATCCTCCTGGGCAGAGAAGTGTCCTTCAAGGCTCTCAGAGGAGCCACGGAGCAGTGCAGACAAGGACAACACGGGTCAATGCTCCAGCAGATTCCAGCAGTGCTCCTCAAGACTGGCATTTGATATATTGGGATTAAGAGCCTGCAAAGTTCTGCATTCCTCCATGGCTGTCTGGCTGGGAAAGAGCTGAGGTCAAGGCCAGGAGATACCTAAAGGTCAAAGTGCTGCCAAGAAAAACAGTTAAACATTTCTCTAGTCAATTGCTCAGGCTTATAAAGACAGTGTTAAACTTAGAGTAAGGAATTTAGGATTCATTTTAGACCTCCTCCTTATTTTAAAAGGCTTTTCTCAGCACCAAAGCCATTTAATTTCAGTATCCAGCTAAAACCCCCCAACACGAACTTCTGGGGTGCTGAGAACTAGAGGCTCCACAGTTCTTTTTTTTTTTTTTTTTTTTCCATTTGGAAGTGTTTTGTGGGTGTGTTGGCTTTTTGGTGGGAAATTTTGTGGGGTTTTTTTTTTTTGTTTGTTTTTTTACATAGAATGGACGTTGGACATATCTGTGAGGAGTTCTGGTGGGGTTTTTTGTGTAACTGGCCTGCAGCCACACTTCTGCCCTCAGTGCAACAACAAAGCAAGACTCTTATCTTCAAGCAAGGGGTGGACAAATCCTCCATCTCCTTTTCCACATGGTTGTAGTCAGCTAGAGGTGAAACCCTGGCAAGAAGAGCAGCCACAATTCACCACTTCTCTTAACACCATCTCAGCCTAGTCTGAGGTGCCATCCCAGCAACACAGGATTGATTTAGCAGCTCCTGGAATCCCTAGGACCTTCCAGCACCCAGGGGATATTTTCTGAAGAGATTTGCCCACTACAGTCCTGCTCCTCATGAGCCACCACCTGTGTTTATTTATCTGACAGCCTTACTTACACTGCTTTATCTACACACAAATAGAAAGACAGATTTTTATTGAAACATCTCTCAGTCAAAATCCTGCTTTGGGAATCAGGCAATTTCTCTCACAAAGCTCCCTTGTGTCAAAGCTGTGACTTCCCAAGCATTCAAGTCAGAGCATATCCCTTCAGGGTGACAGCAGGCCACCAGAGTTCCCAAGTTGTGGCTTTGCTGGAACATAGACAACCAAACTTTATCCTCCTCTCTGGGCTTTTGCAGTAAGGAGAAGCAGAGCATCTTCTTCCTGATCTTCTGGCCATCCAACACCGGGTTTCCGAAAATCCTTTTGCATACTACAGACAGGATTTCACAAGGAACACAAACAGAAACTGACTCTTCTCCCTGTTTTAAAGGTTACCAGCAAGTGGAAGAGTTTGGGCTCTATTGGACTTAAAAGGAAATACTGTGCCCTGTATTGCAATACCAAGCAGACCCATTAATGGTTTCCCAATGGCCAGTCTACAGCCAGTTCAGCCTAGTGCCAGCTCAGATGACAGCATGGAAGACCATCTGCAACTCTGTGAACTCAGCAATTAGCCCCCGAGCCCAGGGAAGAGTTTGTCAAGATCCCATCACAGGCGAACAATAACACAGAAACACAGCTTTGAGGGGGAGACAATTTATCAAGCTGACCACAGACGTCTCCCTCATTTTTTCTTTAATAAATCCAGCCTAGCTCTTGGCTGTGCTCAGTATCTTGTCATTGCTTTCGTCTCCTTTCAGGAATGCCTCCCACCTGCAGTCTTCAGGCCCTTTGCAACCCTGAAGCCATTTATTTTCTCCAACATTTCTCCATAAAGAAACCCAGACTTTATTCCTATGGAGAGGAGGGAAACTGAGGCACAGCAAAGTGAGCTCCCTGGTCCTAGGCTAGGGAAGGGGATAGGAATACCTGCTCAATTTGACATGGGCTGATTTGTACTGGCCATTTCCTCATCTGCACAAGAAGCATCAGGAGGTTTTTGCTCCCTCTCGTGAATGAGCTGTTTAGGAATTACTCGGCTGCTCTTTGCCATCAGATTTTAATCACCAGGAGTGCCTTCCTTGTAGGACTCCATGGGGCTGTTCAGGCAGCCAGCCAAGCTCCTGAGAGCCAGGCCTCATCTAAATACATGCACTGGTTATTTTTAATAATGGTGGGCAGACACCAGCTTGGCTCCCATCTCATCTCCACCTCCTATCGCCAGCGTGGCATTTCTGTCTCCGTTTCCACATCCCCGTGGTCCTTGCAAGAGTGCAACAGGGAGCTCCAGGCTCAAATCCCTTCTCCAGCCCTTGGAGACACTGCTGGGAAGAGCCACACATAGGTGGCCTTTTGAGGTCCGAGGGGAAGGTTCCGCTCAGACTGCCAGCTTTTGGGAGCACCAGGTATCAGCGTCGCAAGGCTGCTGGCAGACACGGTTGCCTGGGCTAATTTCACGCCCATCCTCTTCCCTCTCTGCGAAATTCCAGGCAGGCCTTCCACTTTGGCTGACATTCAAAACTGTCACCTCTCTGCAGACATTAACTTGGAGGCCTCTGTCATCCCTCACATTAAAATGCTATCACGGGGAGTCAGCACAGCTCGGCTCAGCCAGCTAAGGGGCTGGCTCCGGCCACGCCGCAGGGACAGCCAGTTCACGCTTGACATCCGTGGTCAATTTGACAGTGATGGACATGCTACTTAGGAGTCATTTGCTGATCTCGTTTCCCCAGGTGGGAGGTCGTGCCACGGAGCTGCCTTCCCTGGGGAGGAGGAGTGGTGATGCTCTCCAGCCTCTCCAGGAGCAGACACACACAGATGGACTGTTGCCCTGTCTGCTCACAGCCCGTAGAGCCTGCTGTGCACCCAAAAGGCAGCTGCCCCTTGTGCCACACACAGAGGTGTCTTTGCTCACAGACAAAGCTGTGTATGTTTGTGTGGATATTCTCCATGTCCTTGCTGAAGCCTGTGCTCCTGGGATACCCCTTCCTGGCTAGGACAGGGAAGTCTCAGTCTTCTCAACAACTGCTTGCACTTTCTGAACCACACATGTTGTCAAAGGCACGAGAGATGCTGTCAAGCCAAGACACACCTTTGCTCATAGACGGGGCCTGGTCATCATACCCTGACCTTCCTCACAGCAAGGGGAAGCAGAGGCGTGATGCTCATTAAGCTCTAAATCACTATTTAATGGGTACATCATCATCCTCCTTGTTCCAGGTCATGTCTCTGTCTGGAGGTGCCCACCCTGTCCCTCTGAGCAGGCAATTATCACAATCACAGCCTCGGGGGAGCAGTGCTCCAAAAAGGAGGGGGATTTTTAAACCTTCGCCTTCCCCTGGCATCACCACTGGTGCACCCAGCCCTGGGATAGGTCATCATGACATATTGTTGACTTCAGAGCACTGTGTCCTTTGGCATCATTTTCACACAGACAGGGCAGCAGACTCAGCAGACCCTTAAGCCAAGCTCAACCACACTCCCCTTTCACCTGAAGGCCTCCCAGCACCTGATGCCCCAGCATGTTCCTGCCATAGCTCTGTTCCCAGCAACTCAGGGACAGCAACAGTCTCCAGTACCTCTGCAGGCATCTCTACCAACAAAGCCCACCTGCAGCTCAGGGAGTGCCAGCTCTAAACCAGCTTGGACATTCTGGTGCAAAAATTCCAATTAAACTCTGCTGGGTTAAACTAAGCTAAAATATACAGGGAACTAGGTAAAGGTGAATTGAAAATACAAGTTGCCATACAGGCATGAAGCCACCAGAGCTGTGGTGGTTTCCTGCATCTTTATACCACAGGCAAACCACCTTTTTTTTTTTTTTTTTTAATGGAGAAATTTACAGTCTAATCACCTAAAAACTCCCTCCCACTTCTTATTGCCCCAGCACAGTGTCATTAGTAACACACTCAAATCCCAGGGCTGCAAAAGATAATTAGGGCAGGGGAACTCGGCCAGCTACTACTGAGAACCACTTCCCAGCTTTTCCCAGTTTTGGGAAGCCTGAGTTGAGCCCCATCCTAAACACCCTGTAAAACAGATGTCTTATGCATCATGCCCAGAATGCCTTCCCCAAAACTAGACACTTTTGGATCAGACAAAGGGAGCAAATTCCAGAATCCTCCGGCCGTTGTGGCGAACATGGCTCCTTTGAGAGCGAAGCTTGGACAGTGCCTGTCCCCACAGCTGTGGCTGCCTGGCTCTGGGACAGTGGCACACTATTTCTGTCACTGATGCCACCTGTCTCCGATGAAGGAGACTGAGGAGATTCATTCCCCCCAGAGATGCCCACAGAGTTGATCCAAGCCCTCAAAGACTTTCTTTCTCAAAGGTGACCAAGGACCAAGGGCACAGTGGCAACATCCTAACCCAGGGTGGCTTGGTCTCTTCCTGGCCTCCTGTCAGCAGAGCTGGGTGGGAAGGGACCCACTGACAGACAAGTCACAGACCTGACGCCTTCCCAAGCAAAGCCCCAGGCCCTGACACTGCTACTGCTCCGTGGCTCTGGGACAGCCTGGCTCCGCTCCACCATCCCCATCCCCATCCCCAGCCAAGGCAGGACAGGACCACACTCGCCTCCCAGTTACTTTTCAGTCCTTTTATGGGGAGGATCATTTTATAGCAGGGTCTGGTAGAGTACTCAGCTTTCCCTTCCAGACTCCAGCAGAAAGAACTTGACCTGTGTCCTCGGACCCTCTTAGTCATCGAGCTGAGACGCCTCTCCCCTCCTCCCACCACCCTCCTCTTTTATGGAGTAGCAGCAGCAGCAGAGCATGGGGTGAGAAGTCAAGGGAAGGACAACTTGACTGATGGAGCTCAGGTTGTGGGGTCAGCGCAAGGCGTCGTGATCTGGGCTCAGACAGAGCCATTTCCTCTGTGATTTTATCCGCTGTGATTTTTATCTTTCGTCTGTTCACACGTCATGCCACCTGGACATAATACAGAGCAAGCTGAGTGCTCAGCTCCACACTTAACCCCTTCCCTGCTTCCCAGGAAAGCAGGAGGCCTCAGGCACGGCTCAGTTCTGTGCCTGTGGCTTTGCCTGGCAACAAGGGGCTTTTCTTTACGGTCCCTTTTTATTGCCTGGAACATCTGTAAGTGGCAAGTTTATCCTTCTCTGCTGACCCCATGAACCACATTATGATTTACCCACAAATTTCACATTCTTGACAGCATTCATGAGATGAGATTTTTGGTATTTGTTTTAGGAGACACATGCTGGTTTGGGTTCCCACTCTAAGCCATGTGAGCACAGCCCTGGCAGTTCACAGCACGGGCTCCTCAAGTGATAGTACAGACATGAAAGGCAGGCAGAAACAATTTCCTCGTACTGCACCAAAGATGTTCAGCCTCAGCAGCTGCTTACGCAGGGCTGGAGTAATGAAGAGCAGCCCTCTGCTCCAAAGAGCCCAAACCAAACCCATGGGTGGAATTAGGTGGTGTTTGACATGAGCACAGGTGTCCAGGCCAAGCTACACCGAGTTAGACCAAGAGCAAAGAACATTTTGAAGGTCCACAGGGAAATTGATAATAATCCCCCTAACAAAGTCTCGGCTGTTGAACATGTCAGATCTAAAACTCCTCAAAAGGCAGATGAAAACCATCACTCCCATTCTGGTGAAGGACCAGCACGAAGAAGGAAGCAGAAGAAAGGAATATTAATCCATGACCTCTCCCAGAGCTGTAGCATATGATACCTCACTAACCATTTCATCACCAGATATCAGCTCACCTCCTCAGGCTGGGCAAGAGTCCAAGCACCTTCATGTGACATCCACTGACCTTCCTTTCAGGTCCATGGAGCACCAATCCCGTGGTCCAAACAGGATGCAGCTCAGCAACAGTCACACGGGACACCCAGCCTGTAAAGAAACACTGGAGGAACCTGCAGGAAGCGTGGTGACCCCACAGCACACAAAGCACCCTTCTCCTCCAGACAGGACTCACCTTCCCAGCCTTTCCTGGCTCCTCCAAAGAGCAGAGGGCTGGCTCCTGCATCTGTCTAATTCCACTGCCATAAATTACCACCGGATGGGACAAAAGTAGAAACTGCTTTGAGTGGGGGATATTTTAAGGCGCTTATGGTTTTGGGGTTTCTTTGTTGTGGTTTGGTGTTTTTTTCCCAAGTTTCCGTATTTGTTTCCTTTCTTGCTCCTGATATGATAACGGGAGAGATAGATAAACAGGGAGTTTCCATCTAGAAAGTCTGGAAAGTGCAGCCAGCCACAAAAGTTGTACAGGCCTTGAGGTTATTTTTATTTTAATTTCTGGCTTCTTAGAACCAGTGACCTCACTTTTTGAATTAGGCAAAAAGATATGGATAAAGCAACAAGTCCTCAAATAAAACCCTGCTGGCCTTTATGTGTGGCTGCCAAGTAAGCAATCTATGGGTGTCAAGGTGCAATATTTTTAATGACACATTCACACCAATTTAAAGCACCTTAGAAGGAGCTCTAACCAGTTACAGTTCTGGTTCCTCCTTTCAGGAGGACTATGGCAGAGGACAGGGATGACTTGCTTTTTCAATAAGCTGTATGCACAATGAACACATTAATTTTGAAAGGTTACATAATTCTCACACAGAAAGTCAAGTCCTTTTTGACATTAAGAGACTCCTTAATTTGGGACAGTCCCTACATCAAAGCCAGGTAGATAAAATGGGAAGGGTCTGCCCAGCTCTCATACACTCCCAAAGCATCTGCTCTTGGCCACTGTCAAGAGGAGTTTGCTATACCAGAAATGATCTATCCAATTTGGCAGCTCTGATTTTTTCTTACAGGCACAGAGAGTCAGGCACACAACTGACTTCAAGAGAAATGGGCCCACTTGGCTGCAGCTCAGTGCTCACCCCGTGAACAGCAGCTCTGTGAGCAGGGAGTTTGTGCCCCGTGTCTCCACTCCACACAGCACAAAGGGATGCTCAGCCTTGAGTGCTCCCACCAGGTTTGCACATGTCCAGGAGTGTGGAACTCAGCTTTGGAATAATTAGTGGTAGAAGCTTTACCCCACACCAAAACTTCACACAAACCCCAGTTTGCCACAAAACGAAAACAACTCTTTGCCCCTGGAGCAGGAAGCTGAATGCATAAAGAAGTTTGGTGTTGTCACACCTACTTCAAAGCTGTCCCCAGGCAATTCCCCTCGGCATCTCCTTTTTCCTTTAACAGTTTGCATCAGTCACCCACTCTCTGGCTGTGCCCTTGTAGCACATCCCCAGAGATAGAAAGACTCCTGCCACTCTGCTCTAGTGAGGACACAGACAACTGATGTCACTTGTGGGTGTTCAAACAAAAGGCATTCAAAATGTCCATCCCCAGACCTGCTTCTCTCCACACACACACAGAGAAAATCACCCTGAAGAAAACCCAGACCACAAGAATGGTTACAGCCTCTCCCTCTGGACTGGTATCACAGCCACTCCCCCTCCCACCACTTCTTCCTAAAATGACCTTTCTGGATTTTTAAGAACTCCGGGTTTCCAAGACATCCACAGAAACCAAATTCAGCTTTTTGTGGGAAGAATCACGCTGTGCCACCAGGCTGGAGGCAGCAAATGCTGCTGTGCCTGCATGTGGACAACACCCCCGCAGGGAACAGGCAGCAAAGCCAACCCCAGACCATCAGACCATCTCTCTTCCCAGCAAGCTGCCAAGGGAGCCCTCCAGCCACATAAATTTTGGGGTGCCCTTGCTCTGTGGTCAGCCCCAGTCAAAGGCATCTTATTGCCGGCCGTTTCCCCATGCGGCACAAATTCATGTCCCTATCATTAAAGAGACACATGGTTTATTTACTCATTACCATATCCAGCTGTTGGCTTTCCTTCCCCCCATATTTCAGGGTAAGTAGTGATTTGACATAAATAATACCCCATTCAGCTATGGCCTGAAAGATATTGTAAATATAAAAAAAAAAAAAAAAAAAAAGTCTTTGGCTACAATAGCTCTTTCCAAGTGCTCGGTCCAAATCCTACTTAGTATGGGAGTGGGGGGAGGTTGGGAAAGAGAAAACCCAACGCCATTACCTAAATAGCCCCATTAAAAATGAGCCCAGAGTGAGTTACAGCTTTATTAAACAGATGACATTACCTCAGGAATGATGAATCATAATGTTTCTTTTCGGGATTACAATGCTGTACGACCTCTTCAGCTGTAATTGTTTGCCTCCTATTCCCAGGCACCACCAGGTGTGGTGGCCCCTGTCCCCATCACATCAACGCCAGCGCTGGGGACCTGTGAGCATCTCGTCCTTAAAGGCTCACAAATTGTCACAGGGAAAGGGAAGGAGAGGGACAAACCCTTCAGGAAGCCCAAAAGGATCCTGGTTTTTGTTCCCAGCCCTAGATGGGCAGGGATGTCTTCCCAGGAAAGCACAGGGTGTTTCTCCACGTTTGCAGGCAGGAGGGGGTTTGGATTCTCAGACTCACCCTCTTGCCTTGGTCTCTCCTGCATCAGAGCTGAGCAGGGTGAAGCAACAAGAGGGATCTGTGGTGGGAACCAGATTTCAGGGCTGTGCATCTGTGCTGTTTTCAGCTGGGGTAGAGTTTTTTTTTCACAGGGGCTGGTGCAGGGCTGTGTTTTGGATCTCTGCTGAATCCAAAACAGGATTTTTGGATGTTTCTGTTGTGGCTGGGCAGGGCTCACACAGACCTGAGGCATTTTCTGCTTTTTATATGGCCACCACTTATATGGTGAGGGGGCTGGGGGTGCATGGGAGGCTGGGAGGAGGCACAGGCAGGACAAGTGACCCAAGTGACCAAAGGGCTGTTCCAGGCCACGTGACATCATGCTCAGCATATAAGATGGGGGAAAGGTGATTTTAGTCTCTGTTTTTACTTCTCATTATCCTGCTCTGATTTTGTTAGCAACAAATCCAATGAATGTCTCTAATTCGAGTCTGTTTTGCCCATGATGATATTTGGTGAGTGCCCTTTCCCAGACCTTAACTCATGAACCCTTTGTTATTTTTCCTCTCCCCCATCCATTTGCAGAGGGGAGTGAGAGAGAGGCTTTGGTGGGTGTCTTGGTCAACCCACCAAGGCTTTTAATACCCAATTAATTTTTCCAATTCCCTTCCAAGCTGAGGGCTGCATTAGGGCACATAGTAGGGATTTCAGGAACAGTAGAAATATGGGAAACTGCACAGTGCAAGATGACTGGGACCACTCAGGATACAGCAAAAGGCTGTCAGAGAAAGGACTACAGACTGCAGCTGGTACAGCACTGCTCTGCTGGTTCCCCCACCAGAACCAGAGATCCCCTCTCCCAAAACACCACACATCAAGCTGGCTGCTCGCTGCCTCTGTCCTTGGCACTGCTTTTCATCAGCTCCTTCAATCCAACCATCCATCCATCCATCCATCCATCCATCCATCCATCCATCCATCCATCTTTTCTTCCCTTGTGTGTATAATAGTTGTTGAAACATCAGTAAGTATAGTTAGTAATTTTGTTTTGGTTTTAATTATAATTTGAGTTGTTATTTTTATAATTGTAAAAATTGGTTTTGGAG
The DNA here is from genome assembly GCF_026979565.1 of Vidua chalybeata. NCBI lineage: Eukaryota > Metazoa > Chordata > Aves > Passeriformes > Viduidae > Vidua > Vidua chalybeata. The sequence continues at coordinate 2,452,186 of NC_071538.1, forward strand.
ATGTATAAGGAAGAAAAACTTATTTTATTATTCGACAACTACTTCCTAACTACAATACACTATAAACGTTTCTTGCCCTATCAGCTTTAGCCACACCATGCTGTAAATGCTTTAAAGCCAACCATCTAAAATGTGTTTAAATGCACACTGTCCCCAAGGCAGATCACACACACGGATCAGAGAGAAGAGCCCCTCTGAAGATGGGACGGTCCTTGCAGGATTGGTGGAGGCACCCATTAGGAAAACACCCAGGGCTCCCAGTGGGCACTAGCATGGCCCAAAACCGCCATGTGCAACATTTTCCTCATTTTGCTCCTCTCATCCTTCTCCCAAGGCTTGCCTGCCACCTATAAATAACCAGGAGAGCATGACATCCCAGCTCCCAGATAAAGCAGCGCCGCACCGCAGCCCCGCGCAAGCCAACGGCTTCTATTTTTACATCTCTGGTGAGAACCACGTGGCAGCTTTCGACAACACACACAAGGGGAAAAAGAAAAAAAAAAAAAAAAAAAAAAAAAAGCCCCAGCACTCAGATCTCCACTCCCCCTCCACCTTCTGCTCAGGCAGACCTCAGACAAGCGCCCGGCAGCCCCATCTGCTCGTCACCTGCTGGCATTTGGGTAGCAGCTACGTCAAACGCCCGGCTCGCGTTCTCACATGTAGGAGTTTGCTGTCTGAGTGATGAGGCTGTCTGTGCTCCCATTGTGCTTTGCCATCCAGAAGGCTTTTTGGGAGCCTTTACAAAATGCTGTGTGCTAGTAGCTCTTATGTAAGTTATCGACCTCCTTGCCCCTGTTTTACAGATTGGGGAACTGAGAGAAAGCAGAGATACCTGTGACTTCCTGCATCCCCAACCCACTAGCTCTCTGCCCCCCAGAAACTCCTTCCTTTTTGCTCTGGATTAATCCTCTGTCCACTCATTTTCACAACTGTAGCTGAATCTGAAATGAAAAATTAAAAAAATAAAACCAGCATTCAGCAATAAAAACTTGCCAAAGGAAGCTGAGTTCTGGCTTTGGCCCATGGAAAGGTCCAGGTCTCTTTGCAACCCTGATCACACTGCAGGAGGCCAGGGACCAGGACTCCTCACCCACCTTGGGACCCTTTCAGTCTGCCCCAAACAGACACTTACACCTCTCTTCCCTTAGGTCTTGGTTTGACCTCTCACCCCCACCACAAATTATAAAGTCCTAAAAAAAGGCAGAGGTGCAGCCCTAGAGAGTCACTAACACGATAAGGGATCAAGCAGTCAAGGTCTCAGCTCTGATTCCTACCCCCTAGGTGAGCAGCAGCATTTACAGAAATCTGTTATGGCACATAACAACAAAAAGAAAACTAAATCCAGCAACTATGAAGCTGGTAAGTGGACAACTTAAGTTCAACTTTCACGCATTAAAATCAACAATGGCAATAATTTCTCTTTCCACTGTAATTGTTGTAACAGCATTGACTCTAATCTTAGAGAAAAAAAAATATCCACCCCAGATTTCACTCCAGTCTGGAAGTGAGTCAGCTCTCAAACCTCAGCGAGAAAGAAAGGCACTTGCTAGGAAGGATGTGGGAAAATAGAGGGTTAGATTCACCAGGCTCCTCTTGGGTCATGCTAAAATTACTACGATTTAAGTTAATGAATAGATTTCCTTTTGTTCCAGCCCAGCTTCATTCTGCAGTGTTACAGCCCTTATCCCAAGCTAGAAGCAAAAGCTATTCAGATAAAACAAAGCCCAGCTTCCCTTTAGCATTACCACCAAGACTTCTTCATAATAATATTTATAAAATAGCTATTAAGATGGGAGGGGATAGTAAAACCGTGTTGGTAAAAGGCACTCAGGTTATAAAATACCAGGCATTAAATCCACCCTGCAACACAAATTCCCTTCCCGCCCCCATGTTTGCTTGTTTCAAAGCATCTCTCAAGGCAGAGCTGCATCCTGCTTATTCCTTGGCATCTCTGGCTCATCCAGGCTGTGGAATGAGCAAAGGGGTTCATCATCTCACTGCTCTGAGCTCCAGACCTGCTCGGCGCTAATTGCAGGGGCCATTTGGGTCAGGGCACATCCATTTGGATTGTCCCCAGCTCCCAGCAGAGCAGGGAGGGTGAACCAGGCACTGCTGGGAGCTCCCTAGGGCAAAGAGGAGGGAGGCAGCCACAGAGGTCACAGCAGAACCACAGGCCACCAGGGCAATGGGCCTTGCTCCTTGGCAGGCTGGGTTTGGCACTCTCTGTGCTTCTTCCAGGAAGCAAGAAAGCATTTTTGTGCTGCTTTTGGCAAGAAGAGTTTTCCAAGGACAATCTCCTCTGCAGCACATCCCAGCAGACCGCAGCAGCAGGGGAAACTGCTCAAACTGGAAAGCACAGCTGCCCTCTGTGCCTCCCAATCCTTGCTCTACATCCCCCACCTCCACCAAAAGGCAGTTCTGGATCACTGGGAAGCATCAGCCTCCTGGGAGATGTTAGCAGCCAGGACAAGAAGCTAGTAAGGTGAATTTCCCCAAAAGGTAATTTGCTGGAACTGAGCATCAGTGCAGTCACCAGGACAGCAAGAGGGAATGAAAAGCACACAGTCAGCCAGCCAGCTCACTGCCAGCCACTCTGGACCACCACACACACACGAGGTGAAAGCACGAGACCAAGAGGTCAGGCTGCAGATCTGCCCGTCCAGCGAGGCAGGGTCACAGCAGCACCTCTACCAGAAGAGTTTTCCAGGTATTTTTCAATGTCTGCAAGATCCTGAGAATCCCAAACCAAGAAGTATCATCTCACTGCAGAAACCTTTTGCTGGTTTCCAGCATAATCTCATCTCTGGAGTTGACACAGCAAAGCCACAAAGCAGGGCTGCAAGTACCAGCAAGCCAAGGGCCTGGGAGGGAAGGCTACACCTACAGCCTGCACTAACATTCCCTGGCTTTTTCCAGCATCTGAAAGGTAAGGAGGGAGTGGGAAAGGGGATTTGAGAGAACAGAAAGAACCACTTTATTTATCCAGGCTGACACTTCACAGAGCACCAGCCAGAGCATCTCAGCTCTAACCCCTGCGCCCGCCAAGCGTTGACACTAATAGGACAATAGCTGAGCAATTAAAAGGAGGAGAGACAAGGAGATATCAAGTCAAAAAGGCTCATGGACAAGAGACAGAAAGCCCTAATTTCTGCTTGTTTGCTTTGGTGAGTGGAATACTGTCAGGCACATACCATTCTCAGGAAAAACTACATTTCTGTCACCACCAATTAATGCCTCTTTCTTAGGAGACTGGAATCCTCCTTCCTTTTTGTTGTACCAGTTTTTTTCATGGACCTTATAGAAAGGGTGTCAGAATTTGGAGTGCATAGCATCCCTCTGTACAGAGAAGTGTCTGAGACAAGCCACTGGTCCTGTGCTAACTCTCAATTAAAGACTGTTCACAAACGGTGGGAAACAATAATTTACAGCCCCTTTGCTAGGCATAGAGGCATGGGGAGAGCCTCAGAATCAAGAGGCAAACAGCATTTCCCTGAGGTCTTATTTACACCCTTCCCCAGCAGAGTTAACAAGCAGGACAGGGTGGAAGTGGTTGTACTGGTTTGGGGGCCCCAGCTATAACTACTTCAAAATCCCTGTGCATGGGATTATTCACCCCTAGCTCTGAAAGTCCTGGGCAGCCTGGCTGGTGAGAGGGCCCTGGGGGAAGCAGGGCTGCAGGTTTGGGCAGGTGTCTCTTCTAACACACCATTTACGTGGGAAAAAGCAATGGGAAAGAACAATAGGAAAAAGCAAGCAGCAAGGAAGAGCTCCCTCCAGCCAGGCATAACTAATGCCCCTTACACCCAGCCCAGAGCCTCTGAACTCCTGTCCTAACAAATACCTCTGAGGTTTCACAGAAAAATCACAGCTAAAAGCCACTGGGGGAGGGCTGAGGACAAGGTCAGGAAGGAAACTCAAGGGCAGGGAGGAGAGGCAGCCAGTAAGGACAGACAGACTGAAGAGCCGGACATCAAACCCGGTGTATGGCAGCAGTTGAGAGGAAGAAAAGCAGGACTGGAGGCTGCGTGTCCAATCATTGCTTTCACTAGATTAAAAGATGTAAATTCCCTGTGTACTGGTCTGCCTTGGAGATATCAAGAATAACAGGAGGCAATTAGGAGTAACAGAGTCAACAACAATGGCAGCAACAGGCAAATGTCTTTGGGAAAAGAGCAGGTTTGGGTGAGAGGCACAAACCCCCCTCTTCGAAAGATGCATGGGAAGGGGTGTCTGGTCCAGCTCCCAGTTTCCTTCCCTGCCAGTTTAATGCTTCCTATCAAGAAGTGGCTGTACCAATTTAATTTGGGTTAATAGAATCGCTGGCACACTCAAGGGAGACATTGCTGGGAAGCAGCACAGGCAATGTGACCCATGGGCCTTGGAAAGCCATGGACACACGTGGCTCTAGAGCCAGATGTGTGCTTTGCAGCTGGATCATTAACAAACCTGGAAAATACCTTCCAGTGAGCCACTGGAAGTGACCACAGCCCGTGATGGAGCAACACCACATGGACAGACCACGGGGACAGGCGACAGCCCCACTTCCACCCCGGCCAGGAAGTTTAAATGAAGCAGAAACCAAAGGTTTAGACAAGAACGGCCAAAGCAAGAGAAGGAAAATGCCAGGAAATATGGGACACCTGGGAAAAAAAGTGCTGGGGAAGAAAACCCCCAGCAAGCTGGAAAGAGGGGGTGAAGGAAATCTGAGAAATAAGAGGTACAGAAGCGCTGGTGAGGAGATGGAGTTACGTGGAGGCAACTGGGTTATAGGCAATCTTACATCAGTTTATGAAAATATCCCATTAATCTTCATAGCGCAATCTTAATTGCAAAATCTTTCATCAGCCTTGTTATTTGTGCACCTGTCACCGGAGACACTCGGAGTTGTTTTGTCGTCATTTCTCACACTAATTAGAGGGGCTTGGGGTGGTTTGAGGGGTGGGGTGGGGAGGGGGGGAGGCTGTTGTTTTTTAATTGTCCTCGAGCACGGCTCAGCTTTATGGTAACGCTGCCAATTAAGGTCCTGCCCTGTGCAGGGCTTGTAGGCCTGCTAGGCACGTTACACAGAACTAGAGGGGTTGTTTTAATTAAATACCCCCAGACTAGTAGGGAAATATTTAGAGCAATTTAACAATCTGCTGCAGAGTTGTTAAACCTCCAATATATCTGCTTAATGTTCATTTGGGTATTTAATAATCTCCCTACCTTATCTAATCCTGTTTAAATTTAAAGAGATGCATCTAAGCTGGTGAAGTAGCAAGCGCTTATTAACAGCCTCTGGTTATTAAAACATATTTGAGATGTCATCACCAGCGAGCAGTCCCAGCAGCAGGCAGGGGACTTGCAGCCTGCAGATGTATTTCTTTCTCAACTGGGGCTGCCCAGGGATAAGACCCAGTGGTTTCCTCACAAGCTCTGCTGTCACCACACCTTTACCTTTAGTTCCCAGGCTGCTTCCCCTGCCTGTGCAAGAGAAGGTGGTGGCCTTCCAGGGTAATTAGAGCTACTGGTTGCTTATTTTTAAGGCTATTTTCCAGGTCTGCAGCTACTCAGGCTGGGGCATTTTTAAAGAAATGGATGTTTTGTTTTCTTTTCTCAGTTTAATTAAAGTTGTGTTTTCTTCTGCTCAGGCAATTCTTCACAGCTCAGTGGGGTCCACAGAAAATCATTCGCTTGAGGATAGTCTACAAGACCAGAAAGACTATTTTGCCAAGTTTTAGCCCAGCTGTGCTTACATAATCTGCATGTTTCTGGTCTGGCTGCCCTGGGTTTGGTATTCTCCTTACCCTCAACTGGAGGCACCTGTCCTTTCCCACCTCTGCCCTCTTCCCTCCAGATCAGGCAGTTCCAGCACACTTTGGAGTGGTGCCACCCAAAACTCTGATTAGGGCAGGTCTCAAAATGCTGCTGTCACAGACAAGAAGAGGTTGTTATAGAACACACTCTTGGACAACTTACACAAAAGGAGAGTCAAGCCAACAATTTAAGTTCCTGTGCAAAATGGCCTCCAGGCAAAACAAACAATTTTCAGGACACAAACAGTAAGTCACTCTTAAATCCCATGAAAATGAACAGCCCAGACTATTTCACAAGCACTGATCCACCCAATTTTAAAGTACCTTCAACTGCCGAGGCTGGAAGTAACAACTGTGTAAAGAGAGGGAAAAACTCCACCAGACAATTTAAAACAAGAAAACACTTCTGGGAGAAATCTCCCTGCCCAACAAGACAGGCAGTTCTGAAGAGCTAAGGCCCTGATGCCTTGAAGGCTTAATGTCAGCATCCTCACATGAGAGAGGCTCCCCATACATCTTGTTCAAGCAAGAGTATTTCAGCTTCTTACCTTAAAGGCTGATTTTCATCATAAGTCTGGTGCTCTGCTTTTAGCCACTGTGTTTTGAGACAGAAATGGACCATTTGGAGAGAGTAAGCCCAGAGCTGACACATCTGTCACATGCATTGCAGAGGAGCACAGCCATCCCAGTTGGTCCTCACTGATCTGAGAGCAGCTTTCAAACAGCCTCCTAGAAAGGTGAAGGAAAATGTTTCCTCAGCCATAACCACCACAGAACAAAGACAAAAACTGAGGCAAGGAAGAAGAGTAAACAAAAAAACCCAACACACTCTATAGGCTTGTTACAATTATTCTTGTTAGAAGTCCTGGAAGAGGTTGAGCAACCTGTATCCCCAAGGGTCTTTACAAACAGATTAGAGCAGCAATGACAGAGGTAGAGATGATCTTACCTCGCGGCAGGGAGAGAGACTCACACGACCTTGGCGCGGTCCTTCCGACGCTTGTGAAGCAGCACCAGCGGCACCGAGCTCTGCCCCACTGCAAGGGTCTGGTTATGGCAGCAGCCAGAGGAGTCTGGACACCAGCAACAAGCTGAAACAGAGACAGAGACCCCACAGAGTCCAGCAGAAGCAGCGTTCTGGCCTACCAGGCTGGTTGGTCTCACATGAACAAAGCAATCCCATGTCATACCCCCAGCAGAACCCTCAAACCCCAGCCCTCTCCACAGTCCCCACACCAGACTGGGATGACAGATGACCAGAGGGGACCAAACCGAGCAGATAATTTTATTTGTTTTCCCTTTGTTCCTCGTCTCTCAGACGCTGGTGTCATTTAGGATTTTTTGTGGAGGAGACACATCAGCACAGTGACGGATCCTGTCTGGTCCCATCAGCAGCACGGCGGCGTGTCCCCAGAGTAACGCGAGAGGACTGCCATTCCTGCAGGGAAGGATGCTCAGCAGGAGGTGTCAGTCCGGGAAACACAACAATGGTTTCTCTCCCATCAGTTTGGAAACTTTCAGGATAGAGGGGAAGGCTGAGTCTGAAGAGGTGTGCCAAGGACTTGCACTGAAGGCCTTGGAGCAGACTTCACACCCAGGCATCGTCATCATCTCATGCCTGTCAAGGGAAAAGGAATAAGTGTACTTCAAGTGGCTGTTTCCTACAGGATGTGCCCTGTGGGGTAAGGAATGGAACTTCTGAGCCCTCCTCCCACTAGCTGACACTTCCCACTGCACTCCCTCGTCACCTCTGTGTGCAGAGCTGCAGTCACAAATCATGGGGCTACTTAGACTCTTGGAAAAAAAAATAATAAAAGGATGCATGTGTTTACAATGCTATTTCCTTAATTCTCAATAAAGGATCCTATTTGCTTCCTCCTCCATAAGTCACCTCTGGCTGAGCAGTGTGGGAGCAGGATGGAAGGGATGGTGTGAGTTAACACTCCAGTGCCCTCTAGCCAACACAGCTTTGGCTGTATCCTTTATTCCATCAGAGGACTTCAGATTCTCCGTGGCCATGTGGAGAAAGGCCTGGTGCAGTCTGGCCGTGCTGCTCTGCCTGCCAGGCAAACAGGGATCTGAGATGCAGAAAGGATGAGCTATTCATCAGCTGAAGAGCACCAGCTCTCCAGACACCCAGCCACCAAATCATCCAAATCACCAAATCACCACGGGGTGTTCCCCACCCTGAAGATCTCAGCTAGAGCTGCAGGTATAATTTTATACAGCAGACGAGGGAAACTGCCTGCAAAAAAAATCATCTCTGCGTTTGTCTTAGTGGGAAAGGAACCTGATCCTGGGCTCTTTCCCTGTGCAACAAAGCAGGAAGCACCGATACCGAGTACACTTGTAGCACAATGCCACGTTCAGTCTCATCTGTGCAGCTCAGATCTAGGCAGGCCTTGTCTTTTGCCAGCAGGAGATGCCACGACACGGCTCTTCAGCGGGTGGGAAGTGCTTGGAGGAGCTGCTGGCGAACAGCAGGCTCAGAGGGATGAACCAGCAGAGGCATGCACAGAGCAAGTGATAATTTCCGTGCTGTGCAATTACAGCTGGGAAGGAGTAAACCTCTGGTGCACAAACCTGCCAACAGTTTACTGCCGACGAGGAAACAAAACCGACAGTTGACACTGGAACAGCTACTGATACCCTGTAATCATCTTAAAAATAGACTCCTTGCAAACCTGCTTGTTAGTAGTGAGAACATATGCTCTTTTTAAGAGAGGGGGGAGAGAAACCTTTCAGTGTCTCCAAAGCAGCATTTGAATTAGGCAGAGCACGTGTCTGGTGAAGCTGAGGCTGGAAGCTTCCCAGAACCTGGTCCAGTGCTGCTGGGTGACCAAGGCACATCGAGATCCTGCATTGCTACAGCACGTTTTGCAGCATGAAGAACTCTTAGTCCTCTGAGCCCAGCAGCCAGTGCTTACACAGCTATTGCACAGCTTATTCCATCTTACTACACATGTTTGCTCCCCAGGCTCCTGGTGTACAGCTTTCACTCAGGGTGAGTCCTCCCCACGGCTTCTTTTAACCACAGCCCCTGGCCAGGGTGAACATCATCTTTGAGCCCACTCTGGAGTCTTGTTCCAGCCTGGAGCATTGTCCATCACACAGAGCTGGATGGCAGCACAACCCTGGCCCACAGAAAGTGCCATGAGTAAGGTCTTCCCAGGAAAGATAGCACTACTCAGGATGAATCCAGGGTCCATCAAAATAGAGACTGGAGCCAGGATTTGATCTATTCTAGGTTGGTTTTGTTTCCTTGATTCTAGGTTGATTTTATTGGATCTCTTAGAAGACAGGCCTCGTTTGCTTCCTAACATGTTCAGCACAAAATTCACTCACCTGCAATTTCTGTCCCCTCTGTGCTCAGCACAGCAGCACTACAGGAGAGAGAGGGACACGTTCCCTCAATAAGTGGATTTCATTTTGGTATGAGCCATTTAGAGATTATATCCACTTCAATTTGGGCAGGGATCCAAGGTTAACTTCCCTGCTCTTGTTAACAGAGCTTTGCTCTCAAAAAACCCATCAACTCAGTTTTACATCTTACTTGGGAAAGTCAGAGCAATGTTACACTGGGCACTGAGTGACGCCTCAGGTTTGAGCTTTTATATTTTTCACATTCTGTGCTGCTTTAGTGTGTGGGTCTGAGCTTCATCTTAGGGGATGGTGAGCTCTCTGCACAGAGCAGGGAGACAAAACAATTCCTTCTCCAGCTGGGGACCAAGGACAAATTATCCAAATCTCAGGCCCAAGAGCACAAACAACATGGACTGGAGAGGAAAACAAGAAAGATGGGACCTCATGGGCTAAAGCTGGAATTGGACAATGAACTCCAATGTGCAAATGGAGCAGAACTGATCAAAGTGAGAGACCCCATGATCGGCCGTGCATTTTGTGACCATTTTGGTCCATCTTGGGTGTAGCCCTGGCTGGGCTCTTGTGCTGCCCAAGGTGGATCCATTGAGGCCTTTTAATAAATCCCTACTTTATTCTTTACATCCATCTAGTCTCTGTTCTAGGTCAGCCTTCACAAGGCATCATGAGAGGAAAGGCAGATCTTGGGGAGCTCTGTGACTGCTGGAGCTGAGAGCAGCTTCCCAGGATTCCTGGACACACACATCCCTAGTCTCCTCTGTCTGCCACTCATGACTACAGACTTTGCAGGCTGTTATTGTACAGCCCTGAGGTCACCTCGGAGACTTTCCGGTGTCTCCACATGGCCAGGAAGGAAAATCTTTGCCAAACAGGTACAACACACAGCATGAGGGTGGCACCCTCCATCCAGCATCACAGCAGCACACACAGACACTTGGTCCTTTAAAATTCACATTTATGCAAACCACGGTTTCCCAGTTCTTGGAAATCACATCCATTTCTAGGGGGATGCTGCTCCCTCAGGGTCAAGTCAGCCAATGTACACTTTCCTGCCTTGCAGTCCCCTTGGGAATACTGCAGGCTATGCCTGCACACAACAGGAGCAACTGCAGAGTCCATCCTGAGGACCACCCTATCACAAAAACTATTTCAGACTCAGCATTTCAGCCACCAGCAGGCACAAGAGTCCACCTGCCAGTTATGGCAAGCTGGTCTTCAACAGTCTGGCTTCTCCAGACATCTTGCAACACTCCAAAAGGCAGAATAGGAGCATGCTCTGGGTAGCAAGAAGCAGTCTTGGCTGCCAGAGCTGCCACCCTGGAGAGGATCTGGCAGCCAGCTTGCCATGGGAGACTCTTTGTCGGAACCCTGGATGCTGAGAAATTTAGACTTTCTGTGTTAAAAGAACACCAGACTTGCCCTGAAGCTCTGGAGAAGGCTTCCAAAATGGAATGACAGCACTGGGATTATGGGTGTGGAGTTTAAATAGAAGTGTGCAATATCACAGGGTGGAAAACCTAGAGTTTAAGGTTCTAGAATATAAATATAAAGCAAGATGGAGGTTTTAGGGCAGAGGCTGCTCCTTCTTCTTCACTTTCTTCTCCATATGTTTGGGTGGTTTTGTATAATTGGATAAAAAAGTCCACATTGTGGGCACAGGTGGTTGGTTATTGGGTTAAAAGTAAAAATAATTTAAGTGTCACTTCTTAATTGGACAGTTTTTCCTTAAAAGACCTTGTAGAGCTAGACACAGAACCATTTTACAGCTTGTTAGTGAAATACTGCAGAACTCATGGCTTGTAAAACTGTGATCTAGAGAACCCCGGCACCTGAGCAGGAAGGCAGCTCCTTCACCCAGGGCGAGGCTCCTAACAGCTCCCACCAGTCAATACCTCCAGCATGAATTATTAATCCATGTGTCATCCAGCCTGGGAAGCTGACACATCCACACCACCAGCAGGAAGAAAGCTTTTAGCAACACTCCCCTGTCAGCAAGGCCAGGGCCAGCTCGCCAGGCCCTTCCTCGCGGCTCCGTGCCGAGCTGCTGGGAGGCAGCAGGAGGCACCCGTGGCGGTGTTCCTGCTGCCACCTCCAGCACGGAGCTCCCAGATCCAGCTCCGTGAGCTCAGCACATCCACCTGTCATGCAAGCCACTCACTTGGAAAATTATTCTGCTGGAGCATCACCGAGGACACCTTGCCAGTGAAATATCAGACAACATCAGGCAGTGTTTACTTGCTCCAGTGCGGATACTACACATTTATTATTTACACTTTGCAGCGTGTTTTTGGAGTTGTGTCAATAAGACTGAGGGTTATCAACTGATCTGTTTGCAGTCAGTCAAAAGCTGCTGTGATTCCCAGGGAATTTCAGGACAGGGATTTGCCTTTTGCATTGGCCTAATCCACAACACAAGAGGCTGAGGATCTGGGAGATGTTGGGACTGGTGGGACCTCAAACTGAGTTTGTGTCCCTTGCCTTCTCTGCCTCTTGCACAAGGGTTCTCCAATGGGAACCAGTCCCTGGGGAGAAAAAAAGGCTCCTGAAATGATGTAACAATAAAGTCTAGATCTTCTCCCTGAGTCCCAAGCCTTTGAAGAGATGTTTGGGTGGATGCAGCTCATCCAGCCTGGAAAAACTTGGGAGAGACCAGCTGGGGACTCGCCACACACAGGAACACAGATGGGTCTGGAGAGTGTGTCATGGATGTCCCACCTGCAGATGTCACCTCCTGTCCTAGCCAGTATTTTCTCCCATCTTTTCTACTGTCTTTTGTCAGAGGTGGGGAAAACAATGAGCACTTCCCACTCAGCCATGGCATAAGCTCACCCTTACTGAGAGTTTCTTAACAGTAAATTTAGAAGTATCTTCCATGGAACCTATCTTTAGAACTGCTTCTTGAAACAAAATTTTTCTCTAAAGCAAGATGGACAGCCTAAACCAAGCCATTCTCACATTTTTGATTACCAGGAGTGCCTTCATAGTTCTGGCTGAGAGACCAAAGCATCCAGCCACACATCCACACAAAGCCACCAGGCACTTTAGCAGCCACAATTTGCTGCAAATCCCATTTCCACATAGGGAAATATTAAAGATTTGGTTTCTGAAAAGCCCCTTTTTCATCACTTCTTGAGGTGGGCTAGTTCTAGCATTCAGCCCAGCTCTGCGGTTCGGCAGCAGAGATCTGAATTCTTGGCCTAGTAATGAGTGCCAAGGCAGTTGTTTTCATCTTATTCAGTCAACAAGAACATGGAAATCAATTTTTCCCAATCTCAGTTATGGCTAGAAATCTATTCCTTTTAGGCCAGCTACAGAATTAATCTATTGAATGGTTTGCAGGCGTTTTGCTGACGTACAAACATTTGAAGAATACATTATGCTTTCCCCCTCCTAGTATAGCATTAGTGCTTTTTTTTTTTTTTTTTTTTTTTTTTTTGCTTTTTTTTTTCCTGTAAACATCTTTGTTCGGGAATCCACGAGACAGGATGTGGAAATGCATGTGTGCCTTGCAAACAAGCCTCGTGTCTGCTGCAAAGTTTCTGCACTTAAATCGTCAGAGTTTGGTGACTTCAGGGAAAGAGCAAAGACGCCTCGTGCTGCACGAGATGGGCCAGCAGCACAAAGCAGGAGCTGAGCTGCCTCTCCACAGCCAGTGCTGAACAAAGGAGCAGCAAGTTGTAATGAAATAAATTACATAAATTCCAATTTCAGTGGAAGCCTCGACCTGAAGAGCTGCCAGTCTAACAATTAGTCTCCTCTGCTGGCTCCGCAGCATCAGGATGTGCGTGCAAAAAGCCATCTCACAGCTACCACTGCAGCAGTCTCGTGCAATTCTGTCACCCTAAAAAGGGGATACTTGGCCACAGTTTGTTCTCTTCTCATAGAAAAAGGAGAATCTCATCTCTTTTGGCCCTTTCCTGGGGCTCCAGAAAGTTTCTTGCCCTGTTCTCAGCAGGATTGTGAGACACTCTGCAAACTCCTGGAAGAGTTTGTTACACTTACTGACATAGCTGGATTTTAATTTTTCCCCATTTCACAGTCATGGAAATAGAAGCAAGTTTCTTTATTTCATCAGCATAAGCAGGTTTTCCTTTCAACACTAGACCCTTTCCAATTCCCAAAGACTTGTTGCCCACCCAAATCTGGGGGTACATCATCCTCCATTCCAGTATCTGCACTTACTCACAAGGATCTAAATTTCCACTTGTCCAATATCACAGCTTTTCCCCACCCAGACTCCAAATATCGGGATTGTTTGTAAAACTTTCCACAGGTGATGTATTTCAGGCCAAAGGCTAAGATTTGCTTTAAAATGTTCTTCACAAAATTTGATCTGGGCAGCAATATCGAAATGGTTTTGGAAGAACAGAGAAGGATAAAGCAATTATATCCCACACAGCAGGACAGCAGAAAGTGAGTGCATCCATCTCACCACAGCTGTCCTTTCTTCCTGCAGCAATCTGAACCCAACAGAGTGTGCAGGTCTATTTCCCACTGCTGGGGAGGGCAGTACAGGTATTTCTGAGTCAGAAAATACTCCCTGTACTATAATGTGTTTGTCTGACCAGAAGGGACATATCTAGCTATGAAGATATGATAGCCCTGCTTGCTTACCCACAAAAAAACCCAATGATCCAGGGCCACAGGGAGGGAGCAGAGCTGCTCCACAGCTGCCCCCACACCTGAACACCCCAGTGATGCAGGCAGCAGTGAAGACCTCAGCATGTTTACAGGACAGCTCTTACAATGCCCCAGATACAACTTAGAAATTAGAGCAGAACAACAGCACCAATCACACAGTAGCCATTCCTTTGAGCAGCTGATCCACCCTCCAAAATATTCAAAATACAAAAATATTCAGTGGATGCTGCCTTTAATGCCTAAATAGCACTACATTTACCTGGAGCTTCACATTGTCCACTAAGATCTACCCTAAAGAGTGCTCAAGCTGCCCATGAAATAGATATTCGTGCCTATCACAAAACCATGGTCCTTCCCCCAGCTGAGCTTTCCCCTCTCTTTCTGTATCATTCACTTGCTGGGCTGAGGCTAAAACGATATATATTAAAGCTAGGAGCAAGCCTCCAAAAATGGATTTATCTCACCAGCTCCCAGCACTTGCAGTGGCACATTTACTCTGGAGCCCTCTGCATGGTCTCCAGCTGCCACCAGCAAAACTTGGTCAACAGGTGAGTCCCTCCAGACAGCACAAAATAGGTCAGTTCTGACTGTTTCTTGCACAATTTTGTTGCCTGCAGCAGGATATGGTCACCAGTCATGAGCATGAAGGCACCTACACCATTCTGGGAAGCAATTCCTGGTTGCAGGGAAAGCGCTGTGCACCACTCCCGTGCTGGGCACTGCCTGGAGGGGAGCAGGGGGTGCTCAAGGACTCCTTTGTCCTGCCACACAGCACCACTGGAGAGCTTCCATCAGGTTCTCTCATCTTGCCAGGGCATCCAAGACAGATCCATAGTAACTGAATAATCAATTAATCCTCCTGTAGAGCTCCATTTACATAATGAAAACGCAGCCTCCCAATATACCACTATTTTTCAGTTGTCTAGACCAATATATCTGTCCTGTAGTTGGAGGGGGGGAGACCCAACACAGCTTCTATTACGGGTGGCAGAGTTCCAGCTGACATCACGTGGTGGCAATAAAACTCCTATTGATTTCATGTAAGCATTTAACCCTAGCAGAGCATGTATTCCTTCAACAGCCCACAGCGGACTCCGGGTCCAGCAAGCCAGACTGAATTACAGTTGCACCTCACACGGAGCCTGGGGAATCTCTTCTCTTCCTCTCCAGCTCCCCAGGAAACCATAGAGAGGCAGAGAGCAGACAGGCTTCGCTGCACACCCTGAAATATGGCAACAGGTTTGGATTTCTCACTTCAGTACCTGCAGCTTACCTCAGACCACAGAGGAAGGTCTCACCCTACAGCTCTCAGTGAGAAACAAATCACCTGTAATTCTAGATCCAGCTTGTTTAGCAAACAAGGACCTGGGGTTGAGCTCTGTCCTCAAATTCTGCTCCCAGACTGAAGACTAGGACCAGTGGTGCTGAATAATCCCCTTTCTCCACTTCACACAGCACTGGCAAAGCACAAGGAAATAACCAGCAGAGGCTCCAGAGCTGAATGAAAGCCCTTACTCTTCCTTCAGCTTTCACCAGCAAATAGGATATGAAGAGCAAACAACCAGTACCTCACAGCAGGGCCCTCTTGCTGGTCCTGGCTCCCAGGACTGCCTGCAGTGGGGCCATCAGCAGAGGAGGCTGAGATTCAGCTGCAGCCCCTGGTCCTGCCACACACTTCTGCAGGTCAACAGGCAAAGCATTTTGAACTGAACTCCAAACTCCAAACAAAGTGAGCGCAAGGCTCTCTGTTAACCTCAGAGCAGATGGAAAGGGAACACAGTGTCTGGGCAGCACTGCCAACAGCACTGCTGGGCCACTGGAGATAAAGAGACAAAGCTGGAAGCACCTTGGTGCTTCCATGAAACAAACTGTACACATCTCTGCTCCAGCCCAGGTGAGCTCTAGGCCTGTTTTTTTCTCTTTGTCCTTTGAGGAGCCCTGTCCCACCTGACTTTCACCATCCCTGCTGCTCTTCAAAATGTGAATTCCAAGTTTTGTTGTAAAAGGTCCCTCCAGCTCCTCTCTGAGCTCCTAAAGGGGATCAAAGTGCAGAATTACTTAGATTTCCAGGGCTAACTCCCTGTATCCTCAGCACAGAGATCGCTAGGAACCATATCACAGCACTAAGAGAAGAGCAGGAATTCCCTGCCTCCGGGGCATCCCAAAGCTTCAGCCATGAAGAAAGCCCTGGACTCTTGATCTTGAGAGTCATGATCTACCATGTTCTTGTTCTACTCACACAGGAGCACTGAGTTTTCCATTTGTCAGGGGCACAGCACTGCCCAAGGATGACAGAAAGCAAGTCATTCAGCCTTGGCAGCCCTGTGTGTGCCAGGCGCAAGTTTTGGCACATTCTCCAAAGCCTGGGATGCCGATATCTTGCTAGACAGCAGCGATGCTTCTCTGTACTTCTGTCAAGGCTTTCCCTGCTTTGCCCCTCATGCCCTACATCCCTGGGGACCTTGGCAAGCACAAAGGCAGCTCCTCTTGGCATGGCTGCCTGGCACAACAACCCTTCACAGGTCTGGAGCTCTGGAGAGCAGCCTGCATCTGGTGTGGTGCCGCGTTCGGAGCCATTCCCGCTCGCGAAGGACAGCCTGAGCCAAGCTTATGTTACCAGCACCAGGAGTGTGTTCCCCACTTCCTAAACATGGCACCAGAGCACACGGTGTCAGGGGCGTTTGGGAATGCGCCGAGGCTGCCTCTGCGTGTGCGTGTCAGAGGACGCACACGCATCCCGTCTGGAAGCTCCAAGGAAGGCCATCTGCCTTCCATCGCCAGCCCCTGACGCTCCGAGATTCTCCCTCCCTGTCGCCGTGGCTACTGCGCGCTGTGCCCGGCTCCGCAGCGTGCTCCAGAGCCACCTCCTGGACGAACGGATAACGGTCCTGGAGAGCGGCAAGAATGGAAAATAAATTTTCAAATCCCCTAATGAATCCCAACGCCACCCTCCCATCCCAGCCGCCATGCGCTCCGTATCAAGTGCCAGCATCTCTCCAAACAGAGACACTACCCTGCTCCCCTTCCCAACCGTGGCCCCAAATCCAGGACAGAGCTGGGACTGTACTCTTGGGGACACTTTTACCTGCCTCCCTTGCCACCCTGGCTCCAGTGCTGGCATGCCTGGTGTTCCTGTGCTCACCTCAGATGTCCCCCACTCACCAACAGGCTGATGGGCACAGGGAAGGCAGCAGGCACAGGTAAAACACTGAGACAGAAGCTGAACATCTGCACTCAGGCACAGAAATGTTGGCACTCTCCTTACCCCATCGCTTCGCCCCTTTGTCTCCCACTTGCACTTGGCTCGTGGGCAGCAGAAACCACCCCCCACTCCTCTCCCCAGCTGAAAATATTGTTCTGTTTCAGCCACTTCTGCATCTGTCCACACCAGGGCTCTTACTTCTCTGCAGAAGGTCTGTGCCATTCCTTTTCCAAGCTCAAGTCACACTGGGACAGCCAGGAACTGCTAGAAGGACAGACAGGACCACACACCTGGTCCTTGGCCCAGCAGGACAGAAAAAGGAACTTTTCTCCCAGTCCACAGCGAGGCCAGACCCTGCTGTTTGGTTGGGTTTGTTTTCCAGTGAGGCTGTACAAAACATCCAGGCAGCTGAGTCGCCTTGGGGAGAGCAAGATTCAGTTCACATGGCCAAGTGTCCTTCCCCAGTGCTGCCAAAGGCAGGTAAGAGCGCTCCCCCCAAGACCCTTCCCTCTGCTGACAGAAAATGCCCTTCACAGGTGATGCAGCTTTGCACAACAAAGGGTGCATTACCCAGCTCTGTAGACAGAGGCCAATTAAAGCACAGATTCAAACTCTAAGCTGAGGTTGCACACTCACAAACAGCTGATAAAACATCAGATTGAACCTTGTGAAAAGTTTTTTTTCCTACCGTAAAGGTGCTAACATCAGGTAAAGGAAGGGTTACAGCAATTTATAGTGATCTCTAACCTGGGTTTCTTCCCTCTCAACCTTCTTTCCTGCTGCCATTTCCAGCTCATCCAGCACAATTCAGAATATCCCAAAGGTGAGACCAAACTGAGGTGGCAACCACAGACTCAAGAGACCTGGTGAGAGGAGATCAGCACAGCTACAACCCCACACACAACAGAGAAACCCACCTTCAAGAGGTAAAAAAGCACCAGGCGAGCAGCACAGCCAGGAATGACACCGGAATCCTTAGGATGTAAAATCCCTTCCCGTGTTGCAGCATGTTGACCTGCCAACATGCCATCAGAATTTTAAATTATGCATCCGAGCACTCTCTTCGCCGTCAGCGAGCGTTTGAGCCTCAAAAGCAGCAAGGAGCAGACAGGAGAGGTAATTACCCAGGGCCTCCTCCAAGAGCTGACAGAAAGCAGGCCCCATGCTGGAGATCCTGGCCTCATTAGGGGCTCTCCTGGAGGCTGCAGCTGCTCCTCTCCACGGTCAGACGGGAGTCATGGCGCTTGGGAGGAAAGAGGAATGCTCCCACAGTGGCCACGGGGTCCCATCAGCCATAGCACAACCACTGCCATGCTGGTGTTTGAAGCCAGACATGAAGCTGGCTGGTTCATCACTGTGGTTCATCATTTCTAATTTGGGAAGGGGCTTTTTCCTGAGTCAACGTGTGCTTTAGAGCAAACAGAAGCTGTTGTCTTTGTCCCAAGCTGGAAATGAAACTCAGGATAATTTTAGTGAGGAGGTAATATAAAAAGGGATCTTTATTTGAAGGCAGTTATGGAAAGATGTCCACAAAAGCCCACCCCTCCAGGGGTGAATACAGTTTTATTGCTTTTATGAAATTAGCAGAATTAATAAAAAGCACCAATTAGGAGGACAAGTGGGGATGCAATTCCACCCCCCCCCACCCCATCCCAGGCCAAGCCCCTTCTCTGGAACCCCCCCTTCAGCACTAATCCATGAAAATGTATCTCAAAGAGTTGTTCTCAACCTTGGTGCCCAGCAAGAACCAAGATAGCACAGGGGCCTTGCACCCCCAGGGCTTGGAGCTCTGGAATTTGTTTTGCCTTTCTGCTTAAGGAAAGGCTTTGGAAAAGTACTGGGAAAATGGGTCACTAATAAAACAGTCTACAGAGCTACAAATGTATAGAATACAGAAGAATACAGAGAACATGAAAAAAAAAGCAAAACCCAAACAGCATCAAAGTGATGGAGCAAAGTCTCACTCCTTCCCTTTCTCATTGATGGCAGCAAAACAAAAACTGGGATTCCACAGTACCAATTTCTGCAGCAGTGGAAAAGACATCTTGCTCCAAGAGAGCTGCCAGGCCAGAAAATCCAGGGTCTCCTGGCAGCTTCTCCCTGCTCCTCAAACACTGCCTACACAGAGCAGGGTCTCCCTGTGGAGCACAGATCCCCATCCCATGGCCCAGGACGGCCTTCCTGGCAAGGAAAGCAATTTGCAACAGCACAGACAACTTATGGGGTCTCCTCCATGTGCTTCTCTGATGGCCTCTCCTGGCAGTGACCCTTGCTGGCCTGACAGTCTCAGGGGACTAGAGAGTAATTCCAGCTCCATTCTCCCGAGCTGCTGGTGCCCATCTTCCCAGCCCACGGGTGCACAGGGAGCTTGGGGAACCCCCATGAGGGATTGCTGTCTAAAGAAGGCTGAGCCACCGAGCCTGTCTGATGGAGAAACTGCTGGCTGGACATGAACTACAGACCCAGACTGCAAAAGGTGACCTCTTCCAGCCTCCTCAGCCTCTTCCTAGCAAAGGCCTGGCCCAGGGAAGCAAATGTCCAGAATAGCAAAGGAGGGGGGAAAACACACCGATGACCAAGTGCTGCATGGCTGTGAGAAAAACCCTGTGCCCATCTGCTCCAGGAGAGGGGACATGAAGCATGTGAAGCCCCTTGAACACCAAAACAAAGGTACAGCAGTGATGGAGAACCTGCAATGCCTGATTTCCTCCGTGCTACCTGCCTTCCTGGCTGGTGGCCCAGGCTGAGCCACAACAGAGTGACCAGTGGGGGACACAGCACACCTCTCTCGGTGAAGTGATGCTGCACAGCTGTGACAGCTCTAGTGCATCCCATGAAGCCAGGAATTACTGTCTTTGCCTCTAAAAGGTCCATTATTAACCAGCAGCTTCATTTGGGAAAATAGAGACCTGACAAAACCAAAACCCACAGCATCAGCTGTTGTCTCCCTAGCACAGCAAGCAAACCTGGGCTCAGAGTGCTGGCACTGCCTTGGATCCTGGGAGTCCAGGGCAGAAGAGAGATGTGTCAGGCTGCTCCCTCCCCACTCCCAAGGAGAAGGACAGGAGGAAAATGTGTATGAATCAAAAGGGTAATGTTGGCACATTATAGGCAGCAAGTTTAATGACACCTAATCATAATGCTACAGAATTTTGGAAGGGATATAAACCCTTGGGCTTCCAATGACCTTTGAAAGACAAAGAAGAATGGGAATAAATCCCCCCTGCAGCTGCCTGCTCTTCAGTTTCCTCCACCTTCCACTAAACCAGGCAGGGCTGGAGCCATCACAAACACCAGCCTGAATCAAATGGATCTTGGTGCAGCTCCCACCACCCCTTCACACCTAAACAATAAATGCAGCAAGTCATTTCCTTCCTGACAGGCCTTTACTCAGCTGAGAGCCATTTTCTGCCACCTCTCCTCTTCCCAATTCTTTACCTCAGCTTTTGTTTTCAATCCAAGCCAAATTCTTTGGGCAGCTTGGGGCCTAAGCTCCAGGTACGGTGCCGTGCAGGGTAACAGATTTCTCACCCAGCCCAAGGGAATGGGATCAGACTCCAAAAGCCTCCAAGAAAGCCTCATATTTCTCTCCACCACATGTCCCACGAGGATTTGTTAGCACAGGCTGCTCCTGTGCCATCCTGGTCGAGGCTGTGCTTGAGGAGCCTTAAAACGGAGCATAAACTCCTGCCTCCTCCTAAAGGGATCGGTGGGAAATTTCACACAGGGTTAGTTTTAATGCTTTAAATATTCTGTGAGGTTTGTGTTCAATTTCTCATCATAAAGTTTTAATGGGAACTCCTGGAAATTGCCAGCTCTTTCTGATGCATCTTCAGACAGGAAACTGTCTGTCTCTGCAAAACTTGGTGAGGTGCATCCTGGTTATATTTATCTGTCTACAGTTTTTAGTTTAAAAAAGAAAGCACATCAGATATGCAAGGCTTAGCAACATTTTTAACGAGGATGTGTCAACATTCGTCCCACACTTGCAAGCCTGATAGCCTAAATCCTTGGTGGAGGATTATATATATTTGATAAAGGTGATTTTATAGTTGTCTCCAGCAATGGGAGACAGGGAGCTGAGCACATCCAGGCTCAGCTCTGAGCTGCCACAAGTTAAAACCCACTCCTCCACAGGTCACTCAGCTACCTCTGTCTGCCATAAAACTCTTGGAAACACCAGGGAACAAAAAACTTGGTGGAAAAAGCTCACCACTCTGCTCCCTAATAAGCTCCCAAAAGTAAATCCATCTCCTCTCCCCTGAGAGCAAGGCATTGCCAGCATGAGCAGAGCCACGAGAGGAGGATTTCTAAGAGGCAATGGGCATCTTTTCTTAGCACATTCTTACTGTTCAGGGCTGGATCTATACACAAAATTTAGTCCTAAACAGTCAGGGTCTTCAGATAAAAGCAGAGGAAAGGAATTTTAAGAATTGGAAAAAGAAAAAAAGAAGGAATTGGGAAATGGGGGCAGAGGGAATAACAAGAAACTTAATTTGGTCAGGGAGGAAAGGTAACAGTGGTTTTCCAACCAACAGCTCACCATGAGTGTCAAGTGTGCAGATCATGAAAAAAAAAAAAAAAAAAAAAAAAAAAAAGTTATTTACAAGATAGATGAATTTTATAAAGCAGAAACAGAAGTGATGATTCCTGCTCTGAGAGGGGATTCCTGAGCCCTTGCACATTATTCTCTGGATTTGACCCTACCTCTCACATGCTAAAGGACAGTACATCTGCTCTACCTGCTCAGCCTGCACAGGATCGCTCTTCCAGCAGCCTCTGCCCCCAGGGAACAGCCACAGCTCCCAGCAGAGACCACTGAGCTGGAGAGATCAAAGAGTCACAGAGTCACAGCATGGCCTGGCTTGGAAGGGACCTCAGAGATAATCTAATTATCTCGATGGACAGGACACCTTCCACTAGACCAGGCTGCTCAGCAGTCCCTCCAGCATGGCCCTAAACACTTCCAGGGATGAGGCAATTGCATTTTTCTGGGCACAACAGGTCTGCATGGCTCTGCCCCGGGCAGGAGCATCACAGGGGCACAGCTGGACTGCAGCATCACTCCTCACCTTGCCCCCACCAGCACAGCAGCTAGGGAGGGGGATTTTCTCATCTCTACCCACTCCCTGACCCTGCTCAGTGTCAACCCCCCCCCCCCCCCAAAATGAGGCAGTCTCTAGCTGCCTGGGCAGCAGATTGGGGTGCACTTCATCCTGCATCCCTGGACCCCCTCCAGTCTACGCAGTGGGGATTGCATTTCTCCTTCTCCTTCCCTCCCTTCTCCACAAACACTTTATGCAAATCCAGTCTCTCTTGGCTGGCTCCCGCTGCGCTGCAGAGGGCTGGGGAAGGGGAGGAGAGGGGAAGGGGTGGGGAGGAGGGGGAAGAGGATGGAGCCTTGCTCGCTATCAGCTGCTCAGAAGAGCAGAGCAGAGACAAGATTGATGATGCTCTCTGGATATAAGATCTCCTCCTTGTGAAAGGCTGCTTATGAGGCCTGATAGACTTGTCATCTCTTAATAAACATCGCTGATATGTCGGTAAGGAGAAAGAGGAGGCGAGGGGAGGACACACAGAAGGGCTGCTGACAATTTACTCAGAACGCTGCTCCCCTCTTGCCTCGGCCTCCATGTGCAATTCCCATGGCCTCTTCCCAGGGGGAACATTCCCAGGCCAGTGTCACCAGTACCTGCCATCCCAGCAGAGCCCAGGAGCAGGCTGGACCCAGCATCTGTGTGAATAAAACAACCCCTTTCCCCGTGAGCCTTGGGCACACACCTGGTCCTAAACCACAAAGGCATAAGGGTTTTCAAACAACTTCCACAGTAGTTCCAGGAGCAGATCCCAGTGGGACAGAGTGCAAGGGAGGCATTTCATCAGCACCTTGCAGAGTTCAAAGCTGTTTCACTGCTGTTGTGCTCCTTCTCCAAACTGGTCTCCTAAAGTAAGTGGCTCTGCTCTTGCCCACATGGCTGTAAATCAGAGGGACTTGCTCAGAAAACACATCCCTTGCTTTTATTTAACCTCTGTAAAGCAGCAAGGAAAATTTTAGTGTCTCGAGTGGGCATTTGTCCTACCCTGTTTTCAGTCACTGGCAGAAAGTGTGGTGTCATCACCAGGAGCTTGTTTGGATACAAAAAAACCCACACCAGGCACGGGGGTTTTGTGTGACTACAGCCACATTTCCCCT
Source organism: Vidua chalybeata (assembly GCF_026979565.1). NCBI lineage: Eukaryota > Metazoa > Chordata > Aves > Passeriformes > Viduidae > Vidua > Vidua chalybeata. The sequence goes on from NC_071538.1 coordinate 2,475,398, forward strand.
GCTTATCTGGCTCCGTTTGTATTTAATCAAGCTGTGCATGGTTTAAAATCCTCCAGAGCATTAGCAGGTGCTTAGTGGTGCTGTGTAAGTGCAGAGCTAAGGAATAACGTGCTGTAAGCACAGCTAACATAAGTGTTCATGGCTCCCTGTGGGGCTGAGGATGGCTGCAGACCAGCTTATCCACCCCAGGCTTGCAGATGCCCAGAGAGGTTGCTATGGCCAGGCAGGGAATGCCTTTGGTCCCTCCGAGGTTTTTGCTCCTCCCTGTCCTCCCCACAGCCTGCCCCAGCACACTGATGCTTCATAATGTGCTTCATCCCACACTGTTTCTGTGTAAAACAGCACCATGCAGCGATTTTTCCTCTCTTACACAAATTCACTCTTCACTTTATTAGCATGGAATAGTTTGGGTTGGAAGGGACCTGCAAAAGGCCACCCAGTCCAACCTCCCTGCAATGAACAGGGACAGCCTTGAACTCCTCCAGGGGTGGGGCATCCACCACCTCTCTGGACAGCCTGTGTCAGGGTTTTATCACCCTCATTGTAAAAGAAATTCTTCTGGAACAACTTCATGAACAAGTTCTGAGACAAACTCATTGAGCTACGAGGACTTGCCATATCTGCAGCACCAGTACTAATATTGTTAGAAAAGTAAGTCCTTTCAGGGCTTGGATTAATTTTTCTTCAGAACTCAATATATTTTTCACCATGGCACCTGTGTTTGCAGAAACCCCAAACTGGTTGCATCTCTTTCCAAAAAACTTAATATAGAAGCAGATTTTCCAGGCTTGGATTCATCACCTGTAAACACCCGTGCCAAATGAGCACAGGAGTGAGTACCTGCCAGAGGAAACAAATATATTTCTCCCTGTTTTGCACATGACCTTTCCACCACACCTCCCAGCAGAGAGATGTCAGGCCTCCCTCCTCCCCAGAATTAGTGACCCACAAGGAATGAGTTTCTCAGGGCTGGAGCCCACAGCTCAGAGCAGACCAGGACGGCCTCAAGTTGATTAAGAAGGAAAACAACCTCCACTGGAAAAGGTGAAAGTGCAGCACTGGCATTTCCTGCCCTCGGTAGCCCATAACAAACCAGTGTCCCCAGTGTCACCTTCCCAGTCAAAAGGGCACTTCAGCACTTGAAACCCTCCTCTGCCTCCTAAAAAAAAAAAAAAAAAAAAAAAAAAGCCCAGAGGGGTTGTTTGCAACATGCAGCTCCCAGGTCAGCATTCAGGCATTGGTGGGGGGTCACTCTCTCAACCAGGAGTTCCCTGCCTGCCTGCAGAACACCAAATTTTGCTCAGTTCTTGGACAGCCAGCACACCATTCCCACCTCTGATACACCTTGTGACTCTCTAGCTCATATTCTTAATAAAAAACCAGCTGATTTTGCAGTTACTGCATGCACACCAACATCTCTTACTGGCCTGACACCTCAGGCCAGATCCATGAAATAGCACCTTCAAACAGCTAAAATTTCAGGTGCCTAATGCAATATTCCTAACTTCTCATTATTTCGTTGTCTTAAATTATTTCAGGAGATTTTTTTTCCACCCAGCTTCAGTTGCTGGTGGCAGGTGAACACATGAGAATCATCATAGCTGTGCTAAAGGATAATTATTATATTATATTATATTATATTATATTATATTATATTATATTATAATTAACCTCTGTGGCTGCAAAATCCTGGAAATCAGCAACAAATGAGAAGTTTCCAGCTGAACTTTCCTTACATTTCACTCCCCCACATAGCCCCCCCAATGGCCCTTCTCCTCAACTTAGAGCTCAGCTGCAGTTTCAGATTCATTTACACATTCTTGCTTCATTGGGATTTTTCATTGCACTGGAAAAGCGATTTTTAATTCTAAATCCCTGCAAAATCACATGCACTTTATAGTCTTTTCTGCTATTTCCTCTCAAAAAAAAAAAAAAAATAAAAACAAAACCACCAAAAAATAGAGGGTAAGAGGTTTTCACAAACACTAAAGGAAAAAAAAGCTTTGCTGAGGCTATAGACAATAAAGAACCAATTAACTACCTCATCCCAGAAACTGAATTGCTGGCCATTAAAAAAAGATAGCACCAATCCAAACTCTGCCACAGTGATTAGAAACTTAAGTTACAGTATATACATTTTCTGCTCAGCACTTAACCTAATGGTTATAATGAGGATATCTAAGTGACTGAGGATATTATTGGTCAGAGGGTCACCACAGAGCCAGACAGACAAAGCATAACTAGAAAATATGGGGGTATTTTCACATAATGTTGTACAAGTTGTCTTCCAATACAAATAGAGGCACAGAAGAAAAAAAAAAATTGCTACACCATTTAGAAATTCTTCACATTAATATACATTTCAATAAACCACAAAAATACAGTGGTAAAAAACAGGATTCATGAGTGATGAATGGTGGGAGTATAAAACTCGGTATTTGGGAAGACTACTTAAAAAGAAAATAAAAAGTATATCTGAATGTAAGCTACAAAAAGAACCCCCAAAGGGGAGGAGGAATTATTCACACTGAAGAGCTGTTTGCAATCTTCCATCTCTGCACTTGCACAGTGCCTGGAGGACACACAGACCTTTGCTTCTGGGACATTGCTGTGGATTCCAGGGGAGGGAGGGAGGCAGGAAGGCAAGAGAAAGAGAGAAAAAAATGAGAGCGAAGGAGCAAGAGAGGGAAGGAGAAAAAGAGAAAGAAAAAGAGAAAAGAAAGAAAAAGAGAAAAGAAAGAAAGAAAGAAAGAAAGAAAGAAAGAAAGAAAGAAAGAAAGAAAGAAAGAAAGAAAGAAAGAAAGAAAGAAAGAAAGAAAGAAAGAAAGAAGAAAGAAAGAAAGAAAGAAAGAAAGAAAGAAAGAAAGAAAGAAAGAAAGAAAGAAAGAAAGAAAGAAAGAAAGAAAGAAAGAAAGAAAGAAAGAAAGAAAGAAAGAAAGAAAGAAAGAAAGAAAGAAAGAAAGAAAGAAAGAAAGAAAGAAAGAAAGAAAGAAAGAAAGAAAGAAAGAAAGAAAGAAAGAAAGAAAGAAAGAAAGAAAGAAAGAAAGAAAGAAAGAAAGAAAGAAAGAAAGAAAGAAAGAAAGAAAGAAAGAAAGAAAGAAAGAAAGAAGAGAAAGAAAGAAGAGAAAGAAAGAAAGAGAGAGAGAGAAAGAGAGAAAGAGAGAGAGAAAGAGAGAAAGAGAGAAAGAGAGAAAGAGAAAGAGAGAAAGAGAGGGAAGGGAAGGGTATTTGAAGAAAAGGAGGTCTAAGGACAGCTAGGGGGATGTATTTCTCCAGCACAACCCTCCTTAAACAGCAAAACTCTCAGAAATACAGGATTGGAGCCCTTTGAAAGCTGCCTCCATCTCGCAGCAGCAAAGATTAAAACCCCAGCAGTTCCCATCCATAACTCTCCCTGTTTGGCAGGGGCATCACAGCACTGCAAACACGGAGACAAACAGAAGGTGTCAGCTTAGTAATTTCCCAGCTCTGCAGTGAGCAGCATGGAAAATACGTGAACCTCTATTTCATCTTCCACATCATAGCCAAACTTGGATCTCTAGCAAGAGAGAATTCAAGCGTTTCTTCCCTGTGAGGGTGGGCAGGCCCTGGCACAGGGTGCCCAGAGAAGCTGTGGCTGCCCCTGGAAGTGTCCAAGGCCAGGCTGGATGGGGTTGGGAGCAGCCTGAGATAGTGGAAGGTGGCCCTGCCCATGGCAGGGGTGTGGAACAAGGTGATATTTAAGTTCCCTCCCAGCCCAAACCATTCTATGAACTAAGCTGTTCCAGTTTTTGAAAGACGGGGATAGGAATGTAACACAAGGAGTGTTTTAGAATATATATTAAAACACCAAGTGGAGGGTGGAACAAAGCTAATGAACTCAAAAGAAGACATCTGAACAAGTAGTTCATTACCCAGATTCCTGCATGCTCAGAAATCATAGATCATTTGCTTTCACCTAAATGTCCATTATCTCTGCTTTGTTTGGGTTGATTTTTGACGTAGAAAGACATTATCCCTGCTAAGACCTCCTGACAAAGATTTAATGCTGCCATTTGTCGTGGTTTAATTCAGCCCCACACAGACTCTCACTCACTCCCCTCGCCGTGGGGCGAGCGAGAGAACTGAAAGGATAAAAGTGAGAAAACTTGTGCATTGAGATAAAGACAATTTAATAAGGAAAGCAAAACCACACATGCAAAACAAGGAGTCCATCCTCCACTCCCCGTGGGCAGGCAGGTGTTCAGCCAACCCCAGGAAAGCAGGGCTTCATCACATGTGGTCACCAAAACTGATGCCTTAAGGAGCTGGAAGAGAGGCTAGATGAAGTTAAGAGGAATGAAGTGGATATTTATTAAAGTGCCTTCACTTTATTTATATCTTTATATATAAATATTTATTTAAATATGTCTATATTTCTATATAAATATATATCTTTATTATATAGGGTATATTACATATGTTTATATTTTATTTATTTATTTATATTATATATAGAGAGAGAGAGCCTTCAAAGGCCACACCCTGGTGGTACTGGAGCCACAGTCCTGGCTCTGCCTGGGTGGCTCCAATTTGGAAGCAAAAGAGGGCTTGGTCACAAGATCTCACATTTTTATAAGTTTTAGTCCATTTGCATCTAGGAGTTAACTGTCCAGTTAATACCTTCAAATTATGAAGTTTCATCCTCCTTGCTCGCTTGCCCACCCTCCTCTTCTCACGTTGTTTATGCTTTGGGCCTGAAGTTTGAAGAGATTGTCCTTGAGTCTCCAGCTGGAACAGGATTGTTTTGTTTTCACCTCCCTGTGAAAAGATCCCAGTAACATTTAATATAAAGCTAAAAGCTGCACACCAAAGCAGAACAGAAAAACTTAAAACCTAAGGTATCAGGAAGACAAACAACTTCACTTTGAATGCCTCCCTCCTTCTTCTTCCCACAGCTTCATATCATCAAATATACAGTATGGAGCATCCCTTGGGGTCAGCTGTGTCCCCTCCCAGTTCCTTGTGCACTCCTCCCTGGTGGGGCAGTGCAAGGAGCAGCAAAGGCCTTGGATCTGTGTGAGCTGTGCTCAGCAACAACAAAAACATCCCAGCATCAACAACACATCCGAAACACAGCCCCGCACCAGCCACTGGGAAGAAAATTAACTCCATCCCAGCCAAAAGCAGCACACCATTTAGTAGCCTTTCACAGATAAGGAAATATCTCCTTCATCTTCTTAGCAAAAATCTCTCCGCCCTCCCCTGCTGACAGAGTGTAATTCTCCAAATCTGCAGTTTCAAGTGAAAGCGAATCTGATTTTGACTCAGGCTCCAGATGGGTCTAGCTGTAAAGATATTGTCATGTGAAAGATTAGGCGCTAGCTTAGACAAAGAGGTGTTCAGCTGCAAGCTTAATAGCCTCTGAAACAGCAACTGCCACCAAAGAGCTTCCAGGTACTGATATTGCTATCCATAATAACCACGGGATTGCAACAGATGATGGAAAGGCTGGAAACTCCCCGTGGGATTCAGGGCTCTGCACAGAAAGCTGCTAAGCCCAGCCAGAGCTCGGAGTCCTTGCAGGGTGCCTTTGTCCATGCAGTGACAGTCAGTGGAGTTGGCTCTGGGGTGCCAGAGGGGTGGGAGGCTGTGTAGGGACCCCCGTGCAGGTGACCTGGGGCTGGGGACCTGGGACAAAAGGTGTGGAAAATGCAGGAGCAGGGTTAATCCCACCCATCCGAGCCACTGCTCTCCTCACCACTCCAATCGCGCACAAGGCTCAGCACCTACGTGGCCAAAGCAAAATTAAGTGAAGGAGAGATGGAAAATCTCAATTGCAGCACCAGGCCTGGATGGAATTGTCACCTCCTGCCCCTGAAACCCCAGAACAAATCCCAGTTTGAGAGCTGAGAAGAATCCCACTGTGCACACTGAATTGGCCTCCTGGCCCCTGCAGCTCAGAGTCACCACACAGCACATCCTGGAAACCCTCTGCATCCCAAGCGTGGGGAGACCAGTTACACCCCAAGCACTGCCCTGAGATCCTAACTCTGCCTCCGCCTCAGCCAAAATGAGGCAGCTTGGGCAGGGGGTGCAACAGAGAAGCCACAATGCCCACGTGGCCTGGACATGATGGTCACAGGTTTGAAAGCCAGTCCTGGCTCCCACTCAGTGGGGACACAAACGAAACCTTTTGAAGCACTGGTGTGTCAGTTTACGGGCCCCACATCGGGCAACTCCCTGAGGGCTCCTCTGACAGGGGGAAACCCTCCTGAAGCAGTTCTGTGTCAGGAAAAGCAGATGCACAGGACTTTTTCAGTCTTCAGGTTCTTGTTTTATTGTTATCATGCCTTCAGCACACTGTCTGCACCCAGACCTTGCATGCTGGAAAACAGCACAAATATGGCTCAAAACCTCGTGTTGCAAGGCCTTTTTAAGTCTAATCAAAAGCTAAGCTACCCAATTAAGAAATGACACCTAGATTATTTCCCTTTCTAACCCAATAACTGACCCCTAAAGACCCGCAATGCGGATTTTTCTACCCAATTACAAGATACCACCCAAACCCAAGAGGAAGAAGGAAGAAGAAGAGAGAAAAAAGGAACTCGAGACAACAGCCTGTATCCTCCATCTTGTACCCATCTAGAACATGCTAAAAATCCTCAAACCTAAATTTCTCACCCATGTGACATACTAACCTACTCTCTACAATCCCTACAGTCTATTTCACACTTTTGTGGTCTCTAGCTTACTTTGAAGCTTTGGAGGCCTTCTCCATGAAGGAGGGTCAAAGTCAGTGTTTTCCTGGGGGTCAGAGCACCCCAGGGCACACAGGGGGATATTCCCCCTGCCCTGGGTTCCCACACTGGTGAATTGACCAAGTGGGTGCACGTGGTCAGTGCACCCACCATTAGTGTTTGTTAGTATAGAAAGTTTTAAATTTTTAGTGATTAGGGTTTTCATGTTTTCCCCTCCTGTTTGAATTATGAATTTGATTGCTTTGTTCAACCTTTGTTGGCTATATTGAAGTAGATAAGGTATAAATATTATGATAATTACATTGATATATATGTTTATTTTTACAAGTTTTTTTTTTTTTTATATTGGTGTGAAGCTTAGCTAATTAAATAGATAATTTAATTATGATTATTTTTTAGTTTGGCTATATTTTTTTTAATTGTATGTTTTTATGTATAGGTAGGGAATGGTTGGAAAGGTTTATGTAATATATTTTATTAAAATCTTTATACTAATGTTTATGTATTAATAAAAGAAAATTAATTGGGGTTTTTTTGTAGAGTTGTATGTTTGGTATTTGCTGGACATGGAGTTTGTCAGATGGGTGCCAGGAGTGCTGAATGAGGCTTGTCAGGACCTCCAAACCCAGCAGCTGGTGCAGCAAGCCAAGCTGAGCCCCCCTTCCAAAAATCCCAAACTACCACTGTGACACCAATAGTTCTGTGTTAAAAAAAAAAAAAAAAAAGCTTCCTCCTAAAGAAATACTGCAAAGGGAGAAACTTCTCTGCTACTTGGCAGAGCTCCTGGAGAATGAGCATTCTCAGGGATGAAACAGGGGCTGTGAACAGCAGGAAAAGCTCTGTGTACCTGTAAAATTCCATGAAAGAGAATCCAGTATAACCACCTCACACAGGTGAACAGAGACAGCTCAGACTGGGAGATGCCTCAGCATCCCCTCCACTTCATCCTAGAAAATCCTGCACCCCTGAAAAGATGCCAAGCTGGGAGCAAAGAGCTGGGCTTCCAGGGCATCCCATCCATCACTGGGGAGACACATTCCTTCAGGGCACAGATGTGACCTGTGAGTCCCACGTCACCATCACCCCCTGCCCAGCCCACGTCCCCACTGAGGTGTCACTGCCCAGCCCCACGGAAAACAAATATCCAGAGGGAGGGGGATGCTATTTTTTTTTACCTCAGGCTAATGAATCTGTTCTGCTCAGTAAGGAGTCACACATTACACATGGAATTGTGGAGTTCAGCAGTATTCCCTGGCACAGCCATGCAGGTGGAGCTGGGAACCACTAAATTAAAACCCTGGCAACCATTGGCAGTAGGCAAACACCATGGCTTTGGGAAGCAACAACAATAAAAAGGCAATATTTATAGGAAATGCTGCAGCACAGCCAAAACATGCAGAGCTTAAAATGAGGACTGTTTTCCCTGTTATCCATCTTGCCTCACGTCCAAGAAGCCAAAAAGGATCAGGCTAAAGGTACACTCTTATTTTTTTCCTGATGGATCATGCAAATACAACATTACTATGGGCTTACACCACACCAACACGTACACAAGTGTAGTTGAGGGGTTTTTACACAGAGAGCAGGAGGAAAGTTTAGCTTCTCCAAGTTCACTTTAGGCGAGCAGACCACAGAGCTGATGAAGTGTGGGATAAACTTTGTGCAACTCTTCTTTGTTGCAATCGGTGATGAATAGATAATGGGGTTTAAGGGCTCTGAAAAGGTCACCTGCACCATCTCCTCATCCTAAAACAGGAGCCATAAACCATCTCCATGCCTCCCCCTGTGCACACTTTCATGTTTGTGGAGCATCCAGCACAAAAGAGCTCCTTGCTGATGGACACTTTGATGATTTAAGTGTTAAATAACAGATAGGTGCTATTTATGTGGAAATTATTTGTGTTGGGACAGAGAAAAGAAAGCATCATTTCCTCCAGTGCCTCTGCCTGCCTCACCTGCACTCTCACTGCTCATCCATCTCCCAGGATTGCCTGGAACATTGCTCATGTAGGAGCATTTTCAAACAGCTCACATTTTCTTTAGAAAGTCAACCTGTTCAGTAATGGCTCATTCTGCTCCTCCCACCCCCTGCTACAATACTCTCCTGGGACCAAGAGGGGAGAAGATTCAGCCTGCACTGGAAAACAGCTTCATGTACATTAAAATATCACCACTTGCAAGTCTGATGCCACTGCAACCTGCAAAGCCAGAAATAGCAGCTTTTCCCCAGGGGAATAGAGAAGGACAAATTTCCAGCCTCCCAGAAGGGCTCAAGGAATGCAGGTGCACTTAGTCCTGCAGTAGCACAATCTGCAACAGCAAAAATCTTACCAGAAAGATGGGAAAACATTGGCTGAGGTCATTATATTTTAAATAATGTCCTTGTACACCTGTACAGTGGATCTGCAGCTCAAAGATTAAAATAAAACATTTATGGAGATCAAAGTGATAATCCCACGCCGATCATTTTCCAAAACACTGAAAGAACTTGGTGATGAAGCATTTGGTGGTGTCAGGGACCTCTACGGGGTGCTTGGGTAGGAAACAAAGAAATCATAGAATTATTTGGGTTGGAAGACACCTTAAAACCCATCTCATTCCAACCCAGGGACACATTCCCCTAGGACCTCGTTGCACAGAGCCTCATCCAAATTGGCTTTAAACACTTCCAGGGATGGGTAATATTTCCTTGCAGCCACTCATCCCCTCAAAATTACAAATAAAAAGACCTCAAAAATGTTTGCATCACCTCCTTTCCCATGATAATCAAAATCCATATTTCCATTTTCAAACAAAACCAGTTTTTCCTATCCACAAAGGTACAGGATTCCTGACTCTGCCAAAATCATCTCTTAAAACTCATTCAAACCATTCCAGCCTGCATGTGCAGAGGCTTAGACACTTCCAAAGTTATGCAAAGAATTGGGACAACCAGGCAATCAGACATCTCCAAGAACACTCTGGTGTCTTGTAGGGCTAGAAGATGATGCCAGGAGTGCAGCCCATCCCTCACAGAGGTTAGAGAGGACAGGGAGTTGGCACAAACTATCAACAGGGCTGTTGGCAGTGGGAAAGGTGATGAAAAAAAACAAGGATGAGTCTTGCACAGGCTTTTCCTCCCCACACTGAAGGAATTGCATGGGGAATATGGGTGTCGATCCTCCTGTGCTTACAGAATCATATCCCAAAAAGCTGGAGTGCAGCAAGAGGAGCCACAGCACCCAGGGCACGGGGAGCAGCTCACTCTCTTCCCTCAGGGGCCAAAAAGCCAGCAAAATTGCCTGTTCCCAAGGAGGAAGGACACTGCAGGAGGTCTCTGAGACACAAATGGAGGGCAAATCAAAGCGAGCCCTCAATTCACCCCTTCCCCTGGTGCTTTCCGGCTCTTGTGGCCCCCCAGGAAAGCACTGGCAGACCAGCAGCTCTCTCCAGGAGACAGATCAGGACTGCCAAGGACTAACAGCCATCACAATTCTTCATGCATCAAGTTTTGGAGATTTTTTGGAGATCCACACGGCTGTAGGAGCAGCAGCCAGGCCCACAGAGGGATGTGCCACGTGACTGTATCACCTTTTGGGAAGAATTTACTGTTCTCTGCCCCAGGAAACCTGGAGGGGACAGGGCTCCTTCAACACCACAGCAAGTGAGCTCAAGCAAGCAGCCAGATTTTTAGGCAGGAAGCAGCCAAAAGAGCCCCAGGAGTTAAAACCAAGAGTTACTAACTCCAGCTATCATCTGCCTCTCGGCGCCATCACAGCAGCACACGGTTTTGCCTTTTTGCTGGCAAGATGAGAGCCTCAGTGAAGCCAAGCAGAGATAAAAGTATTTCACCGAGCAGAAACTACTCTTGGATGACTTTCAGTGACCTTCCCAGTCCTCCCAGAGACACTCAGGAGTGCACACACACGTTCCCCCCCCCCCCCCCCCGCTCTGCCAAGGCTGGGGCTGTCACCCTTTTGGCAGCCCCTGGATCCAAGCTGATGGAAAATGCACTGGATGCAAGAGGAGAGCACAGTGGCACTGCTGCAGAACAGGAGCTGGATGCAGCAGTGGCAGCAGCAGCAGCAGGAAGCACCAAATTCCCATTTAAATAAAATGCCAAAAGGCAGTCAGCGAAAGTGACATTTATGGTGTTACTACAAATGCATTCAGTGGGAAGCTGAGTAGCAGAAGCAGGTTGGGGGGAAAAAAACAAGCTGTAGTGAAAACTGCCATCTGTATATTGTGCCCCATTTTTAATATTCTGTATTCTCATAAAAAGTGTTGTTTCTGTCACTATTCAATCTCCCAAACTCACATGGAACACTGTTAAAAGTCAGCAGTGTGTGAAATGGTATTTTAAAATAAATGAAACCCGCTCGCAAAGCTGCGGAGGAATATTGCAATGCCAGGGTGCTGACAGACAGGCATTGAAAAGTAACAACCGTTATCATCTTAAAGCAAAGCGGATTAAATAAAAACCCACAGCTAGTGGTGCATTACCAAGTCTGATATTGACACAGCTGCCGTGGTGGTTATTTTTCATTGTCTCATCAAGACAAAGCATCACGGGATATCAATCTTCCCTCTGTCAGGCCATGCCTGCTGTAAAGTTTTTCGTTTACATTTTCATTATATCCCTTTTATCTCAGCTGCCAGCAAAAAAATATATATATGTATTTTATATATATATATACATGCATCTACATATATATATGTGTGTGTGTGCATCTGTAAGTGTGCATGTACTTTTGGGAATGCTGAGACTGGTTCACCTTCCACATTGCCAAGACACAGTCTCCAGCCATGAGGATGCTCCCAAGACAAAGCAAACCCCAACTTGGTGAGCTGCAAGGACTGGGTTACATCCCCTCCAGCTGGGGGTGGGGCAGAGGTGAGCTAGTAAAAATCTGACATTTTCCAAAGTGTGATCTCCTGTGTGCTTTCTAGCCAAGAAATCCAACCCACACAGCTGCCAGTGCTGGTGAAAACACTCCTTCCTGTAACCATGTTTTTCTGGGTGGACCAGCCACATCTGTTCTACTACCAAGCTCAGTTTGGGGCATGGAGAAGAAGAAGAAAACGAAGAAGAAAATGTAATTCTCCTTGGAGGGCACTGGCTGTCTCATCAATATTTGGAGCTGTTACATTTCTCCCTAGCTCTGCAGGTTGGTCTCTGCATCTGATCATTCCATGCTCTTCTGTCCATCTTTAACTTTTCCAGCCTTGCAGCACCACCCAAGTGTTTGCAGGAGAGCTTTGCCAGGGCAGAGAACTCCCCCCCGAGCATCCCAGAGCCTCACAGAACTCACCTGTCCTTTCACTCCCACTAACAACCCTGCTCTTTCAAGGCATGGGACAGAGACAGCTGTTTGCAGCTGGCACAGCATTCCTCAGAGCAACAGGGAATGCAGGGAAAAAAAAAAAAAAAAAAAAAAAAAAAAAAAAAAAAGTGTTTTCCCTTATTCATAAGAGAGCTCCATCTTCCAAACCTATCCCAAATAGCTGATGTGGCTGCTCCCTGAGCTTATGATTTAATTAAGTGCAGCCTTCGACATTTCTGTTCTTGCGCCTCCTCAGAGGCGGCTCAGCGCTGCCCGGTACAGCCCTTCACGAGTAGGAACTCTGGGAAACGTAGTTCAGAGAGGGAACACGGGGCTAAAGCAGCCGCAGGATGCTGGCGGTGCCCTGGGAGAGCTACAAAACGGGCAGAATAAACAGCGGAGCTCCTTGGGAAGGGGCTGCAAACAGGTAAGTGTGGAAGTGACCACCAGCAAAACCCCCACACCACGCTCCTGTGACCCTCTGCTGCAGAACAAACCCCCCTTCCTTTCCTCGGCTCCCAAAGCCTCTGCAACGTTGGGCACACGCCTTTGCACCAGCCCACGGGTGTTCTCTCTCTGGTTACTGCTCCCTGTGCTGAGCAGCAGCAGGAGAAGGTCGATTACACCTTTTGCAAGCCAGGAAGGGGCTCTCTGCGCTGGCCTGGATGGGTTTTCCCCATCAGGGATCCTCCAGAAAACTCGTCAGCATCACTGGCATTTGTCCTGAGGTCAAGCCTTCACTGCTGGCAGCCACAGTGCAAGGTAAAGCAATCGCAGAATCACAGGGTTGGAAGAGACCTTCAAGATCATTGAGTCCAGCCCAGCCCCAACACCTCAGCTAAACCCTGGCACCCAGTGCCACATCCAGGCTTTGTTAAACACACCCAGGGATGGTGATTGCACCACCTCCCCGGGCAGCCATTCCAGAACTTTATAACCCTTTCTGTGAAAAACTTCTTCCTAATATCCAGCCTGTATTACCCTTGGTGCAGCTTGAGGCTGTGTCCTCTGGTTCTGTCAGTGCTGCCTGGAGACAGAGCCCAACCCCACCTGAGCACAGCCACCTTTCAGGAGCTGTAGAGTGATGAGGTCACCCCTGAGTCTCCTTTTTTCCAGGCTGAACACCCTCAGCTCCCTCAGTCATTCAATTCCTCCTCCACTCTTCCCTGCCTCAGTTTCCCCAGCGCTGAGGACAGCATCCCTGGGCACTCCACAATCCCTCTCTTCCCATTTCCCCACTGGAAAGCCCCTGACAGAAACGCCCATCCCACCGAAGAGCTCCACAACCCTGGGATGCATGTCCTTGATCCTGCTGCCAGGAGCATTCCCTCTCTATCCCCCTAATTCTTCCTTCTTCCAAAAAACAACCAGCCTTCCCAAGGTGTTTTCATTTCAAGAGAGGATCATTAACCCCTACAAAAGGAAAATTTCTGGCGGTTCAGCGATGCTCCAGCCCTCATCACTGCATCCCTCCGGGGTCAGCTGTGTTCCCGTCCACTCGCACCCAGCCCAAATTCGACCCCAGGTCCCGCCCCTCCAGCCCGGGGCCGCAGAGCAGCAGCATTTCCACCTTCTGCACAGCACTCGGCACAGCAAAGGGTTACACCCGCTCTTCCAGCAGCGTTCCCTCCCTCTCTTTCCCTCTCTGCGAGCAGCAGCAATTGCCATTCTGCATCCTTAATAGCAGCGTAATCAAAAGTTATGATGCATTTTTCAGTAATCACAAGAAATGATCCCCACTTAGCGTTAAGTAAAGCAAATTTGCCGCTGGAAGGATAAAAAAAAAAAAAAAAAAAAAAAGAAGAAGAAGAAGAGGAAGAAAAAGGAGAAGTCAAAAGCATTTCAATTTTCATTTGAAACGAATGAGTCAGAGTCAATTTGGTAAAGCAGTTAACAGCAGCTGTGCTCCCCTTCCCAGCCCCTTAACAGGTACAATTTGCTTTTAACAAACAACCTCGCAGAGGTCTCTGGCACCATGTTAACACAGTGGCATTCAACCCCTCTTGCTGTTGTGTATTTAAATTGGGTAATAGAGTCAGGCAGAGGAGATCCACCATGAATCTTAAGAAGTGCAATTTGACAGCATCTTAAAACAACAACAACAAAAAAAAAAAAAGCAGGGGGAGCCTTTATAAAAAAAATAATAAATGAGTTTGAGAGCAGATTTTGTTGGGTTATTGCAAACAGCGTATTAAAAACAACAGAAGTCTCAGAAAGCCCCAGCACAGCAACAAGATCCCAGCAAGTTTGGTCCCAAACCTGGGGTTCTGAGCACTCAGGGCACCTCAAAGAGCTCTGCAAAGCAGGGAAGGACATTTGGCAGCCAAAGCATCCCCAGCCTGGGTGTATTTGGGGTACTTTGCCCCGCACCAAGAGATTCAGTGAAAGGCTGTGTGTCAGAAAAGCAACAAAACCAAAGCACAACAGAGCTGCACAACTCATGCTAAGGTTGCCCCAACCCCTCAGGGCATCCCACAGTCTCATAATCTGAGCACTTGCTTGCAGAGAGGGGAATCCCTGGGCTGGAATGAAAAGTAGAGATATGTGATGAGCCTTCAGCACCCCTTGTTATCCCTCCTGACCCCAGAGCAGCCCTGTCCTTCCCTCACCTCAAACTCAGGCCCTTGACAATGCCCTCATCTCACTTTTGGTCCAGACAGTCATCATCTCTCATTCATTTGTTCTTTGAAGAAATCTCATTTCATTACTTTTCAGGCTCCTGAGCTTTGTGGGGTATTACAGGAGGTCAATGAAAAATTCATGTTCTCTGTCAGTAATTGGCATTTTTGTTTCTTTCTTTTTTTTTTTTTTTTTTTTTTTCTCTTTTTAGAGGAAGGAAAGCAAAGAAAAGGATGTGAGTGGGGCAGACAGCAATGTGAGTGGGTATCTTCTGCTGGTTATTAAGATAAAGTCTCTCATATTGCTCCTGGCCACTGTACTCTGGTGCTTGCTCCAAGCAAGCCCTGTAATCCAGCATATTGAAATCTGAAAGCATTCCTGGTACTTTCATTAGAGGGACAAGTAATGAAAGCAGACTGGACACACACAATTATTACAGTGTAATCCTCTGGAAATGAAGTCAATGCAATCACCCGGCATTCTGCTTTCTTCTCATTTTTTCGACTTCAAGTAAGTGCTTCCCAAATTCCAGCTGAAGTTACTGTTACAATCAATAGCACAAGGGCTCTCAACATAAGACTCAATTAATATGATGCTTGCAAGTGCTCCCCTATTGATCCCAGGCTGGTCTGAAACCCCAGGCAGCACTGGCACCAACTGCAGCATTAGCACTGAAGACAAATGCAAAATTGGGGGATGCCAGCAAACTAAAAGGGGCAGCAGACCTCTTTAAGGATAACCAAGGAAAAGAGAAACCCCTGAAAGCATGGGACACTCTCCAAAATTCAAAATCTGCCTGCCTGCAATCCACTCTGTTGGATTTGCCACCCACAAGCTTGAGACCAGGATTTCACCCACCCAACTTGATGCCTTTTCAGGCTGACCTAAAAACTGAGGCCAGATAAAATTAAGGGAATAAAAAGGTGTTATATTTATTGAAGGGCCTTCAGAAACATTTAGGGCAGACAAATCCCCCCCCAGGGGCTACACCCAAAATGGATGATGGGTCAAGGATTTTCACACTTTTGTAAATTTGCATATTGGGGGTAAATCTTCCAGTTACAGTTTCAGGTAATGAAGTCTTTACCCCAAGTTTGCTCTCCCCAATTCACTTTTGTTTCCATCTCTAGAGGCCTGAGGCAGTGAGGTGACCTTGATTGCCAGGCCTGGAGAGGAATTGCTGTGTCTGCCCAAAATGGGAAAGCAGCAGCTCACACTGTGTGTGGAGTTTAGAGCTAAACACTAAAGAACTACAGGACTACAAATAGACGAAAAACAGAAAAGCCAAAATCCTGAGGCATCAAACTCAGGGGAAGAAGCCCAGCTCAGCCACCCTCAAAGGCCCTGTCCCACGGGGCTGCGCTCCCCGCGCTGCCGGCGGCGAGCTCGCTGTCAGCCAGCAGACAGATTGCTGCAGCCAGCACCACCAAGGCTTGCCATGATTGCATCTATTAATGCAGCGCATCTGATTCACCTCCAAGGCCCCGGCGCTAGGTGACAAATAGGGACAGGCTTCCCCGCCTCGCCGAGCGCGGCCCGCGGCGCTGACTGCCCGCTCGGAGCCCCGCGGACAGCAGCGGCAGGGACTGGGACAGCAGCAACCCACATGGACCCTGGGGACAGCCCCAGCAAGGACAGGAGATTGAGAGCTGTCACTCACAGGTGGTGGTCCCAGAGATTGCGCCCCAGCAGGTTTTCTCACTTGGAGGGTATAAAGCAGCCCTTGTCCCCTGCCCTTGCTGCGATCTTCTCCTGTCAGGGCTGTCCCCAGTCCCACCAGGGAGATCATTCTACTGGCCCAGTCTCTCCTGCCTGATGCCAGAAATGCCCTTGCAATTCCACGTGTTCCCATTTGCTGCTGCTTGGGATCTACATTTCCCTGAGGCCAGAGGAGGATCTGCTCTTCCAGACTTGTCACCTCCTCCAGGATCACCTCTCCTAACCCACTGGCAATTCCCTGGGACATGGGCTTCCCTTGAGCTTCTGTGACTCCAGGCCCAGGTTCTCCTGGTACCATCTGTTCCACAGGCACTGGAGGAGGCTGCCCAGAAAAGTTGTGGATGTTCCATCCCTGGAAGTGTTCCAGGCCAGATTGGATGGGAGTTTGAACAACCTGGTCTAGTGGAACACGTCCCTGCTCATGGCAGGGAATTGGAACTAGGTGATCCTTAAGGTGTTTTCCAACCCAAACCATTCCAGCATTCCCTGGTACTACAGCCTGCCCCATGGCTGCTCTATCCAGGCAGGGGGAGCATTGCCCTGTGCTTTCTCTACTCACTATCCCTTTGTACTTCCTTCCAGCTGCCCTTTGTCCATCACCTCATGCACTGAAAACCAGAGAAATCACAATTTTTCCACCTCAACTGAAGATACAAAACATCCCATGACAAAGCAAAACCCTCCCCATTCCCTACCCCAACCTGCTGCCTGACTTCCAGAGATTAGCCAAGCCCCACTGCAGCCTCCAGGCCTGATTTACCTGGGGTGAGGCTTTCCTGCCTTAACCTCCTTCCCCAGCCCCACACCTTGCTCTGTAGAGCTCGTGGCTCCCCTGCCATGCCTGTGGCAGGAGAGAAAAGCCAGACAGGCATCGCTCCAGCATCATCTGCTCCTCAGCCAGGGTGACGTCTCCTTGCCAGCAGCTGCAACCCAGGGTCTGGGCAGGGGGGAGGCATGCAGGCAACCTGAAGGTGGACACTTAGCACATTTATTACCTGCTTATTAGATACCAGGTTCCCATTATGATGAATTGGCTGAGTGATGGCTCCCGCCAGCTCCCAGTGCTCAGCAAGGCTCTCTAATTCCATTTTGCACAAGCTGGGCCAAGGCGAAATCGTTTCCGAGAGGAAGGAATAAGCAGTTGTTTTTCTCCTGCCTCCAAAACAATCTGACCCTCTGCACAATCTCAGCAGGACCTTTCCTGCATGCACTGTCTCTCCTCCTGGCCATGTGAGCAGTTTAGATTAGATATTAGAAAGATATTAGGTTTAGATTAGATATTGGGAAGAATTTCTTCCCTGTGAGGGTGGGGAGGCCGTGGCACAGGGTGCCCAGAGCAGCTGGGGCTGCCCCATCTCTGGAAAGGTTCAAGGCCAGGTTGGGTGGAACTTGGAGAAACCTGGGATAGTGTAAGGTGCCCTGCCCGTGGCAGTTTCACCCTGAACAAAAGGACTTGTGCCAAGCTCTGCAGTAAAAATACCACATCCAAGAGCCTCCCAGTAGAAAAACTGCAGATGGGAACAAGTATCACGGGATTAAAAAGTCATTAGATGGCACAAAGGCTTTTCTGGGAATGGAGACAGCCTTGAAAGACATTCCAGAAAACTGAAACCCAGAGAAACGATTTTGCGAAGCAAAATGATAAGAAGATAAGGAAATTCTTAATTGTTTCACAAAACCACTGCTCAGCTCTTTTTTATCTTCCAGAAAGCTGGAATCCAGGAAGGAGGTGATTTTGCGAAGCAAAATTACAAGGAAATTCTTAATTGTTTTACAGAACCACTGCTCAGGTCTTCTAAAGGCTGTAGTGAAAGTCACAGCCAACAGGAGGATGGTTTTGAGTGCCTCTCCCGAGGGCTGTCATTCCTCTTGGGATAATTTCTTCTGTATTCCTCAGTCCTGTAGAAACCTGTCCCAATATCCTTTATCCCTCCCTCAGGCCAGATTAAAAACTGCGTGCAGGGGCAGAAAGTTCAAAGAATAAGGAAGATGCATTCTCACCCAGCCACTCCCAGACTGGGTGTTTTACACATTCTTGGGCCTTTTCGGCTAAATTTGATCAGTGAAAGCAATCCCTGGGTGCTGAGTCCAGTAGAAATGACCAAGCTTTGCTAAGCAGAGATATTTCATCACCGTTCACCTCTGTTGGCAGGAGAGACATTCCCATGCTGTGGTTTCACAAGTGGCACTGACTGAGGGCAGGCAGCAGCGTCACTTGTCCTGAACACAGGGCAACTCCTCGGTCAAGGGACACTGGCTGTGAGGTGGCTTGTGACCCTTGGAGGTTGGCACGTGTCAGTTCTTGGTGGCCAAGCTGCCTGCAAACCCAGCAGAGTCACTGGTGTCAACAGTCCAGAGAGAGCTGCTCGGGGACTTTTACCTCCCTCCAGCTTTACCCGACGAGGTCCTGCGGACTCTTTTCCACCAGGCCCCCACTTCACCATTCCGAAGGAATTATTCACGCAGAGACAGACGGGATGAGGAACCTCATTCCCAGAGAGCTGAGCACAGAGAGGTTGCTGTGAGAGAGCTGAACACCTGCCCCCCTTAGGGATGGGCTCCGTGCTCCAAGTTTCAAGTTTTCCTCCCATCGCTGGAGGGCCCCGAGCCCCAGCCCGGGGGAGGACCACACGTTCTACATGTCCCTGCTGAACTGTTACACATTTCTGCTGTGTTCCTCAGGCAGAGGACTCTGCTAGCAGCAAGCAGGAGAGGAGCTGCCATCTGGGACTGCATGTGCTTCCCAGACAGATGGCTGCCTATTCTCATCGTGTTTTATTTCGAGCAATGGTTCATGCAGCAACAGCGCTAGTGTGAAAATGGGATGTGACAAGATGTGTATTGCTTACACCTTCTGGAAAGTTCAGATAAAACCAAGATGTACAGAATGTAAGAATCAATATAATTAGGTAATTAAGAGAAATGAAAGCCCCCTGGTTTAATGCTGCATTGTGCTGGTGTGTGTTGCAGGCTGTGTATGTATACATACATACATATGTATGGTTCCACGTTTGTACATGTCCACACTGCAAAAACAGTGAGAAATAATGAATGTATACATCCAGCCATTAAAATAAACACAGCTACCTGCTCCAGCAGGCATTTCAGACAGATCTGCTGACAACCACACACTCTTTCACCATTTTCACAGGGCAGGAAATTCCCTCTGTCATGCTGGAGCAGGGCACAGGGCGAGGTCCTGGTTCTGCCCCCATTCCTCAAACGTTTTTTCCTGCGTTCTGCATTGCAGAACGCCAACATCTAGAAATGTCAGCAGAAAGAAGAGCAGCATCACATGCACAAGCTCTCACTGGCTAAGTTGGGGTCATTACCTTGCTCTCTGCAGAGTCAGGAATTCAGCTCTGGTGAGTATAGGGACACACATCCACAGAGAGCTTGACAGATTCCCAAGTACATAGGAGTGGTGAAACACAGATATAAAACCTGTTTCCAAGTTGTTTTGCAGCTCAGGTTGCAATGAAGGTTTGAACTGAACGTGTTAAAAGCCACTGGTCACACATATGGAGCCTGCTGGAAGTTGACTTCCCTCCCACATGGGAGCCCTGAGCAGCTCACAGCCCAACAGCTCCCATCTCCCACACACAGGAACTCACACAAACTCAAAAGAGGAGGAAAAAGATGGCAAGAAAAGAATCCAGGACAAAAGTACCTGTCACCTGGCTGCCCAAAGGCACAGGTTCAGGTGTAATGACCTTCTGGAAGAGGCTGCTGCTGTGCTCAGGTACATCAGAGGCTGCATTTTCTTCACGTCCTGCTTCTTCAGCCCCAAGAGCAGCAAGGGTCCATCTCATTTTGCACCATGTGAGACACTGTGGGACTTAGGCAGAAGAGCAAGTGAAAGAAAAGTGTTGGTTGAGCCACACCTCAACATGCAAATCCCAAACAGTGAGGCCCTGTGCTCATGGCCCCAAAGCCCAGCTCCTAGGAAGCCCAAGAAAAGCAGAGATGTCCTCTAAAATAGCAACGAGGAGCTGTGTCTATAATCAAAGTTCATTAAAATGGGCTAATGCAGAGCAGCTGGTGGTGAAAGACCCAAATGGAGTGTAGCATGCTGAGGTTATCAGCATATAAAGTCCCTGCAAAGTTATTATCAGGCAGGCAAGAGTAAATTATGCAGCTCTCCTAAGACTAAACTGCAGGACTGGGACTCAGTGAGGGCTGGGGGGCAGCAAACACGGGATCCTGGCCCTGTGTGCACAAATGCCCTGTGCAGGGACACCAAATCATACCCTGAGATAAGCCCAGGGATGCACAGCAGGGAAAATTCAGCTGAGGAGCAAGAGATGAGCCAAGCAGGTCAAAGCACCCTGCAGGCAGGGATCCAAGGGTCAGACCAGCAAGTGAAAAACCTGCCACCTCCACGCCCCCCATAACTAACTCTGAGTCAGCAAATGGGGTTTTGTACTTTCAGTTCCCAAAGTACAGCCAAAAGGACGCTGCGCAGAAACCAGACCGTGTTCGGGGAGTTTTGGCAACTCTGTCTTTTCATCACTTTGCAGCTCCCTGGGCGTCACTCAGAGTGGAAGCCTTCAGTCCGGTTCCCGTTAGGTGTAGATGTGATTTCACACTTCTGCCGAGACAGGTACTTTCTGTGCTGCTGCTGGTTAATTACTCGAGGATGAATCACAGCGCTCAGCAGGGAGGTGGGGCAGGCAGAGTTGGCTGAGCAGGTCTGGAGTGGGGAGGAAAACATCTCCGCATCAGGCGGGCGGGCACACGTGCGCAAGATTCGGGAGGAATAAATTCAGAGAGGAGCCGCAATAAATCTCCCAGCCTGGCCACTGCGGTGGGAGTTTCTTTTCCCCCTCCCCGCAACAGGGAAATTCTGCTCTTTCCACGGGGGGTGGGAAGTGGCACAGGGCTGCATTGAAATGTAAATTCACTCAAATTATTAAGCACAAGAGAGCAGCTCCTGCCAGCCCTTTGTTCCGCAGTCAGAATGTGTAATCTAGAAGAATAAATATAGTCAGATATCAGCTAAACAAAGAGACCCGGGGCCATGCATATTCAGCGACCCTCTCCCCCAGGACATCCCTTCCCCCTTTATCAGGGAGGCTCTTTCTGCAGTCAACAATTGTAGATCAAAATGCCCTCATTAACCAGGGCTGAGCTGCAAACCTCTCGCTGCTCCGTCGTGAGGGTGGGTTCCTTTATTTCTCTCCAGGAGCAGAGATGTTCCTAGCCCCTGGTTACCTCCGCTGTCCCTTTTCCATCCCGGGGGACAGGGCAGGGCTGTCCCTGAAGTCCGTGGGTGCTGCACTCCCATCAGAGGGATGGGGTGGCCGCGGAACAAAGTCCCAGAGTCCAGCAGCTGTTGTGGCTCCAAAAACTGTCCTACACTTTGCTGCCACGTCCATAGCTGTTCCAGCCAGGAGAAAACCCCCAGAGAGGCCAGAAGCCACCAAATATACCCAATTCTGCCACTTCAGAACGTGCTACCTGGACAGACTAATGACCTGGAGACTCACAGAGATGCTTTTTTAAAAAAACACCACCCAGAGAAACCATTTCAAATGTTTTTTTCCCCCACAAGCTCCTGACTCCCTGCAGCCACCACAGCACTTCAGGTCCAACAGAGACATGCACTGCAAGTTCACCCTGTGCTGTGGTGACCAAGGATGTCCTGCTGTGTCCACTCTCTGGTCACACAGGGCCAGGTGACCACACAGGCACAAAGCCAAGCTGGGAACAGTGGGAGGGACAGCCCCAGCTTCCCAGAGCCCTTCCAGCAGCACTGGGGAGCTGCAAACCAAGGACTGCCTCTGCCCCAAGCACAGGGAAAGGTGGCTGGAGGGGAATAAAGCACCAGGGGAGGAAAAGAGGGTGCTCTCCCCAGCACCTAAACACAGCTTCTCATCTCCAGTGCTGTCAGTCTCACACCTGTCACTACCACCGAGCCTGCTGCAAGGTTTAAAAATGAGGTGGAGGAGGAGGGGGAAAGAAAAAAAAGAAAAAAAATCAATTTGGCTGGTTTTGAGTTATATGAATATAATAAACCCTGAGTGTCCTGCTTTTGGATGCAGTTTGTGCTTCCAATAACTCAGCAATATATTCATTAAACAAAGAGAGGTAAAAGCAGCAAGCCATTAAAAATAAAGCACCAGGAGAGGGAAGGCCATGCAGGCTGTAAATATCTTTGACTCTTTTTCAACCTCCATTTTCTTATCCCTGCTCATTCACTAATTGACCTCTGGATCCTGCATCTCAGAACTGTTTCCATCACTGCACTTTGTCCTTCAACCACAGATGCAGCAAAGGATCTCAGGCACTCTCTAAATGCAGAATAACTCACAGACATCCAAAGCAGGAGACAGAGTACATTTCCCTCATTGCCCTGGTGCTGTGCTGCAGCACCCCCTGTGCAAGGCTACAAAACCATCAAAGATCAGGTGTCCCAGGTGAAAAAATATGTCCAGTTTTAATCTGTTTATGCACTGGGCACAGACCTTCTGTACAAACACACAAAATCCTACCTGCTGGTGTTTCAGCTTCATTGCACGAAGTCCACCCAGAGCTGCGGAGACAGACTCTTCTTTCTGATCCATATGGAGGCGTTCTGGCCACAGGGCACTGCTCCCTTTCCTGGCCCAGGCAGGGCTGAGCTCCACATGGCAGCCACCAGAGCCTGACGTGCTGCTCCAGACTGAGGGGCAGCACACACACTGCCACCAAACCACCTGGAAAAGGAGGGCTTCAGCACCACTCTGCAAGTCCTGAAGAGGTTGATACTGTCACACATAGACCCTCTGAGCCTAATTCTAGGATCACCAGCTTGCCAGAAGGGTGTCTCTGACCCAGCATTTGAAGTTTTCTTACCTTGCCCAATCTAAGGG
Organism: Vidua chalybeata; assembly: GCF_026979565.1. Taxonomy (NCBI): domain Eukaryota; kingdom Metazoa; phylum Chordata; class Aves; order Passeriformes; family Viduidae; genus Vidua; species Vidua chalybeata. The sequence continues at coordinate 2,498,612 of NC_071538.1, forward strand.
CTTTAACTCCCCAGTTAAACACTAACTCCAATCACATGCCACATCAGTGATTCAGAAGACAGCACCTGGCTGGCTCAGCACCCTCCAAAAGCCTCCCTAACAGCTGGGAGAGATCTCCCACTGGCAGGGAGGGAAGTGGTTACTCAGCACGAGGCTCAGCTCCATCTCTGCAGCATCTGGTTCTTCTCTGGAGCTCATCACCCTCTGCATGGTCTCATTTCTTCACAAGTTCCAGCAGCAACTCAGAGCATCACCCAATGTGACAGCAAAACAGCAAGTGAGGCTTCCCTCACATTTTCTGTGATTAGCAAAACTGCTTGCTGGGGAAGGCAGGATTCAGTTTGGGGAGGGCACATGGGTTTTCCTGCCCCAAAACCCGTATGAGACTTCTCCATTCCTTGCCTGCAGGCACTCAGAATGCCATTTTTCCTCCTTTCTGTGGGATTTCAAAGAGCTGCCTTCTCATATTCTCAATCCCTCCCAAAGCTCACAGCATATGGCAGTTTGGAAGGAAATTGGGTTAAGAGCATAAAGGCTGCTACAGGAGTTTTGCTAAGTACTGGCTCTGCAAGGGAATCCACGGGTAAGGGACAGCCTGGGGATGTCACAGACCCTGCTGGGCCCTGGAGAGCAGAAAGCAGGGCCAGGAACTCTGTATCTTACACCTCTTTGATGAGTTCTTTGCATCCAGTCCTGCCAGTGCTGAGCAGCAGAAAAAAAGAACTCCAACAAGCTCCTCTCCCTGTGTTCTCTGAGAAAAAGGTGTCCAGTGCAAGGAGGGACAGGGATGGTGCAGCCCTCTGCTTCAGCAAGCCCTGCAGTGCTGCAGCCAGAGTGGCTGGAAAGGACCTGGGGGTGCTGCTTTTGGCAAAGCCCCGGTGGCCAAGTGGACCAACGGCACCTGGGCTGGACCAGCCACAGTGAGAGCAGCAGGCCCAGGGCAGTGATTGTCCCCTGTGCTGGGCACGGGTGAGGCCACACCTCAAACCCTGTGTCCAGCTCTGGGCCCCTCACTGCAAGAAGGACATGGAGGGGCTGGAGTGCGTCCAGAGAAGGGAACAGAGCTGGGGAAGGGTCTGGAGCACCAGGAGAGGCTGAGGGAGCTGGGAGGGCTCAGCCTGGAGAGAAGGAGGCTCAGGGGGGACCTTATCACTCTCTACAACTCCCTGATGGAGGAGGTAGCCAGGTGAGGATTGGTCTCTTCTCCCAAGAACAAGCCATAGGAGGAGAGGCGATCCTGAGGCACGCCTGAGGAGGTTTAGGTTGGATATTAGGAAAACTTTTTCACCCAAAGGGTGGTCAGGTACTGAAACAGGCTGCCCAGGGAAGTGATGGAATGGTCAACCCTGAATATATTAAAAAAACATGCGGGTGCAACACTTGTGGACATTGTTTAGTGCTGGATGAGGTCTTAGAGGCCCTTTCCCAATCATAATGATGCTCTGATCCCATAGTTCCTGGAAGTCCTTGTTCTCCACATGGCCCAAGGCTGATGGGAAACTGTCCATGCAACCTCTCCCTTCAGGCACCCCACAGAATATTGGACATGTCTGCTTTTATGGATTTTTCTCCTTCCTCGGGCTGGGCTGGGCTGATTAAAGTCATCCAGATGCCAAGGACATGCCACAAAGCCAGCAGCTTTCACTGAACAGCCCATGTTTTAACTACAAATCAGCTAATTTAAAGGAAAGTGCCACTGTCTTCTCCTAATAACCACAGCTTTTCTCTCACTGTGATTTTACAGTGGTGCAAGTTTAGCTGAATATAAATCAGAACCAAAAGAGAGCAGAATCTGGCCTCAGCGATTTGTATTTTGCCCCCTAAACAAAGCCACATTTGATCAGGGATCTCCTTTTCCACCTACTCATCACAGGCACTAGAAGACATTTTCAGAACAGCACAGCACTTGGACAGTTTCACACGAGATTTCTTACACGGTATTTTTCAGGAGAGTCCAGAAGTTCATCAAATGCTCCTTTATCCCCTGACACCCTCTGATCCATGCACAGGTGTGTGAACTCCCACACAGATCTGACACGAAACCATTAGAGAGGAAAAAAAAAAATAATTCAGAGTCTCTCAGTTTGACTCATCAGCGAATATTAATTTCTATTGTCATGCAGTTGACTTGTAAATCAACTGGATCATTAACTCAGACCTTTTGTGCAGAAACATTACAAGTTATTTAGACACCACGGTGTTTCCTGCACTCCCACTGCTTTGAACACAGAGTTCTGCTTCCAAGGAAAGAGAGGCTAAATGTGTCCACACAAATCCAGATAATTCTCCATGACGCTGTCCTGGCTGCCCACATTTGCCAAAATAACCACACCATGCCAAGCTTGGCAGCCAAATAGTGCCTTCTGCTGGAATTGCAGGATTTTGGGATGAATGGCAGTCTTGTTTCTGCCAAGACAAAGGTTTCCACGTGAAGATTACAGGTGTAGGCAAAAGGCTGAAGTTTTAACTAAGGATTTGTGGCCCTGCAGGTTCAGGGAGTGAACGAATCTGTATTGATTTATGACATCAAAAGGCTCAGATCTTGTCTCTTTCATATCTATAAAAAATAAGTATTGACTATAATAAACCAATTGAGAACAAACTGCTGGAGCTCAGGCTGCTGTGAATGCTGAACTAGTGGAGTGATGTGAGGCACAGCCTGTTTACTCCCCAGCTTGTTGCTGCCACAGATGTCCCACCTTGCCAAAGGCTTCTGATTGTCCTCGTGAAGAAAGGCACGAGCATCCACAGTCTCTGCTGGATGCTCTAATTTGCTTTTTCTGCAGAGAGAAGCTAAAAATCCAAGGTGTTTCCTTAAAATCCAAGGTGTTTCCTTAAAATCCAAGGTGTTTCCAAGCAGTAAGGAATGCTGGGAATAAGACGTGAATTCACCTGGGCAACTTGCAGCAAGTTCAGACCTGCGGGTTTTTCTGGGAATTCCTAAAAGGGGCTGAGGATTTTCATCCAGCAGCCTGAGGTGTCACAGGGCTGGACACAATGGAGAGGGAAGGTGGCCCTGGAGAGGCGCAGGGGCTCCATTCCCAGTTCAACAGCGACCTCTGCTCTCGGCAACCTGAAGCACAGGTGTCACCGATCCGCTGGGGTTGGGGACACCTTCAGACAGATCACCTCGCTCTGTTTTATGTATGGGGAATAAGGACACATCTTTCACACGTGGGCAGCCACCGTGACCTTCAAATCCCATCAGATGGAGCCCAGGGCTCCACGGCCCCGGCAGTTGTTAAAGCATCCCAGGATTTACCTTTTCCTACTTGGCTGATATTTAACCAGATGCCAAGAGAGACAAGGACACCTGGTTTCTGAATGGATTGTTTTCAGCATGCCCCAAGAGGGAATACAGATATATGTGCACTCCCTCACACACACGAGACTTGCATGGAATCTCTGGAAATGAGCCGTGTAACCAAGGCAAACCAATAAGAAGGTTCAGCTTCTAAACCTACCCCTAAACCCCTTGGGGGCTGGGGGCATTAAGGGGGTGGTGGGACAGCTGAAATTCCAGTATATTCACTGGGATACCACATACAACAGGTCAGTTTGAGCTCTCCAGCCTGCAGAACCATCCCAAACATAGCAAGGGTAAAAGATCCGCCTCAGCTCCTCGAAACAGAGCATCCATCCTTAGCTCTCAGCTCTCCCTCCCCTGCTGGTCTCAACTCCCACATCTCAAGATCTGGGATGTCCAGGACTCTTTTAATTCTTTCACAAAACATCAAGCCAGATCCCAGGTCACAGCTGTGAGAGCTCCCCACCCACAGCAGCAGAGGATCCCACAGAAAATCCCAGCTGTGCTGTTCCAGGGGTCCGGCACTGCAGATCCTCTGTCAGCAGCAATCAGTGGCAGTCCTCACTCCAGCAATTCAATCAAATTCCACCTGCCTGCTGTGTAGTGATCCACAGGAGCTGGGATTCCAGCAGAATGTGGTTTCCAGATCCTCTGAGGGTCAGCAGAATAAATGGATCCCTCTCCCTGGGAACTGAAGGATGCTTATGCCCACGGCAGCACTTCCAGCTGTGCCTCCCCACCCCAATAACCCACACACAGCAGCCCCTTCTCCCCGCCTCCAAAAAGCCCCAAGCACTGAAAGAATATATTTTGGGCTAAACTAAGGCAGCAAAGTGAGAATCTCACACCTTGCAAGCTGCAGAGGTATTTTATGAGCTCCCCAAAATATTAATAACTAGCTGAATGTCCTAATGCTCTTAGGTAAAACAGCTTTTAGGACTGCAGTGTCCTCTGTGGGGGAAAGCTCCTTTCTCCCTGCCCACTCACACTACTGCAAGTCATTGGGATAATTCTTAGAAAAAGCAGCAAAGAAAATGAAGGTCAGTTTAAAATACCCTCTCAGCTGTAGATGTAAAAAAAAAAAAATCAAGCTAAAAATAACTGTTTTGAGCAAGACAGAAAAGACAGAAGAGCTATTAAACTACTTTAAATTGCCCAGCCAAGAGTGTCCAAAGCTTGGCCAGAAGTTGGCAGAAAACAGAGAATAGATCTCTGTAGCTCCTGAGGAGATTGTGTGCTCACCCTACATATAGATATATATATTAAAAAAAAACCCAAAACATTTATAAACATCACCTTAACTATAAATTAATGTCACCTCCCCACATATATATATATATTATAAAAACCCCAAAATATTTATAAACATCACCTTAACTATAAATGAATGTATTGGTGTTTGTAGGAAGTATTCACATTACTTTAACAATAATTCACAATTTTAACAAATAATTTGCACAAAGTCTGTCCCTTTTTCAGAGCTTTGTGTGGCTTTACTCCTGGAATTTTACAACTCCATTTGTGCTCTCAGGACTGCACCTGCATCCACACCCCATTCACACAGAGCTCCAGAACTCAAAGGCAGGGAGCTCCAATAGATGAAGCTGCAGTTCATCCAAAAAATATTTATGCACAGACATCTGTTTGTTTTTAGATACATTTCTATCCAAAGATCCTACATAAACAAAGTCTTTACAGGGGGATAGATCAATAAAAATAGGATATTAACCCTTCTCTCTGGTTTTGTCCAAGAGATGGTTTGCCAGCTATTCCTGGGTCAAACATTTCTAACACAAAGAGCACACAGCATCAGTAAATACACAAATTTCTTCTTGGGCAAAACCTGCCCATCGCCACCCTGTCACTCCTGTCCCCAAACGCAAGTGACATGGCCCTGCTGGGTGCCTGCCCCTCCAGGGCAGCCTTGAACTCCAACCAAAGGCCAAAAAGCAAAAATCTCAGCCTCACTTCAGCCCTTCAGAGCTCCCCAGCCAAGGGAAGAATGTTCTGCTTCACCACAAGCAGAGGTGGCCGTGCCCTTGTCCCCAGAGCCCTCCTGCTCTCTGATGGGGACAGGTATGGGTGCATTAGCATCAATTCCATTTTCAGCACTTAGAAAAAGTGCTTCATAACTCTCAACTTCATAACTCTTCCCATTTTGTCACTCTTAATATTTATAAGACATCCAGGAAATGATTGATTTTCCTTCGGACCCCTTGTCATTCACAGTTGCTTATCTCCTGCATGTAGGGGGCAATCAACAGATTTATAACAGCCCATAAAAGTTGTTACCAAAAGTACAGCTTCTTTGTGTGTGATCATTTCTAATAACTCTCAGGCACGATAGCAATTACTGACAAAAGTCAGCCTCTGTTAATAGAGTTTATCTCAGTTCATCATATATCCTTTGTCAGTGGAAGCATTTTGACAAGCCTGGGGTTAATTAAAACCAAGAAGACAATAAAATACACCTAATCAAACATTACAGGTACAGAAATCAATTAGCAGATTTATGGCACTTTGGAGCCCTCTATAACGTGCAAAATTCAAAGAAACTGTCAGTTCCATCCCCCCCAAGACAGTGTAATTGAATTTCTAATTGAAACTATTTTTCAATAGGTAACACAATCCGCAAAGTTTGATTTGCATTAAAGTGGCATCTGCAAAGGACAGAAGAATCTAAAAAAATAAAGAAATCCCAGGCTGCTCCTGTTATTACCAGCAATAATTATTATTATTATTTGCATATTTCACATTTTGCTGAAGCCCTTTAGAGTGGCCAAGTCTTTTGCCAAGACAGCTCTAGACACTGAGATTTCTGTAGGAAGAGTTCATTTGGGTGAAAAGGGGGAAGAAGAAGATTCAGGGTGGGCAGAAACGGGAAATCAGGTGGGCAGAAAATAGTTTGGGCCTGGTGATGAGCAGAACAGAGTTCAAGTGATGATGGTCCATCCTGAAGGGATGGACACTGGCACCCTGTGTGGCACAGAGCATCGCAGTACGGAGGGGACAGAGGGACAAGCTGTGTGCTGGAGGATGTGATGAGAGCCTGGGGACATTCAAATACCTTCACTGGGATGTTTGGCTTTTGTCTCCGAGTGCAAATCTTCACACAGAGCAGTTATTGCCAATTTGGGGGCAGCGGCCACACCCATCTTCACAGAAGCAGCACAGTTCAGGTGGGACTTTTCAGGAGATCACCCAGCTCCAAACTAGATCTCGACAAGAATAACAAAATAAAAAGCCAGAGAAACAGGGCTGTTACCCGGAATTTCCCTCTGAAATGCAACGAGACAGAAAGCACAGCTATACTGCCTAATTGCAGTCTATATTATCTATACTTTACACTGCTTCATTTCTTCTGCTGCTTGTAAGACACAGCTAGGAGCTATCTCTCAGTAATTTACTGGGAAATGGGAAGGACTAGAAATGAAAAGTCAGGAGAAATGAAGATACAAGGTCAACAGAAAGCTCTCCAGCACTTGCATCTCTTTCAGTGCAGTGAACCAGATTAACCTCTGATTTCAGCACTCTGATATCCAGAATCCAATATAAACAAAAGGATGCTATTCAAAATGAAATATTTGCTGAACTTGTAGTAAAATGTTCATTAAATTTTTTTTATGTTACACAATGAAACAAAACAAAAAAAAATTAAAATTGGCTTTGTTCAAATATTGCAAGTCCAAACTCCATTTCGCTGGGTCCTGCTTTGTGAGAACCTCAGCAGGAATATCAGATTTTAAGAACAACACTGTGGACAAAACAAAACAGCAAAGAGAAGAGAATGAATCAACAGCAAAATGGGGCTTACTGGTGATTTTCTCCTATTTTAATGAAACTGGGCAAATGCACAAGGCTCTCAAAATCCACCCAGTTTTGTTTTCCTGCTGTCTCAGCAGCACCTCATCTGGAAGAAAAGCACGTGCAGAGAACACATGCACAGGAGCTTCACAAGGCACCAAACCTTATCCCAGAGAGGAAGGGCATTCCCAGGCAGCTGCCTTGGCAGGATAAATCAGCAAGCAAGGCACAGGGATCTTCTCACAGGGAGAGCAGCCACCTGTAATAGTGATGGACTCTGCAGAGGAGAGATTCCCCACGTTACCAAAGGCAGCTTTTCATCAGGATAGCACTCGCTGTGAAATTAAATCCTGGCACATTTGGGAAATGGTCCATGGAGAGGTGATTAATTCTATTAGAGGATGTGGAGGGAACTCATTCTTATTTCCTTTGTTAAGGAACAGAACAGGAGTCCAGGATTCACACTGTAGCAGGGCAGATCCTTGAAATTGTCACTGCCAACCTACACTGCCCAACATTTAAACTGTTCTAGAGGTGCCAGTATGCCCTTTGGAAGGGAATTGATCCCAGAGGGCAAGGAAGCATCACCTTATCATCAACTCTATGAAGGGAGACATTTTCTAGTTTCATTGGTGCTTGGTTGGTTTTTTTTTTTTTTCCCTGTTGTGGTTGTTTTTGTTGGAGTTTTTTGTTATTTTAGTTTATTTTCCTTCCTCATCTTTCATTCTCTTCCACTACAAGTACATCTTTTTGTTTACCCTGCTCCTCACACACACTGCTTGTTCCAAAAGAATTGGAGGATTTCTGGCACTGAGAAATCAAACCTTTCCCCTGGCCATCACCAAGAACAGCCCTCAGTGCCAGTGGAATTTGCTGCTAAACCAGAATGAAAAAGGAAGCAGGAGTTCAGAGTAAAAGCAGGTGGAGTTGGGGGGCCAAAGGGCACATCCAGAGGGTTCTAGGTGGGCTGATAGGTGAGAATTGAAGATTGTGGTTGAGGTTTTCCCGGTATCAGTTCAATTGTCTCCTGCTGCAAGTGAAGTTTAATTTTCTCCCTCTGTAAGGCTTGTCATTACTTATCCCCCAGATCATGATTTCCCAGTTCTTTCCCCATTCTTGGCTTTTGAAATGCAGGCTGCAAGGCTGGATACTTTCTGCCAGCCTTCACCAAGCAGCACAGAGCAGTCATATCTCTCCCCCGACCCCACAACTTGCTCCTGACACTCCTATTAATGCTTCCAGGAACGAGATTTCTGTTTAAAGACACATCACTGACTCACTTGTCTGTGATTCACTCTGAAGCCAAACCCTTCCCTGCAGTACTGCTTGCCTAGGCAGCTGTTTCTCATTTTTTTTAATCAGATGTTTCCTCCCTTAAGGTAGCATTTGTCATGAATTTCATCTTATTGATTTCTAACCATTCCTGCTGTATAGATAATATTGAACTCAAAGCCTTCTCTGCAGACTGCTGGTAAACTCACACCTCACAGCATCTTCCTGAGGCATTGCAAAAGATTATTTCCTGTATGAGCCAAGGTATTCATGCAGGAGAACTGAACTCAGTGCAGGGAATTTGCAGGACTAGGGGAAATTTGTTTTTATAATTAAAAAAAAAATTAAAAATCACTTCTTGACAGTAAGCCAAGGGCAACTGCTCTCTGAGAAATGTTCTTCCAATAAATAAGTGTGATCCCACTTGCTAAGCAAATTCAGTTTATGCTGATTTTACAGTGGTGTCCTCAAGGAGAACAACTGCAGTCAATAGAGGCTGCAGCCCTCACCAACTGCCCCTTCCCTCACCCACCCAGCAGCCATGCAGCCCAGAGGAAAGATCCCCTTTGGATGATCCCCAGTCCAAGGAGAGAGACCCAAAATGCTTCCTTGTCCCACCCAAATGACAATAACTTGATCCTTCCAATCTGCAATTTCACAAGCCTTCAGGAATCCCAATGGTGCAGACCTTTCCACACCCCAACCACCAGATTCCAACCCAGACAAAAACTCTGGTTTTTAACTTGATTTCATAGATCACAGCCTGGTTTGGGTTGGAAGGGACACCTTCCACTATCCCAGGCTGCTCCAAGCCATGCCCAGCCTGGCCTGGGATGGAGCAGCCACAGCTTCCCTGGGCAACCTGTGCCAGAGCCTCCCCACCCTCACAGGGAAGAATTTCTTCCTAACATCCAATCTAAACCTCCTTTCTCTCAGTTTAAAGCCATCTGACAGCAGCACAGAGTGCCAGCACAGCAAACCCTGACCAGCTGACACATCTCCACTGATACAGGGCAGGACAGCTCAGACAGAGCCAACACGTGCTCTGCAATATGTTCACTGCTGGTTTAGAGCAGCAGATTACACCAATGCCCCATTCAGAAGATGTCAGGCTGTGTTGGCACATGGTCACAATGTGTTGTTACATGGTAATTTTCCCCTCAGCCCAAATATCTCTAGCTTGCATTCTGGCCAGCCACTGCAAGGTAATCCCAGGCAGAAAGAAAAAAAAAAAAAATTCCAAATTCCTTCCCAATTGAATCTGTGTCTAATATAAATCTGTCTCATTTCTCTCCCCTTGTATTTCAGCTTTTTGCCTGGCTGCAAGGAGACAGTGGTATAAGAGGAATACATTAAAAAATGCTTTCTTAACACCAACTGCAAATTCACCTGTCTCCTCAGTGCTGATATATTTTCCTTCAAAAGTTTGCATCCTTTGACATCTTTGCAGTCCCTCCATGTTCCTGCTGCTGTTTCTCAGCAATAGATAAGAAAACTTCAAAACCTTGCTCTGCAATAATGAAATTCAAAAGAAAAGATTTTTTTCCCCCCAATCTTTCTACATAAAAAAGGCCTGAATCAGAGCCCAGCAGTGCACAAATATTACTCATGTCATTGACACGAAGAAAAGGGGAGCTGTGAATAAAAAATGTTAAAAATGAACACAAGGAGCATTGTTTGCATATCAGAAAAATTAATCTACATAGAGAAGTGTAAGAGCCTGCAATTCAGAAAGCAAAGAATTAGGACAGCCCAGCTGAGAATAATTTTCTAGCCAGTTAATTTAATTGCATAAATCATTCCTTTGTTAGCAATAAAGAGATATAATTAAAATGAGATTGCTTCTCATTTCTATTCTCTGGAAACTAAAGGAATTGATTTTGGGGAAAGCATTCTTCCAAATACCAGATCGGCAAATTACATTTACCTTTTTAGAAAGGCGAAATTATTTTGCAGTAATATCATGGAGGGTTTAATTAATTATAGATCTGCCATATGATCTTAAAGAAATAATTTACTCAATGCCCACAGAACAGAAGTTTGTAAGTGCATGCATCCCTCTGATGGATGGTGTGCAGATTTTTACAAACAGGTCACAAGTTGAACAGGTGGCTGTCAGGAGAAATAAGAGGAAATATAATAAATGTTTAAAGATAGGGGATGGTTTGTGAAGAGATAATAAAGCACTGCTTCCTATTTATTGTCACATACCTGGATTACTGGTCTTTGAACCCCTCTGAATTGGTTTTGTTTTAAATATTCTAATGATAGTTGTTTTCTATTCACAAATCTTCAGGGTTCAATAAGCAGTAACAGGTTAATAACAGAGCAACAGTCAGACAGGAAAAAAAAAAATAAAGTCCACCAATTAAACAGACTATTGCTTTTGCAGACTATTGCTATTGCTGAATTTTGGCCACTGCCAGGCTCCTAACAGGGCTGTAACAAACACATCAGACACTAGAATTTCTTCCCTGTGAGGGTGGGCAGGCCCTGGCACAGGGTACCCAGAGCAGCTGTGGCTGCCCCTGGATCCCTGGCAGTGCCCAAGGCCAGGCTGGGCAGGGCTTGGAGCAGCTGGGATAGTGGATGGTGTCCTTGCCCAGTGCAGGGGTGTTGGAACAAGATGAGCTTTTAGGTGCCTTCCAACCCAAACCATTCCCTGATTCCATGACAATATACTCAGCATCCTTTGGGATCCCTGCCTCTCTCTTACCACCCTCTCTTTGTAACTACTTACCATGTAGGGGATCCCAGAAACTGAGAAAACTCTGCCTCTTCCATCCCATTTCCCTCCTCCAAGGGCAGCCCTTCTTGCAAAGCCTGCTCAGGAGGCAGGGAACAGAATCCATTTCCTCTCCACTGTACCAGGATGGGGTCTCACATCCAACTCTCTCCACTTCTCTCCCCAAAACAGACATTTCTTTCTACATTTTTGAGAGCAGTAGCCATCTCACGAAGATTTGTGGTGCTGCCCACACTCTCAGTTGTCCTTTTTGTCAGGCAAAAGCTGCCACCCTTCCACCTTCCTCCACAAGAATCACCCCTGCCACCAAGGATTCCCACTCCCCACAGCTGGGGCTCTTCAACAGGCAGAACACTGGGTACAAATTAGGGTCAGGCTGCTTTGATGAACTCTCAAACAGTCACAGAAAGTCTTCCACAGATCTCAGGCAGAATGCTGCCCAGGATCAGCACTCCTGGCGAGTCCTCCCTACACACAAAAGGTGCCTCTGCCTCGTAAGCTCTTCCTTTTCTGTGTGCTTTGGAACAGAGCAGGAGCAGCCTTGGCTCAGGAATATCAATTCCCCATGGAGACCACAGTGGTGGAGTGACAGCACACCCATCAGCAGGGACTGTGCAGTGGAGGAGATGGGTAAGGCAAGAAAGAGGCTCTGCATGCAAGAGTTAAACAGCAGATAGATTAGATCTCATCATCTGAGTTTTCCAGGAAAAGCATTGTGTTGCTATGGAAACCCCAACATAACCTGGGTTTTCCCTCCTTTTGTTTGTTCATTTTCTACAAACACTGGCCTCTCCCAGTCCTCCCCAGGTGGACTTGCAGCTTGCAAAAACAGTGAATTTTTTTTCCCCCTCTAATGGCCATTTCTCTTTGCAAGTACATTTTTCAGTGATTGCCTTTCTCAATATCACCATCCCAGCCTGCAGACTCTCCCTCTGCAGTAAGGATTGTTTAATATGCTACCCATTAGAAACTCAGCTCCTGAACACCTTGCTGTCTTTTCTTCCTGGGGAAAAGTGACAAAAGCCTCATGGTAATAAAACTTTTCAGTGAAAAAAAAAAAAAAAAATCACACAGGAAGTCCTGCAACTGCAACTTTATCTTGTCACATAGTTTCTCCATTTACAGCATCTCAAGAAACAGCATTTCCTTCAGAAAAAGGAATTTTGCAGGCAACAAGAATTTGGATGTTCAGCTCCAAGTTTTCTTTGGTCTTATCCCCAGGTACCTCCAGCCATTTATTTTACTGTATGGTAATAAGGATTGCCTTTAACGAGCCTGATGGAAGCATCAAGAGACTCTTTCCAAAATGTGCCCTAGGTACAAGAGAGCTCAACACATAGGTGCATTTATCTGCCAGATTTCTTTGCTCTGCACCTCAAAACCTCGTGATTTGCACACACTTGAGCCTTTCACACTCCCTCCAAATTCCCCTGCACAAATAACAGGGAATAGACTCCCAAGTGCAGTCCCCTTCCTCCAGAGTAGCTCCTACTTTGGCAGCATCAAGAGTCATACCCTTAGATGGAAATATATGTCAGTAAGTTTGAACTTGTAGCTTACCTGGTCCTGGCTAGTCCTAGAATACATGAGTGCTGAAAAGCTGTTATCCTGAAGATTCAGCAAGTTTTCCTTCGGCTTCCTCAGCAGAGCTGTGGCAGGAATGGAACATGAATCCAGGGCCAACATCCCCACCAAGTGGCCAGCACACCACCAAGGGAAGGGCTTCTTCCAGCTCGTCCCACTGCCCCAGCAGCTGAAAATATGAAAATACAAACCTGGCTCACCTACTCTCACCCAAAACCTACAAAAACTGACTTTGGAGACAGCTCTGAAGATCTTTCCAGCCACACTCTGGAGTAAAGGCAAGAGAGGAGTGATAAAGAGATTCCCTTCCATCCCTTAAAAGGTGTCCTATTAACGCATTTCCCACCTTAGGCACTATTATTTTTTCTGCTTGCAGAATTTAAAAACTTGTGCACAGATTATTGTTAATAACTCCACACATTTCAAACAAGTGTGGCCAGCCCAAGCAGTATGATGCAAACTTGCTACAAGCTTTATGTTGAATATGAAATGCTAAAGTACATGCAAAAAAAATTTCAACTACACTTTTAAGCAGTAGCTAAAGCAGAAAGATTACGAAAAAAACAAAGAAAAAAAAAAAAAAAAGAAATTTTTGACTAACACTGCCCTCTTGAGGGAAAGGGAGCTGTATTGCCTCAGCAAAATCATTCTCCCTTCTCTGCTCTCCAGGCCACACTAAACTCCCCCCAGTGCCTTGCCATGTGGTTCAAGGTGGGTAGGAGTTTTTGACAAGCAGCAGTAGGAATCAGTTCACACCTAGGAATCAATTGTCTCTAGATAAATCATACCTTAGCTATGTTTCATTTGTAAGTATTCCAGGTACAAATAAGCAACAGTGAAAGTACAAGAACCTATTGGAAATAGAAAAACTCTTGATTTCCAGGTTTTTGTTTCTTCATGAATTGCAGCCTTTTATTTTACCCAACAGCTGGTGTGGCAAAATCTCTGAGAGCAGGAACCAGACTCCAGCTTTTTCTTTGCCCTGCAAATTCCTCATCACTGAGATACACAAGCATCATCTCTCTAGCCTAAGAATCTAGGTCTGCTGATTGGGATAATCCCCTGCAGTATCTATTGGAAGTGTTTAGGAATCTCTTTCCCCAGGGCTGCTGCAGTATCCAGGCTGTGGAGTGCATCCTCCAAACAGTCTTTAAAAGGAAGGAGATGCTACTGCAATATTTCAAAGTGCACTGGTGGCATCAGGGACAGGGTTTAGTGGTGGAGGGGGCAGTTCTGGCTGCACTTCACCTTAGAGGGCTTTTCCAGCCTAAACAATTCTGTTACAGTGTAAAAAATAAAAAGCTTAAAGCAAACCATTAGAAGGGTCTGATGCTTCCATAAGAGCTCTAGAAGGGACAACCATCTGCCCTTCCTAACTGACTTGCTAGTACCTCTGGCTGGTAAGAGATGAAGAATTAAAGTTTTAAAGATGGTTTGAATCATCCTCCTCCTTTCATCATAAAAGACTGCTCATAGCACACATTCCTATAAATGTACAAAGCAACATTTTTCACCTGAAAACTTATGCCAAGTCAGTTAGGGGAGTGAAGAGACCCAAGAGAAAAAGGGTTAAATATCTTTATATCAACTAGAGTAAAAACTAACATTTTATTTTTTCCAAATAATGAAAACCACTGTGGCCATCGCAAGTTATGGTACAAAACATCAATCTATATTTCAGAGCATCCTAACACAGACTGATGAACACAGATGAGGGTTCAACACCCCACAAAGCAGACACAATGAGTTCAAGCATTAAGAGGAAGTGTACTTTTAACTAAAATTATATTAAAATGATACTTCTGAGTGTTTACAGTTCCAAATATTTAAGATGAGACTAACTTGTCATTTAGATGGATGCTACTGCTCTGTCAGGATTTCATCTTAATTGAATAGTGGTGGTGGAACATCACCTGTTACTGACTTATCTTGAACATTCAAGCCAGACCAAGGCACCAGGTGTTCCCAGATCAAAGTTTGCAGAACAGCTGCTACAAATGCAGGGTCCTAAAATATTAAACAGTTTGGTGATAGCAAGAATTGCAATATTACCACTAAAACACCAGAAATTGAGTGTTTTCTTATCCATATCAGCAAGTTCATGACACCAGGATCAGCCTGGAAAGCTGAATGTCTTCTGACATGGTTTTTGGGAAAGCTGGATTGGCCTGGAATTGTTATCCATCCCATGCAAAGCAGTAGCTCTTGAGTTCAGGTAAGAGCATAAACACAATGAAAGTAGAACACAAGTTCAGACAGGCTTAAGAAGCATCTCCAGAAGACTGAATGCTCAACAGCCCTTCCCTTATTTCATCAATTTTTTCTGCTTCTGAGGCTGCAGAAGTCTTTACTGCCTTAAGGAGAGATTCATGACACTTGTCCAACACAGCCTTCAAAATCAGGTGTATTTCCTGGAAAAAGAAAATAAAGAAGGAGAAAAAAAAAATCCATCAGCAAAGTGAAATCTTTATCAAGCACCAATGTCAAGTGAGTGATCTTGTGGACTCAAATGATTTCAAGGATATCTCATCCATGGCTTAAGAAGCAGCATTCACAGAACACAGGGGAGGCTGCTTAGAGGATCATTGCACTGTCCACACTACAACAGGAGTGTAAAAAGATTCCTTTTGAGGGGAAGGGGTGGGTTAAAAACAAAAAAACCCTCACCTTGGCTTTGGTTGCTTTTTCTTCAGCATCATCCTTCAGCTGCTCAATTTTGCCCTTCTTCTGTTTGATTTCCTTGCGAATGGCCATAACTTTGTCATACACAGCACCCCTCTTCTCCTGGACTTCATTAAAATGTCTAAAGGTGACAGAAAAAAAAGTACTGAACCTTTTGACTCACTCCAAATTAAACTGAAGCCCACCATGAGCAAACCTTGCATTTTATGAGCATAAAACCAGAAGCTTCCAGAAGCAATGATATAAAGAATTTACTGTCTCAGAAATTAATGTGACTTTTAAACTAGAAATACTTAGGTACGAGAAATGAAACTCATACTTAGCAGGAGCCCATAGGCACCTTCCCACCTCAAGGGAACAGTCAGGACATATTCTTTTATTCACCAGCAAAAGCTCTTTTCTTCAACCAAGGTTACCTCCCTTCCCCTCTTGCTTATCAAAGCAGCTAATTTTATCACTCAAAGGAAATACCTGACACAATAAAAACAGAAATAGGCAGCAACTTTTGACAAAAAGGAGCATAATATTATGTTGTTTTCATTCCTAAATTAAAAGCTACTTCTCATAGAATATTTAAGTTGGAAAACACCTCTGAGATCATCCTATGAACACCCCCTTGTCACTTTGTCCATGGCACTTGGTCTTTCCTTGAGCACCTCCAGAAGCAGTGACTCCACACCACCCTGAGCAGCCCATTCCAAGGCCTAATCACCTTTCTGTCCAGAAATTCCTCCCAGTGCCCAACCTATTTTCCTCCCAAATAATCCCCTTTAGCTGGTATAATACACTAAGTGCCATTCTGCACACCACACAAACCTCAAGCGTGACTAAATCTCACTTGACTCTCCCAGCCATGTGCAAGAAGCTCCCTTCCATCACAGCCAATAATGTTCCATATTCCCTTTCCTCTCTATCTGTGTAGATGAAAATTGTTTAAAAATCAATTTTCCCCCTAACAGTTCAGCACAAAGCTCACAGTGAAGCCAGGACCTTCCAGGGCTGCAGTTTGGTGCTGCCTTCAGCATATGGGAAGAAGGAAGAGGGGCTGGGAGGCTTTGATCAAATGACACTTTTCCTTTTGTTTTAGAAGCATCATGTCAGGATAATGCTCCTCTGAGATGTGAGCCCCATTTCCCCATGGGTCTTGAACATCTTTGATAATGAGCAAAAGTGGCAAGGGAAATTATGAAAAATTCATGAAAGGCAAATGGGGCTTTGTTGAAGTCTGATAAGTTGGAAAATTATCCCAATGTGACATTCTCTTTAAGAAGATAAAAGAATCAAGAATAAGCATTATAAATTAAATTAGTGCTCCAATAAAAGAACTGCTGTCAAGTCACATTGCAATTATTGATTTGAGACCCCCAAATCCCTGCCTGCAGCATTACTGGTCTTCATACAGAGCTGTCCCACACTGCTCATTTTCCCCTCACTGCTAAGCTGTGTGTTGTAGCAGACATGAACTTTGGCAGCACATAACAAAGACATAAAGCAGCATCAGGCAGAAACATCAACCCCTCCATACTCGAGCACAGTGCACTTGTGCTGCTCAATATCTTCCCGCATCTTTCGAAGCTGGATCTCAGCTGTAGCAAGCTTCTCATGTTTGGCAGTGACCACTCTCTTTAGGGACATTTCATCTGTCTTGGCCTTTTTCAGCTCTACCTGAGCACTCTCAAGTTGGTCCTCCAGATTTCTGGCCTAGAGTACAGAAGTATAGAAATAAATTAAACGGGGGTGAGAAATTATCAAGACAGCATAACATGTAAATGTGCTAAGATTACAACTACCTGGCTGCTTTTTGAAGATCTGTTTGCCAGCTCCTTATCCCAGTTCCTTGGTCTTTCTCTGATTATAAATACATACAAATGGACACGACTCCCTCCCTTAGGATCACTTTCAGAAGTGAATGTGACTTCTGCTATAGCTTTTTGCCAAGGGTAATTTGAACACATGCTATACAAATACCCAAAAAGACTCCATACCATTTTTCAATTGCTCCTAACAACTGCATTCTCCCAAAATCTAGTGGCAAATAGCAAGGGACTGTATTGTGACATACATTTCATCAGAGAATGTCTGACTAACTAATATTAATAAATTTAAAGGCATTTAAGACATGACTCTTCCTAAAGTAACAATTTTTTATTCTTAGTTTCCACTCTCAAGGCAGAAGAAACTCGTTTTCACTTTTCCCATCATTTCCTACCAACAACCCCAAGACAGCTCCAACTATTTTAGGTCAGGTTTCTATGGCAACAAAGGCTTTGACTATTCAAAGTGGTCAATAGCTAGTGCATAGTACATTAGCTAGTGCCACCCAGCAAAGCAGCAGCAATGTTTTACTGACATTTTTAAGAAAGAATTTGGAAACTTCAAAATGTCATCCTTTACAGCAAAAAGGAAAGAGGGTAACATTGCTTAGACATCAAATTCTCCCTAACAGGATATAATTTGGATAATACAAACCTCTGATGACACACTGGCCAGTCTCTCCACATTTTCTCCCTGCATTTCCATCTTCTTTTGGTATAACTGCAATTCCACTTGGCACAGTGGCAGAACCTCAACTGCATCTCTATAACCTTCATATTTCTCAGTAACTTCTTGCTTTAAAGAGAGAAAAAGACTATCAATAAACAGTTTTAGAGTTATTTTATGTCGAATTAAAGCATGTTGAACCTTGAACCCTCCCCTCATTGTTTAAAGACACTAGAAGTAATATTTAAGAGTTAGTGAAATGAGCTCTTTGTTAAAAAATGATAAAAGAAAGGTATTTGTTTGAAAGCACAGAAATACAGGTGACATAGAAGTGTTTTACACTGAATTAATCAGTAACCAGCTTTTCCCAAGAGCTTTCAGAAAAAAAAAAAAAGCTGTACAGTGAAGAAATCATACACTGGTAAAACAAGAGTTATGTAAAGCTTTGTACCTGAAATTACAGCAATCAAGTTTACACCTTTGGAACAAAAATAACCTTCAGGGGCAAAGTGCAAACTTCACTGAAGTGCGAGCAATCTCAAACCACAAAAATTAGTGGATATTATAATAATTTTAAAAAAACCAAAAAAAAAAAAAAAAAAAAGCTAGGAGGGAACTTAGTGTTCAGCATATTAACAAAGACATTCATTGATTCCAGAAACAGTCAATGACAACAGAAGCACTATGAAACACATGTTCTAAATTCAAAGATATTTGGGGGCTGACAAAATATTGTCTCCTCTGGAGAGCAAAAAGCCAAACAGATTCAAGAGTTCAACACCTGATTTTACAAGTGACTACAATCTTGCTTTTCAAAAGGAAAAAAAAGCCCATCAAAAATAAACCACCACCTCTACCACAAACCTTCAATTTCCTCTGAGGCTGTGATTTCATTTCAGATTAACCACTGTCCTGCTGGTGTTCCACCATCACTCAAGAAGCACTTCTAGATGATGACAGTCCAGTAAAACATGTTTTTTCTAATGAAAATACCTCCTTGTGTGGACAGAGGAAAACCTCACCTTAGATCTCTTCAATTTCTTAATAGTCTCTTTCATCAGCTCATTGCAACTTTTTCGTTCTTCTGGACTCTCCACAATTTTGGATTTCAGCTCCTCTTGTTCTTCTTTCAAGGTAGCCATAGACACTTTACACTCATTCTAGTTAACGACACAAACACTTTCAATATTAGTGATTAGGTGAACAAAAAAGAACTGTACAGCAAAGTTTGCCATGATCTTATGGCTAGACAGGTTCTTTGGTGTGTAGTCATTCTCATTAGGAAGTTCTGAAAACAAATTCCTCTGAACAGCATTAATATTCCAAATCAAAGCAATTAACACCCTATTTTGCTACCCAGATTTGCTTACAGGGGTGCAGAAGAAAAGCAGTTTACTGGTATTTTCCACCAAGAGCCTGCCAGCTAATCCTAGACTGGTTTGGGTTGGAAAAGACCTCAAAGATCATCTCGTTCCAACCCCCTGCCATGGGCAGGGACACCTCCCACCAGACCAGGTTGCCCCAAGCCCCATTCAGCCTGGAGAGCTCTCCTGACCTAGGGATCCTGAGGCAGTGACTGCAGCATTCCAGAGCCAGCTCTATCACCGTGGGAGAAGAGCAACAAGTTCAAAAATTCCTGTTTTGCCTCATTAGCCCACTCTATGCATGCAAGGTAAACCCACAGCACCTCAAAGGTCCAGATTTCTAGTGACTTAATTCCAAGAATAATGTCATCCTTGAAAGAGAGATGATCATGATCTCTCAGTTATCTGCAGCCAGCACCCACACAGAGGTGTACTCACCAGTTTTTGGGTTCTCTCAGCAATATCTGTCTTCTTTTGAGAAGTCACTTCTTGCAAAGCTGTCTGAAAAAAAAAAGCACCAAGCTTTCAACAAGCATCTCTACAGCTGCTACCTGCCTTATCCTTCTATCATAGATCTGTCCACAGGAGAAATCCCATTTATGGGTCCTTTGGAATGCCATAACCAGCAGACAAACTATAGTCTGTAAGATTTCAAGGACGGGAAAGGAGAATATTGTCACCAAAGCCACTGGAAGCACTAGGGATGCAGACAGCAGTGGGTAACTAGGAACAGGGATAAGAGATTGGCCATCCCTATTCTCATTGACCCTGGCAGTTATTATACCCCCACAACTTTCTTTGCCAGGGGCCCTGTTCTTCAGGGAAAAATATAATTTAATATAAAGCCACAAATAATAGACAAACACAAGGTTAATAATGCTAATAATAGAGACATGACTTGACAAAACAAAAATATCCTGACCATAGATTATTATCTTTTTTTTCTCCCAAAGGAGCTAAAAAAAGTTATCTATGAGACCTGAGAGGCAAGTTTCCACTGCTGAAAAGTTACCCCTGCAATTAACCCCATTCTTTTTGCTAGGCATTCCCTTGGGTGACACTTCTTAAGCCTCATTTCTTGCCATGGCTCACCTCCAGTCCCAATTCTTTGAATTCAAATGGAAAACAAAGAGGAACATCCCTGTGTTCCTGCTTGGAAGTGTGACGTGCATCTCCCAAGTCATTGCAGAAATGCATTTCAAAAAAAGAGTCAACTATACTTTTGTATTCCCCAAGTCTGATTTAAAGCACATTTCACATTCCTTACAGTGAAACAAAGAGGGGTCCAACAGCATTTTGCTAAAATGGCCGTTGTTTTAAATCAGAAAGGTCCCTTTTATCCACTGAGTTAGAGGGAAGGGAATAAAATCAAGAGAAGTGAGGAACCCACAGCAGGTTTTCAGAGAAATACAGAACAAGATCCTACTTGTTTCCGACGATAGTCCTGCCTTAGCAGCTGCTCCAGCTCCCGAATGTTCTCTGTGAGCTGCTTGATCTCTGCCTCATGTTCAACTGGGACTGTGCTGAGGGAAAAATAAAGATATTGGGCAGTTTCTGCATCATTACAGTCCAGTCAGAGTACAGTAGATAAAACAATCACTGTTTCCACAAAGCCAGTAACTTCAGTAATCAGAGCAAGACAGTCTCAAATGAATATATCTTATTTTGCTTTGCTTGTAAGATTTTGCAGTTGAAGCATAATCTAAAGAGCTATTTTGGCAAGTGGCACAAACATAGGGAACTAAGTTTAAAGATCATGTTAAGCAAAGCATGAAAGTACAACACTCCTACCAGTTTTGGTTGTGACTTTCATTTATGAAATTTGCATATTACCTGCCATACAAATAGCTTATATTAGTGTAGACCTATCCCAGCTAGAGAACCCCCTGTGTAGCACACATCAAGAGCAGCTGTCAGAAAAAAAAAAAAAAAACACTGTTTTGAAAGCTCTCTTGGAAACCAGCCATTTCTTCATCCTATTACCCACAAGCAAAAACAAAACTTAATGGTGCAAAGACACAGGCAGTAGGGCTAAATGGCCTGAAAAACAGAGATTGTGGCAAACACATCAAATAACTAAGGAAGACAACTTTACTCATCTATTAAGTTAAAGATGGGCTTCCTCCAGCTGTTGAAGGGATAAAGACACATCACTAAAAGCTAAATAAGAACAAAAAGTTTCAACCTAGTTCCCCACATACAAATACAGGATTCTCTCAATGCAACCATACACTGTAAAAGTTTGGGTTTTTTTTTTCCTCTCTGCCAGCAGAGAATAAACCCCCCAGCACCTTCAGCTGCCCCTCATCAGACTTGTGTTCCAGACCCTTCCCAGCTTCATTGTCCTTTTCTGGACACACTCAATGTCCCGCTTGCAGTCAGGGGGACAACACATGGGGATGGTCACTGCCCTGGTCCTGCTGGCCACACTTGCTGATACAGGCCAGTTGCCATTGGCCTCCTTGGCCACCTGGGCCCACTGTTGGTTGTTGTTCAGCTGCTGTCAACCAGCACCCCCAGGTCCTTTTCTGCTGAGCCACATTCCAGCCCCTCTTCTCCAAGCCTGTAGCATTGAACTAAGTTATTATGACCCAAGAATGGGGCTCTGCACTCAGACTTGTTGAACCTCACACAACTGGCCCACTGATCAGCCTGACCAGGAAAAGCAATCTCACAGTGCTTACTCCTCACACTCACTTCAGTTTTTCCAGCTTCAGTGCTGCCTCCCGATTCATAGTCTCCAGGTGTTGGTTTTTCTCCATAGCTGATTTCTGCAAGTTAAATATTTGATTTTAGAGAAGTGTGGTTTCTCTCTGGGCTTTTATTAGAGCCTTGCTCAACATTATTTCGCATGAAATGCCCCATCTCTGAACTACTGAGACATTCGGAACAGAAGCTACCTACAACTGTTGCACCCAACTTTTCTCAAAATGATACAAGGTGTCAATCCTTCACTTACCAGGCTAAAGTATCCAATAAGTTATCGGAAAAAGAATCCTTTCAGTAATATCCTAAGTAATACTCAGTACCTTCCTGAATTACTTGGCTACATATTTAACATCCCAACATGTTACATAAACCTGAAGTTAGACCTCAATCTTCATGCTCCTATTTCTACGTTAATATCAATCATAGTTTTACAGGCATCTGGAATAAACCAGCACCTAATCTTACATAGCTCAGTTGTAGCTCCAAGTAGACCTCACGCCGGAATTCCCTGAAGTTCACAAAGTTGAGGATGCCACTCAAGAAGCGCACAGTCCTCTTTGTCTCTGAAACAGGAATTGCAAGAGCTCACTGAGCTGGTTTCCAAAAGCATTGCAATTCAAAGCATTTCAAAAAAGTTGGGCCAAGTGTAATTCAAGGAGACAGAAATGAAAAAACACAATCCAAATTCGTTCTTCCCCCACTCAGCTTGCAAAGATTTCAGACTACACAAAAAACAGCACCAAGCTGGTTACCAGCACTTAGCAATTCTGTGTAATTTAACAAATGAATAATGGCACCTGGGAGAAAAGGCTGTTAATACACAGCCTCCCATTTAAACAGAAGCCAAGGAGAAAGAGTGTCAATCTTGAACTACAGCTCCAAAGAGAGAATCTCTCTGTAGCTATCAGCCAAACTGAAGGCAGCAATTTGAACTGCAGGGACTTTCCATCTTTATTCCAAATAAACTTTCTGAAAGGTGATTACAAAAGCTTTGAATGACTTAGACAAGACAGATACAGAAGTGAAAGATTTCTTTAGAGCAGCGTTTTCCAAGTTGTCTGTGTTGTGGCAGAATCACAACTGGGTACTGAAAGGAGTGGAGCACAGGCATCAGTTTAAGAAATCCCAAAAGCATTCCAGAGCTGTCAGGGTAATTTTCATCCCCATCTATTATTACACTGCTATAAGTATGTCACAGCCCACCTCTAGACCAGCAGTTCAACAGATTCAGAGCACTCAAAGCTGCCCTCAGTTGCTGACCTGCACCAGCCCACATAAGGAATAAGAACTGTCCCCTAGAAGCAGCTTGTTTAAGGGTCAGAAGAGCAACAGAAAGTCAAGGACACTTCTCCACACTAGATGCCCATCTGGCTATGCCCAAGGAGAAATACCACCTGGAATACCAAGCAGGACCCAGGAAACACAAGGATTACAAGGCACTTGCTTACTTGGGTTTAAAACATCAGCAATTTGGAAGTCACTAATCCGGCACATGGGCAGCAAGCGCTCCCTGCAAGGAGAAGAGCAAAGAACAACCTCAGCTGCAGGGACTGTGACTCAGGTTTGTTACCATGGCTCAGTTCTTGTCCTGTACCATTTGCTACAAAATAGATCCCGTCCTCTCATCCCAGAGCATCTGCCCAGCAAGCACATTCTCTACTTACATGTGAATATACAAATTACAGACAGGTAGAAAGCCTTCATGGATCTGTGGGTACATAATGTCAACGTTGAGTGGCATCTAAAGAGTAAAAAGAGTGTCAGGAGAGAATATTTAAAACAAAAATTATGCAGCATTTTTCACAGCATAAAATAATTCCAATAGATTAAAAACACGGATGATGATCTTCCCATCCGCATGGAACACATATTAAAGGCTGCAAATGTCATCAAGTTAATTAGCACACTATTTTAAGGGTCAACTTTGACTGGAAAAGGCATAAAAATACAATAATAACTAAAGCAGCAATGTTACAAACTCTGGCACTGAATCTAAACTCTGTTTTATTCTGTTCATAACTTGTGCAGCACAACATTATACAGCTACCAGCAAGAAGCTCCTTCTTTAAACACCCCCAAACTGACACACTCAACTGATTCATGAAGAAGTCAGGAGGAGAATGTATTGGTACACTGTCCCTTTCTCTGACATTTTAAACCTCACACCACAGCACGGCAGCTGATGGCACTGCCTGGGAAGAACAGAGTTACCTTGTGCACATAATACTCTTCCCTTTCAGTTTATCCAGAAAAGCCATGAGATAAAACCATTTACTCTCATTTTCAAGGATCAGTTCTTGCCTAACAGAGGCAGTAGATAAATTAACTGTTAGTCAATTTAGGTATCAGTCCCTCCTCGCTTTCAGCTAATTGAGGAATGGAGATGATCAAATATCAAAAGCAACATTTACATTTCTTCCAGATCAGTCCAACCTCCTCCAGCCATGGCCAAAGGCAGGAGCCCAGTACATATTTTCAAGGCATGGTGTCCCTCCAAAAGCTTGTCCAGTTCCTCCTGGACCTTAGACATTTCTAGCACTCTTAGCACCCCAAAGAACAGGTAAGTCCAATATTCTTCTCCTTTCACATCTCATCACCCCTGCCACAGGCAGTCCTACCATATAGGCGTGCTCCAGTCGGATCCCACACACTTTCTGCAGGATTCTCAGGTAAATCAGGTGCAAAACATCAAGCTGCAGGAAGAGAGGACATGAATCAGTATTCCATACGTTTGATTACTCGGGGCTCTCAGACCAGGACATGCAAGCATTCAGTTTTTAACATATGAAGGCTGATTTTACTAAGCCACCATGACAACGAAGTTTCATTTTCCAGCATTTCCCAGTTCAAGCATTATTTGCTGATCATTCAGTTCCAAGGGGCAGCAATCAGCTTGGGCAGTTATAGCCCTGACTGTGTATGCCAGGCATTGATTTTCATTACACTGCCGCTTGCTGAGCAGTTTCCAAACCAAGCAATACCAAAAACTTAAAAAAGGTCACAGAAATTATAATCCTGTAGCAATGAGTGCCCTTCATTAGATTATTAAAATGAAGGTGAAAAAAAAATCACTTACAAGCCAAACAATTTTTCATTTATAGCACTAATCTACGCTTCTTAAAAACCATCTAAAGCAGGGCCAGACGCCTCTCTTACCGCAGGCTCAAACACAAGCAACAACAGCACCAGGAATCACTCGGAGGCATCAACTCCTCTTTAAAGCCACTTTTCTTCACTCACTAACACTAAATGCTCAGAGTGATGAAAGGAGTGAAGCAGGGAGGGGTTTAAAAGCACGAAATGGATCCGGCAAGATGTTGGAACGAGACGCCGTGGCTCTTTTACCGAGTTCCCCCAGAGCTGGGGAAGACAGGCCGTGCTGCCGGTCACACCACCGCGCTTCCTGGCGAGGTCCGAGGAGAGCCCCGAGACTACTCCGAGCCCACCCCAACCCCGTTCCACCCAACCCCGCGGTCATTCGGGCCGGGCCAGCGAGTCCGTCCCACACGGGAGCCAGCGGGGCACGGAGCCGCCCCGCGCCCCCCTCACGCACCCTGGGGTTGCCGAACACGTCGCCCTTGACCAGGCTGCGGGCCTCGGCGCCCTCCAGGATGTGCGAGCGGAGGTAGGTGATGATGTCGTCGGGGCTGTAGCGGGGGAAGGTCATGGTCTCCATGGCGGCGGCGGGGACGCGGCGGGGACGCGGCGGGGACACAACGGCGGCACCGGAGCGCGCCCGCTGCTTGAATCCGCCTTGCCCCGCCCCCGCACCTCGCTGACCTATCAGAGGACGTATCGTCATCAAGAGGCGGGTCTCGCCGCGTTCCCGCCCTCTCCTGGCCTATCCGCGGCCGCGCTGTGACGAGTGGGCGTGGTTCGGCAGGCCCCGCCCCGCTGCAGCCGTTGGCCGTGAGGGGAAGGGCGGTGCGAGGCGGCCGCGTCCCCTCGGTTCTGGCACGGGCTCTGGAAGAGCCGTGAAATCCCCAGAAGGAGCATTAAAGCTCACCTAGTTTTCCGCCTGACATAAGCAGGGACACCTTCCACTATGCCAGGTTCCTCCAAGCCCTGTCCGACCTGGCCTTGAACGCTTCCAGGGATAGGGTAGCCACAGCGTCTCTGGGCACCCTGTGCCTCATCACTTTCACGGGGAGAATTTCTCCCTAACATCCACTCTAAACCTGCCCTCTATCAGTTTAAAGCCATTCCCTCTTGTTCTTTCACTACCTGCTCGTGTAATGAGACTCTTCCTCCTTCCCAAAAACCCTTTAGGTGAGTGTCTCCAGAATCCTCTCCAGGCTGCACAGCCCCATCTCAGCTTGTCCCCACACCAGAGTTGCTCCAGCCCTCTGAGCATCTTCATGGCCTCTCTGGACCCGCTCCAGCATCTCCACATCTTGTGCCAAGATGCCCAGACCTGGACACACTACTCCACATGGGATAAAACCTCCTGGCTCCCGAAAGGAGACAAAGCCAGCCCAGCATTGCACGGGACTCTTGCCTAACCAGTACCACCCCTTGCAGTGTGACACCATTTCTGACAACCTTTGGGCTGTTCACACTCTCCCCACAAAGTTCTGATGCTCCCACACCATGCGCAACTTCCCGCACGTCCACTCACCTGGAAGCAGGTCAGCAAGGTCGCAGCAGTGTCCCCGAAAACAGGCAGCTTCTGCGAGCCACTGACACCACGGAGGTGTCACCTGGCACCGAGTGTGAGACAGAGACGCTCCAGCCACTGTTCCACACTTGCCCATGTAAAAGCCAGGCTCGGTTTCCAGCTGGGCACTATGCCAAGGGCTCAGGTGAGCCACAAAGTGCTTCCCAACAGCCTTGCAGCCGGACACCTCCTCGGCATGGCTGGGAGGGCAGTGCAGCTGCCATAGGGCTGCTTGCAGAACACAAAGGGCTAAGCGGCCTGGAAGGTCTCAAACCATGTCCCCTTCAGGTAGACCGTGGTCCCTGAGCCTCTTGTTTCTTCTGGGGATGGCATCACAGGGGATCAGCTGCCCCAGCAGGTGTAGCTGTCAGTACCTGGAGGTGAACTGCACCGGGCAGCAGTTGCAGGAGTTCCCTGTGGACATCCCTCTGGACACCAGGCAGCTGATTCTGGCAGCAAACAATGTCTCGTACCTGCCGGCAGTGGAATTGAGCTTCCTGGCTGATTTGGTCTATCTGGACTGTAGAAAGAACCTCTTGGGGGATAACCTGGATTTCACTTTCATTGGCGTGGCCAAGCTTGTCTATCTGGACCTCAGCTTCAACAGCCTCACACAGGTGACCTTCAGCACCTTCTCCCACCTCCTCAGCCTGGTGGTACTGAAGATCTCGGACAATCCCAACCTTGTGGCCATCGAGAAGGATGCTTTTGCCAACAACACCTGGCTAAGGCAGCTGGATGTCAGCCGGACGGGCTTAACCTTCCTGGACACCAGCACCGTCCGGGACTTGCCCAACCTGAGGCTTCTGGGGCTCAGTGACAACCTGTGGCACTGCAACTGTTCCTTTTTGGACTTCATCACCTGGATGATGGAGAGCGATGTGCATTTTCCAGGTGAGGGCTGTGTGAGCACAGATCTGTGTGGAACAGAGAGAGCCCTCTGTTCTCTTTCCCAAAAGTTCAGTCCATGGGGCTGTGCCACTGCATGCCATTTTCTGGGATGGGAGCAGCTGGGTTACACACATGAAGAGTCCCACTTGTTCACATCCTCAGGGCAGCCAGGGAGGTGTAGTGTGCAGCTGGGACACTGCTGCTTCCCTAAAACACCTGGACCCAGCCTCAGGTGTTTCTGTGCCTGCACAGCACCCCATGGCTGCAGCGCCAAGAACGAGGAGCCCAACGCAGCTCCAGGGAGATGTGCACTGGGAAAATCCTTGCTCTGAATTTCCTGCCTTGTCTCCACCCCAAAGTCAGCTGTTGCCCATCATACTGAGAAATTCTATAACTGAGCCTTGGAGAGCCCGAGGCAGGGCAACCACCAGTTCCCTTTCCCATAAAAACATTGGTCCCAAGGGTGATGTTTTGCTTTGCAGCTGCAGCACATGGACTTAGTTTTTCCAGACTGGAAAGAGACACAGCACAGCACCCATGAACAAGAAAAGCTTTGGTTTCAGTAATGCAGGGCACAATGGTGAGAGAGAGCTGCAAGAGAGAAATTGTTTGAGAAAGTCTGTCCACTGAATAAGAAAGGGCCACAAAAGAGCCCAAGGGGAAAAAAGGAAAGGGCAATTGGAAGCTGGTGTTAGGACAGAACTGAATTGAAGACATCTCAGTGTCTTTATTAGCTGTAGTAATAAGCTCATTATAGACAATAAAGGGTTTTTTTTTCCCCACATGCAGTTACAGAACAGTGGAATAAAGTACAGCTCTCAGCAATGAGATTGGAGATAACCCACTGAACCCTGCAACAGGAGAATAAAGCTCATTCCAGGCTGTTGGGGAGGGGAAGAGTAGGAAAGGCAGCCTTAAACTGAGGGTTGTTCCAGGCCAAAGGGATACTGGGACAGAGCCCTGGAATCTGCTGCAAGCAGACCCCAGCCTGGCCTTTAAAAAGGATCCTGACCTTCAGAAATACCTGTGCAGTAGGAATGATGAATAGAACACACCTGGGATGAATTTTCCCGTTTGGATAAAATATATTGTGCACAAAAATCCAAGGAGAAGGTGTTCCCCCTGTGGCCCAAAAAAACCTTCACTAGTATTAGTGTTCTACATAAACCGTATTTTAGTCTGAAAGAAAAGCTTTTTCTGAGAGTGTCTGAGTGATTTGTATGAAGCACAGATATTTGACATATGCAATTTTGAATATCAGAGGAAAGAGGAAATTGCAAGAAGTTTTTAATTTTACTGGTTTTAATTTTAAATTCCATGCACTTTTTCAAAAAGTATCAAGTTCAACATATTTTAGTAATCTGTAAGTTATTATTAATATAAAATGTGTTTCAAATCAAAAACATTTCAAACATTTCCTCCAATTGTATATGCCTAGATGTATTATTTCTGATATATATTAGATAAAGGAAAGAAATTTTTTCCCGTGGGGGTGGTGGAACACTGGAACAGGTTTCCCAGAGAAATTGTGGATGTCCAACCCCTGAAAGTATTCAAGGTCGTGTTGGATGGGGCCTTGAGCAGCAACAAATGCAACTCTTGATGGTAGAGAAACAAAGTTTGAATATAGAAGATATTGAGTTTTGAGCTCAGCCTGGGGGCTGACACAAAGCTGCCCAAGTTTAGATGGATTTGGGTAACAGAGAGATAAAAGAGATAAACAGAGAGATAAAAGCTCTTCAGTTTTACTCAGGACCAGTAGAGAGATCAGCATGAACAACACCACTCAGCCATATACAATACAGTGTAATGCAATAAAAATTCCCCATGTCTTGTTCCCCTCCACCACTCCCATTACATCCCATGCATGGAGCACTGCTCCCTTTCCCTCAGGCTCTTCCATCCTGTCCATCCAGCAGTGCCCAGCCTGTGCCCACCACAGTGACCGTGTCTGTGGGGTTCAAAACCTGCAGAGGATGGCTGAGGGCACACCCTGCACCACGCTGATCCTTCGCTAACTTGAAAGGGAGCAGGCAGCATCTGTTTTATCACTGCAGATATTGCAATATGACAGGGTATGGTTGTTATTTCAGTGGAACTGAATCATTGATGAGTTGCCTCTGCTTGCCTCACAGAGCAGGTAAGGCTGTGCCTGACTGCAAACCACCCTCGTTGTCAAACCCACAGCAGCCTCATTATTCCAGCATAATTTAGGCTCTATCACTTCAGAAGGTGTTTGAGATTTAAAAAAAAAACAAACACAGGTGCTCTTATATGAAGATGAAAGTGCTCAATCAGCAGAGACGAGGAGGGCAGGGACAGCAGTTTGCCACAGTGGCATAATCCAGTGGGCAATATTATCCTATGGAGTCAACACTGCAAAAAAATATTCTGGCAACCTGGGAATTGTGGTTTGGCAAGGGTTTAGCACAGGTTTGGCATGAGTTTGGCTGTCAGATTTTACCTGAGCCATGGGGGGGAGGGGGGGAGGGCATGAAGTCTGCAGCTATTTTTCAGGCTTTTCACAAGCCCTCCCATAATTTTTCTACCAGGACTCCTATTCATTAAATTATGATACAGGCTAGAGAGTCCTGCTTCTGCTCATCTCTCTGCAGATGCTGACAACATCACCTGCTACACCCCAGCAGGCCTGCGTGCCCTGAGGATGCCAGCAGCAGAGGCACAGCTCCACCTCAGCTGCCTGACCCAGCTGTACAAGCAGGATTATGTCTTTCTGTGCCTCGTGGGCTTCTGCATATTCCTCGCTGGCACCATGGCAGCCTGGCTGGCCGGCGTCTGTGCTGTCATCTATGAGTCCCATGCCTCAAAGGGAGAGGAAGAGGAGGAGGAGGAGGAGGAGGAGGAAGACACAGCCACTTAGAATCAACCCTTCTGAATTCCCATTGTGGGAACCAAAGGCAGGTCCTTCCTGCCTGAATTCCCATGTTGCTCCACCCTAGATTTTTTTTTTTTTTTTTTTTTTTTTTTTTTTTTTTGGTAAGTGAAATAAAACTGCAAGAGAAGGAAGTATCTGTGCTCCAGTTTCACTTGCTGTGCTCCCAGTTTCACTTGCTGTTCTTTACCCAGTCTTCTGCCACTCTGATTCAGGATTTTGGCAAAATATTCATTTTGGGCAGGTGTGAGAGGTGTGCACAGTGCCAGGCATTTCCACTTCCACCCTACCTTGGGACCACAGAACAGTAGGGACATAAGGATTGGCTTGAAAAGGTACTGAAATACGGGAAGGGTCCTGACACTGTGCTGTAGGCAAGGAGGTCACAAGACCCTGGCCAAAAAACCCAGCAGGGCTTAAAGGGATCAGCCCCAGGGAATTACTGGATTGCTAGAGCCCAAGGGAATCTAAGAACTTCCTGCTTTGGAAGGGCAAAGAGATTAAAACCAGGATCCCACTGGTTCTTCCTTTCTTTCCCATTACACTGATTACAGCAGAGGAACCCTCTGTGCTCCTGCAGTGCAGCCATACCGCCTGTGCCTCCACTGTTGTGTGAACATTTATAGAACTGCAAAGTGCAGCTCTGCTTTTGTGTCACACTCTGATATTCCTAAAACCTGAATGTTTTATAAAGTAAAAATATTGCTTACACGCTCTCCAAATATTCTTGGAAATTGGTTGTGTGTCCATACCAAAGTGTTAGAGTTACATCTACAGGGAGATGTAATATCCTTGTTACCACCAGGGCTGGGAACTGCCAAGGGAAGTATCTGCTTACACGATGCAGCACAGCAACTCCACGTGTGAAACACACTGCAGGGTCTGGTGAGATAACAGGGGAAACCAGGAGATTTCAGCAAGCACGGTGTGAGTTACCAAACTCAGAGCCATTACATTGTAGACTGCGAATGAGACTGAGAGCTCTTAGCTATTATGGGTAAAATGGCAGAAAGGGTATGGGGGAAAGGCTGAGGATAGCGATGTCTGTGTGCTGGGGACGCGGGCAGAGCTGCTGGGGGACAGCGTCACGGCAAATCCCTCCGCAGACCCCCAGCCATCCCTGTGCCACTCTTCTCTCGCAGCAGTGAGACTGATCGCGCCTGGCCGAGCCCCGGCCCCGCCTGCGGGCGGTGCTGCGGGTGGGACGGCCCCGCCGCCGCCGCTGCTGCCGCCCCCGGCTCCGTCCCCATCCCCGGCTCCGTCCCGCAGCGCCTGGGCTGCTCCGCGCCGCGCTGAGGGTGAGTGTGGGGCCGGGGGCAGGGGGATGCTCCCAGGGTCAGGCTGTCCCGATGGAAAACGGAGGAAGCGCCGCGGACATCTCCCAGCCGGAGGAGGCTCCGGGGCAAGGGGGCTGCGGGATGAGCAGGCTGGGCAGGGCTCGGCCTCCTTTTGTCGCTCTGCTGGCTCGAAGGGCTGAGCTTACATCGGGTAATCCAGTCCGAATCCACGCGTGGGTCTGTTCAAGGAGCCTTAATGCGCTTTGCTGACTCACAGCAGCTGCAGTGTTGTGGCAGAGTTGGGAAGGTCCCTTTTTCTGCTGCCGCTCTGTGCCGTGTCATGCTCCAAAATCTCGCGTCTCTGGCTCCAGTGGGAAACGCTGCTGGGTAAAAAGGTAGAAATTGAGTCTTGTGCACCGTGACAGCAAAGCCCTTGCAGTGCGGGCAAAGATTGCTGAAACGCTCCGGGCACCACAATCCGGAAACGACCGTGGGAGTCCTGGTGACTTTGGAGTGCTTTATATGGCACGAAATTACGAGAGCAAAGGCTAGAGGTATGCTTTGATATCAGTAGTGTAAGAGTAGCAGTTTTATGACACACCCGGTTTAATGCTTTGCCATGCTCTGTGCTCCCAAGACAAACCCCCAGATTACAATTTAGTGCTGGAAGATAAAATGCCTGGTTCTCCAACAACCTTGTAATTTGAAGGGGGAAATGTGACCACCAACCTGCTCTACATGTTCTATTTTCAGTGTGTCACCTGTCAGGTTCTAACCTCAATTACAGGTGCATGCAGCTGGGTTTTCTTCATTACTTCAGGGTTTTAATATTCTTACTGATAATTGTTTACCTCACTTCCTGTGGACAAAGCCAGCTGTTGTCTTCACCTTGCTCCATCGATGATAATCCTCTGCAAATGAGAAATAAAACCCTCTGGTCCCCAAAAATCCCTTTGTGAGGGGTGCAAGAGGAAGACTGCAGCAGTTCCCTGAGGTGGCCTGTTTTTCCCCACACTGACAGATGTTGCTGGTGGGTCAGGTGCAGGGAGACACCAAAACCTCACTACATCATGGAGGCACCATCTGGAGACAGGCACCAACTGGGATTTGACTGGGAGAATTCTCCCGGTGCTGGAGGGAGGTCTCTGCTGGGCTGTGTCATGCAACACCCTCCAAGGTCACCCAGCCAGGTGTCTGAGGTTTGGCGTTGTGCAAGATGGTTGTGGGGAAGGGCCCTTGTGCTCTCTGGCAGCAGGGAGGGAGCCTGAGTGCTCTGTGTGGATGGGGGCTGCTGAGCAGGAAAGAGTGAGAATGTGGAATGTAGGGCAGCATGGCAGAGGCTGCAGGATACACCTTCTGCCCCATGCTTCTGTCTCAGGCCTGCATGAGGGAGCACAGAACCATTAAACAAAAGCCACATGGGCCCTGGTGTCCCCTGGCCGCTGGTGCAGATGTTTGTAAATGCCAGTAGCTGTGTGTTCTTGAAGCTGTTCACCAGTTTGTGACTCTGAGAGGCTTCCTGAGAGCTGCAGGGCAGAGCATCGGTCATCTAGCCAGTGGCTCTTTACCCAAAAGTTCAGTTATCATTACTGTGGTGGTGGGTTTTATTAGTATTTTATATAAGGGTGACCTTAGCAATACAAATTAATCATTGATGTAGCCCAGCTCCTTCCAGCTCAGGGGATTTCTGAGCCAGGTTCTGTTATAATTCCCAACTTACCTCTTATTCCCAGTTTCCTGTTGAATTTATGAGAAGTGCCTGCATTCACAATGTCCCTTGGCAAGGAGTTCCACAGGTGTGGTTCCCAGTGCATGAAGAAACATGACTCCTGGGAATAAACTGACTTTATCTGGGGCTGGAAAGGCCCATGAGTTTCTGCCCAGGCTGCACTAATGTTCTCCAGACACCACTTCCCACCAATGCTTATGTGATTTTAAGTCTTGCTTGACAGGAACTATGCAGAGAGCTCCTGGTTTGTGCAGGCTCCAAAAGGTACAAATTCCTTCAGCCAGTCCCTGTGCTGGTAGCTCTTGGTGTAGAAGCTCAGCAACTCTTCCATGCACCTATATGACATGTTGCCACTTCCCCAGAACACTCACAGGCTCCCTTTCTCTGGCAGCACCACAATGGCTGTTCTCTCCAAGGAATATGGCTACGTCATGCTGACCGGGGCCGCCAGCTTTGTCCTGGTCATGCACCTCGCCATAAACGTGGGCAAGGCCCGCAAGAAGTACCATGTGGAGGTGAGTGCTCAGTGAGGGCACGGCAAAGTTGGAGCCAGTCTGCTGACACCTTGATCAGTTTGGAGTGACTTGCTGACATTTCCTGCCCCACCACACAGATGTAGAAGGGGTGGAGCTGCCTTGGCTCTCCAGAAAGTAGCTCCAGGCATTTGGATAACACAGCCTGGGATTTGGGGCATCAGGTGCTCGGCACCAAGATGAAAGCATATGTCTTTGAGCTTGGGAGCACTGATGAGCAAGAAACTGCTTGGCCCTTTTTCCCTGCAAATAAGACTTGATGCAGCACTGAGGGGAAAAGGGGTCATGGTGGCACAAAAGTGATAGGAGGGTTTCTCAAACTCAGGGGGAGCATGTGTGCCCTGTCACAAGTCTTTCAAGTGACCTTCCCTCAGTGTCTATTGGGGAGCCTTTATGGCAGGCAGAGCTGTGGGCTGGGTGGGGACAGCTGTGAGTCAGGGCCATGGCATGCAGTGGCTGCTGTGCCACTTGGCTTCAGCACAAACCACTTCTCCTTTGCTCTTTCACCATTTCACTCAAGGAAGTGACAAGCAGGGGTGGGCACAAGGGCAGCTCCAGCTGCCTGTTGGGGTGATCCCATTCCTGCTGCATCGAGTCAGGATTGGAACAAATGTCCCCAGCGTGTGTGGTGCACACAGATTTGAGGCCTGGGGAAGCCTCTGCAGCCAGGCAGCAGCTCCAGGAAGGCAGTGACCTTGAACAGAGCTTTTGTGGGCCCCAGGGCAGGCACAGCCTCTAACCTGCCACTGCAGGTTGGTCTTGCAGCCCTGGGCTCCTGGGGAGAGGAGCTGCAGGCCTCACTTGCTGATGCTTTGCTGCTGGTTTATTTTTTGGCAGTACCCAGCTATGTACAGCACGGACCCTGAACACGGGCAGATATTCAACTGCATCCAGCGTGCGCACCAGAACACGTGAGTGACACCTCTGAACGGGGGCCTCGGAACACACAGGGCTGAGGGGCAGGGCCCAGAGCCCCAGAGGTGCTGCTGCCTCTGCTTTGATCCAGGCTCAGCCCTGCAGAGCTTAGCAGAAAGGCCATGCTGGTTCCTTCCCATGCCTTAAACTGTGGGATGGTGCTGTGAAGCCATCTCCTCTTCCCCAGTTCCCACCAATTTGCTCCCATGGGTAGGTCTTAAGACGTGAGGAATCTTGTTTCCGGAAGGTGCTGATCTGTTGTGCTGCCCAGGTCTCCCTGGGGAGAGGCCAAAGTCCACCCAGCTCCTGTGGACAGGTTGCAACAGCACATCAGAGGGGTGCTGGGAAGCATAACTCTTGGGGAATGTTTAGAGTGGCTTAGGGAACAAAATGGAAAGAGTGGGTGGGTGTCCTGGGAGAGAGGCACAGGCTGGGAGGAAGCCCCTAAAACTGTGTGTGCTTCTTTCCTCAGCCACAGTACTGAGCACAGAGACTCGTAATGAGCCCAAAATGCCCTTGGCAGGGAATGTTTGCAGTTTCCGCCCTTCTGGAGTTTTGTCTTTGTAAGCAACCTGAGCACAAACACAACCTCCTCACTTTTATTTTCAGACTGGAAGTCTACCCTGCCTTCCTGTTCTTTTTAGGCACTGGTGGACTCTACCACCCGGTAAGTGATGCAGAACTCTGCTCTGGCTCCCTGACCTGGGCAAGGTGGGGGGCAGGAGGCCAAGACAGCCCCTTCAGTAGCCACATCAGACATTAAGAGCAGTGCCCCTTAAAATTTAGTTGTAGAAATCTTCTGCAGGAGAATCACAAGTAATAAACTCATTACTGCTGTTTCAGCTATTATAGTCCTTCCCCTAGAGGTGCCTTGTTAGAGAAAGCAAAGCATTTGCAGCCTCCAGTCACTGAGTGGGAAGAATCCCTTCAGCCCAGTTTTTCCAAGCCTTGCCAAAGGAAGTCAACAAAAGCCTGGATTACTTTCAACTGAAAGATGCAGACAACTTGGGAGGAGGCAGGCACATGGGAGAGGCCAAATCCAGTAGCTCTGTCTTTGCCATCAAAGACAAATGATGTCTTTCCTGAAGACAGACTCCTTTTCCAAGAGGGAAGGAAGCAGCATAGGCACATCTGGCAAATGGGAACCACGTCGGAGCGAGCTCTAAATGAAGAGTCAAGGTGGAAGTTTGGAACACCTGCTGGAGGCACTGGAGCAGGGCTTGGAGCAGCAGCTGTCTCCACAATCCTGGTCCTTGCTCTGGCTCACTAACTGGCCAGGGGTGAAATGAGAATGAGCACCTGGTTGCCTCCATGACTTTGCTCAAGCCTCCAAAGCCTTTAATGCTTCTCCTTTCTCTGCAGCGAGTGACCACAGGGCTTGGCATTGCCTGGATCGTTGGGAGGCTCCTCTATGCCTATGGCTACTACACAGGAGGTAGGACTGTACCCTGCAGCACACACTGCTGAGACTCAGGTCTCCTACAGTGACCTCAGGCTCTTTGCTCCCAGCCAGGGGTGGAGGAAAGGGTACAGGTCTGCCAAGACTGCAGCACACTCTTCCTGCTCTTGGGAAGAGCTCTCATCCAGCAGGGATGCCTTCCCTAAGAGGCCTGAGCTGTTCTGCCCTGGGGATTTCCCTTTAGTTCTTGCTCCCTCTTCAATCTCCAGGCTGGGCTAGTCTATCAGTGAACTGACAAATCCCAATTTTTTTTCCAGATCCCAAAAACCGAAGGAGAGGGGCCCTTGGTTCCGTGGCCCTCCTTGGGCTGGTGGGCACAGGCATCTATTCAGCCTGCCAGCACCTGGGCTGGGTCTGCCAGCACGACTGCAGAAGCTAAAGGGACTTTTCTTCTGTTTTCTTTTAGAACACTTGGCTTCCTGTGTTTTTTTCCTTTTCTTTCTCAATAAAAGATAGTTGTCCATTCTGTATTTTCATGCTAAAGTTACAGAGGGTTTTCATAAGAAACTCTGCAGAATGCTAGAACTATACTCTGGTTTTGTAGGACTACAGAAATCTGTCTGGCAGGCAGAGATGTTCCTTCTAGCTTTTATGATTTTACTGATCAAAAAGCCACCTTGCAGCTCATTTAGCCCATACAGCAACAGCCCCATTTCTGGACCCCTCAGTTCACATCACGCTGAGCAGATGTTCCAGAAGAATTATTTATTTGATTGCTAAAAAAAGACTTAAGAAAACAATTGAAGTTGTTGCTTCATCATGTGTATAAAGAACAGTAAGTTTACAGGAAGGAAGTGAGATAACTTTCACTATTCTGTGCTGGAGCTCACCACCATTCTGGTGTAGAGGTGATTCTCAGGGCCAGGCAGCATCAGCCAACCCTCCCCACAATGTTTTGTTCCACTTGTAAGTAAGGTACAGATAGAAAAAAAACCAAACCTTGAGGTTACCAAGGGTCTAGAGGGAATAAACAATGCTACACTTAAGGCTTTTATGTGGTTACAGAATAGACAGGGTCAGGATAGTTACAGGATATCACTGTGTCCAAGAGCTTATACCTGCATTGAGTAGGGTCCTACCTTTTAAGAAGCCAGAAATGAAGCTGATGGAGGGTGGAAGGCAATGGGAATCAAGGCACACAGCCTGGGAAGCCTGGGCCTGGCCTTGGCCACTGACAAGCCTCTGATAACACCTTTGTGGCTGCAGGAGCTGCTGCCAAAAGCCAGATTGGTGCCTCCTGCTCTGAGCTTCCCATTGTCCACCAGCCAGGTCAGAGCTGGGCCCTGTGTGTCCAACCCCCCCTTGCAGGAGCAGGGTGCCTAAATGCTGCTCCAGCTCAGCTTCCCCCCAGGCACTGAAAACTGTAGGGTACTTTATTGCTGTGTACATGATCCACATCTCTGGCTGGCAGGAAAGAGCTGCCTGATGCTGCCCTGAGCAGGCCCCAGAGGCACTAAAACACAGACTCCACATCCCCCATCTCCACGCAGACAGTCTTCAGCTGTGAGTAGTACTCGATGGCTGCCCGGCCGTTCTCTCTGCCAAATCCTGCAGGGAAGAGCCGCAGTGAGGACACAGCTCCAGGCAGTGCCTATGACCCCCCTGGAGCTGGCATGTACCAGGGGAGGTCACACAGATCTCACCTGAGAACTTGTATCCCCCAAAAGGCAGCTCCACTGGGCTGACGTTGTAGTTGTTGATGAAGCACATCCCAGCCTTGAGAGCAGCCACTACCCTGTGAGCCTTCTGGATATCCCTGCAGGAAAAGAGCAATTCAGCTGGATCCCCTCCTTCCCTGCCCAGCAACATCCACTGGAGAAAGGCCAGCAGGCCATGCTGCTTTTTGGAGTCCAACCTGCCCCACTCTGTCTTTGCCTCCTCAAAGGAGGCAGCACCAATTCCCAAGGATGCTCCAAGTGCATTTGATTCAAGAGGGCAGGACAAGGACACCAGCAATGCAGAGTGGGGCAAGTAGCCAACAGCAGCACAGCAGGCTCCTGATGCATCCTGGAGGGGCAGGAAGGCAGGCAGCAGGCCAAGCCAGGATGGGAGGAACCCAAGGGACAACTGGGCCCACCCAACACTTCAGGAAAAAAAGGGAGACGTGCATTCATTTACAGATTTCCCTTTTGGCAATCCCTTTCTTCAGCTTGTCTGAAGAGGATACCCATGCCCAGGCACTGCAAGAGGAGCAGTAAATCACTGTAGTATTTCTCCTCCCCAGCATGGTTCCACAACACTGCCCAGTCATACCTGGTGAAGACACCACCTGCCAGGCCAAATTTAGTGGCGTTGGCTCTCTCCACAACCTCCTCCTCTGTGTCAAAGGGCAGGATGGCCATGACAGGCCCAAAGATCTCTTCCTTCACACATGTCATGTCATCCTTGCAGTTCCCTGCAAGGGAAGGGTGGCAGAGCACAAGTGCTTCAGGAGGAAGAGCAGCAGCACAGCCTGTGCACTCAGCAACCCACACAGCCTTGGAGACAGCACCCAGCATGGCAGAGCAGCCAGGCACACCCTGCACCTCAAAAGCACCAACAGCACCATTCCTGTCAGGCCATCCAACAGCACAGATTTCCCTGGATGCAGTTCTTGGAAGCCTCAGCTCTCTCTAGGACCCCCATCCAAGTGTCCATCCACGCTGGGGACATCACAGAGCCAGGTTACAAAGCTGAACTTAGCTTTCTCAGGAGAAATCCCACAACATCCATGGTACCACGACTGAGATAGATCCTACCTATCACACAGGGCCGCATGTAGTAGCCGTTCTTCAGCTTCGGGTCATCTGGCACATACAGGTCCCCACCACACAGCACCTCTGCCCCCTGGAAAACAGCCAACAGAGGAAGGGATGCAGGCACATGCAGGAGCATCCTGCCCAGCTTTGGCTGGCCCTTGGCCTATCCCAGCAGGCTCTGCTAAAACATTTGTCCCCATCTTTCTTATAAGCCCCTGTTATGAACTGAAATCCTGCAATCAGGTGTCCCCACAGCCTTCTCCTCTCCAGGCTACACCACCCCAACTCTCAGCCTTTCTTCACGTGTTTTTCCTGTGCTGAGGATTCCAGAGGTTGAAGTGGGGTCTCACCAGAGCAGGTCAGAGGGGCAGAATTCCCCCTCACCTGCTGCCCACACTGCTTTGGATGCAGCCCGGGGCACTGGGGGTTTCTGGGTGCCAGCACACATGGCTGGGGCATGTCCAGCCTCTCATCCACCAGCACCCCCAAGTCTTTCCATGCAGGGCTTCTCCATCTGCTCATCCCCCAGCCTGGACTGATAGCAGAGGTTGCTCTGACCCAGGTGCAGCACCCTGTACTTGGCTCAAATCACCTCCCTGTCCTCCACGTGCCTTAACACAACTTCCAGGAGGATCTGTTCCATGATCTTTCCACAGTCGGAGTGGTGAGGCTGACAGGTCTGCAATTCCCAGGCTCTTGTCCACCACACTTTTAGAAAACGGGTGTTTTTCCTTTTCCAGTCACTTGGGATGTCACCTGACTGCCATGACTTTTCAAGTATCATGGAAAATGGCTCAGCAACTACATCAGCCAATTCTCTGAGGACCGTGGGATGCATCCCATCAGATCCCACAGACTTCTGTATCTAGTGGTCCAACACACCCACTGAGTAACCCAAAAACCACCAAAAAAACCCAGCTTAACTGGGAAGGCACAAGGCAGGAGGGCAGCTGGCAGTGTGCTTGTCTAACAGGAGAGACATTCCAGGGCAGTCACAAGGCAGCACCACAATCTCACCTGCTCCTTTGCCTGCTTGATAAAGCCCTGCACACGATTCAGGTGGGGCCGGTTGATGAGGGCTCCCATCCGTGTGTCTTCCAGAAGAGGGTCTCCAATTCTGATTTTCTGGGTGCGTTTCACCACCTCCTTTGTGAAAGTATCCAGGATCTTCCTCTCCACAAACACCCGGGTGCCATTGCAGCACACCTGGGACACAGGACAGGCAGCTCAGAATAGGAAACACAGCACTCCACAGTCCTTCCCTGTTTGGGTCCTGCTCCAGAGGCTCTTGGAAAAGCCCCTCCATAGCAGCTAACTTGTCCCTGGGGACAAGGAACACAAGGAGATTGTCCTGGGGCCGTGACTGCACTGAACAGTCCTTGCTGGACACCGTGGTTCTGATGCCACCAGGTGGCAAAAACGCATCAGGTCACCAGCAGCAGAGACCTTGAGCTGACTCCTGAATTCCCAGAAATGACTCTGCCGAGCAAATTTGCTAATAGGATTGCATAAAACCTGCAGCACGGTGGATATCCCGAATTTGGGAAGGACAGAAGCCTGTCCTCAGGCTCAGCACACCAGGCTGGACCCTGCTGCCCCTCCAAGGGACACCAGCACAGCTTCTCCTGATCTGTGAGTGCCACACTGGTGCCCAGGGCACGGAAGCAGCTGTGCTGAGCTGGGTGCTTGGTGCCAGGGAGGTTCCATGTCTGGGAAGGACAGGACACTGGCTAAGGGTGTCCTGTGGCTAAGGCACACTCTGCTGGGACATCCTGCCCTGGTTCCTGCAAGGGCATCCCTTCTCATGCTGCACAGGGAAAGGTGTGGCAGGATGGGAGCTTCAGGGCATCCCTCACTTACAGGAGGTCACAGGCTGGCCCCACTGCCCAACCCTGCCCCCACCCTGCCTCTCTGGCAAGGAGCACTCCTGCCCCACAGACACACACCTCGCCCTGAGTCAGGAAGTTGGCCATGAGGGCTCCCTTCACAGCATTCTCCAGATCAGCATCTGAGAAGATGATAAGGGGGGATTTGCCTCCCAGCTCCAGGGTGACTGGCTTTATCCCTTTAGCTGCCATCTCCATGATCTGAGGGGAACAAGGACACAAGAGATGAGTGATCCCCTGGCCAAGGGGAGGCTGGTGGGGAGTGGCAAGAGAGACCCAAAGGACCATTCACCAACAAGAGAAGCAGCTCAAAGGGCAAGCTGAATTCCCTAGGTGTGGAGAGTTCAGACTGAGGACAGCCTCAGAGGGTTTGGGGGTTGTTTTTTTATAGATAAAACCAACAAAACCTGGAGAGGCATTTGCAGGAAGTCTCATGCTCAGTGTAAGCTGCAGGCAGCTGTAGCTGCCATCTTTCACTGCAACTCACAGGTACACACATGTAGGGAGCGTTCACAGGACAACATTTCCCCTCCTCCAACTCAGAATTTATTCCCAAAAGTCCTTCTTCAATTTTGGAATAATAAATTGAGGGTGAGAAACTCAAACTACCCCCTTGCTTAAAAACAGTAGGTTGCATGCAGCTTTAGTGCTTTATAGGAGCCAGAACCACATTTTTCTAGTGCTGCTGTTTCATGTACTCTCCTCTCGACATCAACACCCACCTGAGCAGCTCAGAGACTTCACTGCAACCAGGGGCTAAGCAAGTGAAGCTGACCAAGGGGTTTCTCTCCCAAGCCCATGCCCAGCAGGTTAACTGGATCCCCAGCATGACCCTGCCCATGCTGTGAGCTCCTTGCCCAGCCCCAAAAATGCTGACCCACACCCTGCCTCTACAAGCCCTGTGCAGAAAAGCTCAAGGAGGTATCAACTACAGACCTCTCAAGGTGCCTTTACCTTCATGCCAGTTGGCACACTGCCAGTGAAAGAGATTTTGGCCACATCTGGGTGCTGACAGAGGAGCTGGCCCGTGGCAGCCCCACCCTGCACCACGTTGAAGAGCCCCTTGGGCACCCCAGCCTCTGTGAAGATCTCTGCCAACCTCACCACAGAAATAGGGGTGAAGGGTGAAGGC
This sequence comes from Vidua chalybeata, assembly GCF_026979565.1. NCBI lineage: Eukaryota > Metazoa > Chordata > Aves > Passeriformes > Viduidae > Vidua > Vidua chalybeata. The sequence continues at coordinate 2,540,671 of NC_071538.1, forward strand.
TTGAAGACCATGGCATTGCCTAAAGGAATCCAGACACATGCAAGGTGGGGTTAACACCCAAACTGCTTCAGGGAAGAAACAAAATCCCCACCCCACACTGTGAGTTTGTCTCAACAGACCCCAAAAGTTTCCCCCAAGAGAGGAGGAAACACTTTCAGTTCATCACTGCAACTAAGAGTATCCTTCCTGCTGGGGGAGATGGGGCTGCTGGTCTTGCCCTGCAGACATTTCCAGAGACCTTCCCCATCTGGTACAAAGCCAAGCTATCAGTGTTTTTCTGGATGCACTCCCAACCTCTTGACACCCGACATATTCCTCCTTCCATTTCCCTTCCCTTTCTGCCAGAGTAACAGCCTGAAAATCCTGCTAATCCTTCAACACTTTAAGGTAATCGCAGAGTTCATCCCAGAAATCACTCTGCCCCACAGGATCACTTGGCTTTGAAGAAAACACTGGTGTGGGCAGAAAGGCTCCATTACCACAAGCCAAGGCTGGGCCAGACTTCCAGCAGGCAATCTGGAAAGGGTAATTCCAGGCTCCAATCCCAACACACACCCCAAGTGGTTCTCTCCGAGTGTACCCAAAGGATCCCCCGGGAAGCTGGATGTGTTCACCTGCAAAGAAACAGCCAGAAGGTAGAAAAGAGCAAAGTCCCTTCTTGTTTGACCAGAGCCCCCAGGGGTCAGGTCTGGCTTTGCCTAGGAGCAGAGACACAGTTTTACCCCAGCAAGCTCACAGAAGGTGTGTGAGTACCCACAGAGCATGGCAGCATTGGGCAGAGACCTCTCAGAACCCTTCCAAGGTCTTCAGGAATGGTCCATCTCAGAGAAATCAGCAGCAAAGATGGGTTTGTGCCACTGGAGCTACCAGGGAAGGTGGAACAGAGAACAAAGAGCAAACTCCAGTAACATCCTCACCCGCCAGAGATCCTGCCAGCCCTGCGTAATACTCCAGGCACTGCCAGGATATGTCGATGTCCACTCTGGCCTCAAAGATGGATTTCCCATTGTTGATGGTCTCCATGGTGGCAATTTCCTCCCTCTGCTCCTGTGAGCAGCACAGGACAGAGACAACATGTTAGAGAAGCCTGGAGCAGAACCCCACAGACAGCTGTGGGGAGACAGCTGCTTCACAAGCACACAAATCCCAAACAAGATCCTGCCGTGAGAAATGGTCATCTCCAAAAGGGACATTCCCAACTTCTGTTTATCAATGTCCCCATGGTGACTGAGTGCAGGGTACTGTCAAAGGGAAAGCTACTGGGGTTCACTGCTGGTCCAGTCTTGTTTAACATCCCTGTTTATCTAAAAGATGAACAAACATGAACTTAGAAGTCGGCTGGCAAACAATGATTAGAATTCGCAGAACTGAACTGGGAAGGGCAAACAGCAAGATCAGGATGGAACCAGAGGCCAGTGAAGAGGGACAAAGCAATGCAGCTGGGAAGCATCCTTTAACAGTCCATCTCCCAGGCAGAAATATTACCCTGCTCTGGAAGACTGGCAAAAGCAAAAGTCTGGCATAAAGGAAAGTTTTCTCACGACTTACACACACTGGGGAAAGTCTGGGTTCTTACAGATGTGTACCTTGATGGAGATTAATGATCTGATGCCCAAGAACCTGTTATCTTAGAAAGGAGTCTGTGTTAAACCTCACTTATGTGCATCCTCCCCATGTGTATTATCTGACAGATAAAAACCAGTACTCCTACTTTCTCTTATTGCCAGGACACATTCCAGTCATGTAACAACAGCCTCCGACAAGCCAAAAGTTCAGCAATGCCAGTTATGCAATTTCAGCTTTGAAACTGTGTGCAGTGAAATTTAATCTCTGGAGCAGTTAAAAGAACCACAAACCCTGCAAGATGCCAAATGGGTCACTTCAGTTTAATGTCTTCTAGCAGAATTAAGCTGAGAAAGCACACATTGGCCTTGAATCCAGTGATAAGACCAAAGCTGCAGGCACGGGATGCTGACTCCAGTGATAAGAGCAAAGCCCTGCTTGAGGCAGCCTCCTGTCTCTTCTGGCCAAAGGTAGATTTTAACTCCTGAGCAACTCCTGGAGCTCTGCAAGTCCTGCTGAAGCCTCCAAGAGCCACAGTAACAAGGAAGCTCAGAGACAGAACCACCCTCTCCCCCTCAACATACCCGAATAATTCTGGCAGCCTCCAGCATCACTCGGCACCGCTCCATGCCCGACATCTGACTCCATATTTTAAAGGCAGCTTTTGCACTCTGCACAGCCAGATCAACTTCCTTCTCCCCAGAGCAGGGCAGCTTGCACAGCACACGACCTGGGCAGGTTTAAACAGGGAATAAATGAGATGGAAACCTCAGAAAAGGGGCCCAGAACGTGGCTGATCTTGCACCAGACCTCACACACTTCAGTCAAGCCACCTATACCAGGCACAGATTTCCCACTGAAACCCACTGGTTTGTAATCAGCCATAGAAGAGGTGCTGCAATTCAGCTCGGCCGAATTAAAAGAGCTGACATTCCCCAATCGTGTTCTGGTTACTAATTACCTCCAGTTGCAACAAAATTCCTGGCTTTTCCAGTTGAGTTTGTTACTCTTCTACCACCCTCTTCAGGCCTCTCGTTACACATTCCCCAGGAGGGTAAAACTCTTAGAAGCGATTCTGCTGAACACTACATACCGATAACTACAATTACACAATTCTAGAGCTATTTAAATCGCGGGGTTTTGCCAAAGTCAGGCCGCGTTTTGCACCGGTGACAGAGCGAGAGCGGATTTCTGCATAAAGAACGATGACGGCCAAACGCTGAGGCAGAGCTCAGCCACTGCAGCAGGGGCGGCTCAGGAGCAGCAGGACACCCGCACAGGCGGCACCCAGGTGAGCTGGGGGAAAGCCGAGGACACCGGGCCCTGCAGGCACAGAGCTCTCACAGCCCCCGGAGCTCCCCCGGTACCTGTGGCCGGCTCGAACACCTCCTCCAGCTGGCCGCCGTCGGCGGGCTGGACGCGGGCGCCCGCGCGGTAGTTGAGGGGCTGCTGCACAGTGACGGTGCCGGTGGCGGAGCTCATGGTGGCGAGGCCGGGAGAGACTGAGCGCAGCCGTGGGACGAGGAGGAGGAGGCTCGGCAGCCGGGCCTGTGCCAACATCAGCGGGATCCCGTGAGGCGCCGCGGCCGGGAGGCACCGCCTCTCCCTCACAGCCTTTTCACCGCCAGGGCCCGCCCCGCCCGGGGCGTGCCGGCTGCGGGGCAGCCGGTCCCGCTCCCCGTCACCCAATTAAGAGACGTTGTTAACATAAATTAACATGCCCATGCCGTTTATTACTCAGAAACAAAGGTCGCGTTATCTTCCGAGAGAAGTTTCTTGGTTGGATGAACGAACAACTGCTGGTGGAATACTCCAAATGGATGATGATGTCAATACTGCATAACCGGGTTTCAGACAGGTGACGCCTGGTGCAGAATCCCGTGTTGTTACCTCCCCAAGGCAGTCTTGGTGCACTGGTCAGGCTTCCCGTGAGGGCTGTGCTTCAGGAGAACTTCCCTGTCTGAGGTGGGGGGCCAAGGAAGCCTCCTGCCTGCTTGGTGGCAGCCCGGGAAGGAGCAAGGCCAAGCATTTTCTGGATGTTCTGCAAGAACAACACCACAGAGCACAGTACATCAGAGTGTGGCAAGGGAAACAAAGAGGAAGAAATCCCGACTCTGCTCACAGAATAGTTGGAAAAAACTTATTGACATCATTCAGTCCAATCCCCCCAGCCAAGGCAGGGTGACCTGGAGCAGGTGACAGAGGAACACATCCAGGTGGGTTTGGAATGTCTCCAGAGAGGGAGACCCCACGCCCTCCCTGGGCAGCCTTTCCCAGTGCTCTGCCACCCTCAATGTAAAGAATTTCTTCCTCATATTGAGATGGAACTTCTTGTTGTTTAGTTCATGGCCACTGCTCCTCATCCTGTTGCTGGGCACCACTGAAGAGTTTTGGCACCATCCTCTTGAAACACACCTTTGAGATATTAATATGATAAGATTCCCTCTCAGCCTTCTCTTTGGACTAAACAGGCCCAGCTCTTGTAGTCTGTCCTCTTTAGAGATGTTCCAGACCCCAAATCATCTTTGTGGCCTCTGCCAAACTCTCTCCAGCAGCACAAATAAAACCTCCCCACTTGTTTCAACAGATTCAGGTTCTCACCCACATAGTCTTAACCCATCTGGCTACTGAATATTGAACCTCTATCCCTATATGTTCAAACAGCTCAGCATGGAGCCAGACAAGAATGGCTGGGCCATTCTTCCCCAGCTCAAAAGCCCCTGAATACCGAATCCATATTTTGGACAAGGATTCTTTCCCACTTGCAGCTACACACCCCACAGTCAGCTGTCTTTACACACACTATTTACATAAAATACCACTGCAATTTAACTGCAGTGCAGGTTCCCAGTGCCTGCTCACGGGCAGACCCTGCAGCCCTTGGTTTTCCCAAATTCCAGAAAGCACTGCTGCTGGTGGCCATGGGAGCTGGAGTCTCCTAATGCAGCTGGAATTTGGGACAGCAGCATGGCAACCAGAGCGTGTGCCAAGTGCAAGTCAGGAGCTTAGTCCCAGAATTAACATGAATGCCAGTGCTGCACACAGAACAATGGGGTGCTGGAGACATGCAGGATAACAGGACATATGGAGCAAACCCCAAAACCTGACTATTGGGATGACCTCATCTGCATCCGAGCGGGGTGTTTCAGTGGAAAACAACAAACAGGGGAAGAGCTAATTAGCAGAGCTAGGCATAAGCAAAAAAAAAAAAAATATCACAGCAAAATATTTAAATTTGAATGTTTTTCTTGAGTTTTGTGAAATTTCTTTTAAATTTCACAACAGTGCTATTACAAAGAGCTCTCAGTTCTTTCAGTTTCATCCTTCACTGTAAGGAAATCCAGCTCAAGATGCTGCTTCTGCAGTGCTGGCAAAACAGGGACATCTGAGATGCAGGGGAAAGAAGAAAACAACTGTGTCCTCCTCATGTCACCACCTGAGTGCTGGCTATCAAGACAACAAAAGGAGGAAGGATTCTCTTCAAACCTGAGTGTCCTCTCCAAAATAACTGTCAGGATAGGTCAGACAGCAAGGCCACAGAGCTCTTGAACTTTTTTTATCATGGAAGGAGAATGAACTGGAAAAAGGGGGGGGGGAAGAAAAAGGGGGGAAAGAAAAAGGGGGGGGAAGAAAAAGGGGGGGGGGAAAGAAAAAGGGGGGGGGAAAGAAAAAGGGGGGGGAAAGAAAAAGGGGGGGGGAAAGAAAAAGGGGGGGGGGAAAGAAAAAGGGGGGGGGGAAAGAAAAAGGGGGGGGGGAAAGAAAAAGGGGGGTAGTTTTGCAATTCCACAGGAGCTAAAATAAAATTGAGATTCATTTCAGCTAGATTATGAAAAGGAAGGCTTCAACCCACACACAAGGAACACATGAAGAGGAATTACATCACATTTAATCCGTGGCATACATAAACCAGCCACTGCTTGATGTTCAGCACCTGAATATGTATGAGAGCATTAACTCCTTGCTGTGGTTCCTCCTAGTGTCTCTTGGATCAAGGCACGGACAGAAGGGAGCAGTCAAGGGACAGAGCAAGCACACCAGAGGGTGCTGCAGAGCCAGCAGCCCGCAGGACCGGTGTCCTGTCAGCTTCCTAGCGGCTCACCCGCGGAGCAGAGATCTAGAAGGGATCCATGGAACCAAGGAAGCGTGCGCTGCCTCCTCCCCGTTCCTTCTAGCAGGGAGAAAGAGGTGCTAAAGTTTATTCCAACTGCTTCAAGACGAAGGGAGATGACACTCTGTCTGTCTGAATTCCAGACCACAGACACTGTCCAGCATTACCCTTCCATGCAGACTCCTCCTGCTCTGGAAGGCAGAAAGCATCACACACTAGCTCCGAAGCACGTTTTGCTGGACAGCAATCCTGAAATCTACACCTGGACACACCAAAGATGGGGCAAGGTCCAGCAGAAACCTTTTCCCATCTGCTGTGGGCCACGTTGGACAAGGAAATCTGTAGAGTCTACTTCCAACACAAGCATGACCATCACCCTCAGGAGCAGGGAGAGAAGAGTAATATTTACAGATCCAAATCCCTCATCTGAGCTCTTCTGATCTTTCCTCAAATGACTGCAGGAAGCACAGGAGCTGCTCCTGCTGTGGTCTTCAAACCCAGAAGGGACCTCAGACAAGGCAGCAAGTGGCTCCCTGCCCTAAGACCAGGCTCTGTGGGAAAGTACAGTGCTAGCAGCAGAGATAACTGCTGGCTCCCCTTCCCACTGGGAATACATTTCGGTGAGAAGCAGCCTAATGTACAGTTCATATGCGTGTGAAAAGGAAGTGAGGAGCAGCAAACACCCCAGGAACAGCAGCATATCCCTCTTCCCAAACAGCACAGGTGAAGGATGGAAGCTCAGAACCACGAGCAGCGACAGAGGATGTAACCCTGACACTGCACCTCCCACCCAGCCCAGCAGCAGACTTTCCCAGCTGAAAACCCAACAACTCAAGGACCCTTGGAAGGCCTCTCCCAGCAACCCTCCTCTCTCCAAACAGGAAGGCAGGAGGAACTAGGGGACAGGATTTACGTGCCAGGGAGAGCTGGGAACAGCGCAAAGGAAGTTACTCACTGCGAGGTGACTATTTTGGGAGATGCTGGCCAGGTCACAGGCAGCAAAGCTTCCCAGTCAGTGTTTGAAGAGTTTATCACCCCCACATGAAGAGAGTCCCTGATGCTGCTCCTGCCTGTCCCACTAATGTCACTTTAATCACCGCCCAGGCAGCCTCCCACCCCCGCAGACTCCCCTGCGTTTCCCACCAGGTCGCTGTTTTTCCCACATACCCAAGTTCCTGCTCTACCTCTGAGCTCCACAGGAACATCTCTCTTCCCTGTCTTTACAGGCAGCTCCAGGATTTAAGGAAAGACTGAGGGACTATAGTCTCCTTGGTTTGGTCACAACCTTTTCCCTGATTTTTGGTACAACTCCACTCCTCCTCTTGTGTCAGCAGCATCAAGCCAGACACCAACTCTCACAGCACTTGTCCTCCTCTGGGCCAGCACCCATTGGAAGCCAACCTGGCAAGATTTCACCTTCTGCACACAGTGCAATACAAAGGCTCACAAAGCCTTCACCTCCAAGGTCACTGAAAGCACGAAGTGCAAATCTCTGGCACCGTTTTAAGCCCTTAATTACTTTCTTGCCCTCTCCCCCAGCCTGTCACAGCTCTGAAGTCCTCTTCCCAATGCTGTTATCACCTAGGTTCTTTCAAATAGCAATAATGCCAAGAGCAGGATGCCAGCAGCAATCACAGCCTCAGTTCTGACCTCCTGTGCAAACTAAGGTGTCCCTACCCTTCCCTCGAGCAGCAAGGAGGAAGAAGCTGAGCTGCCTGACAGCTGGAGAAGTGCAGGAATTGTTAACCATGATCACGTAGATAAGGCAGCACTATGAAGATTGCAGTCTCACACCCTTCTCCAAAGCAACAAACTCACTCTCCTCCTCCAGAGGGACATCATAAGGAACTCTCAAGCACAAGGGCAATTTTTTCCCAGAAGTTTTACAGAAAGCTCAACCCACTGCAAAGAGCTTGGCATTTCTGCCCCTCAGTTCACAGTGCCCACCAATTTCACCATATAAAACATCAGGAAATACCCAGCATTAGAGTTAACCACAGGAATTATATTTTTGGACAAAACAAATGAGGGATTTTTCAGCAAGGGTTCCCCAGTCAACCCAACGGGTACAGAAGAATCTTGCTGGTGGTGCTATTTAGTTTCCTGTCATAATATGCAACACTGAAAAGAAAGGACTTCCCATGTAACAGGTAACACAGAGCAGCACCAGCCAGGATTGCCTGAAGGAACAGCATCAGACCACAGCATCCCAGAATTCTGGAAGGTGATCTTAAGAGCTCAGTATGTCTCAGTGCTTTCAAAGCAGCAAACCCTTCTCTAGCCAATGGGAAGTGAAAGTTTGTCTTGCAGCAAAGAGAGTGAGGAAGTCCCTGCCTGGCCTTTGGTGAAGCTGGGCCTGCTTGGAGTGAGTGGTGCCCAGATGAACCCCCAGATGTTCCTTTCAGCATAAATGATTCTACAATTCATTATCTCCTTTTGCACAGGACCGGATGGGATCCATTTCAGCACAAACACCCAGTACAAAGGGCTATGGGGAATTCCATCCACCAGCATGCACTTTGTGACTAAAGGAACTCTTATGGAGCTACTTCATCAAGCTCAGCCCAGCTCCTGGCATTACACACCACCTCCCTTCGCTGATCTGCTTAAGTCTAAGTCCCTTAGTCTAAGTTTCCTTGGCACTCCCGAGGAAAAGCAACAAGGGGGTTAAGGAGAAAAGCAGCAAGAATTCAGGAAGTGAATCAAAGAAAAGGGAAATATTAATTCAGAAGACGAGGTAATTTGCAGCTAATTCATCCAGAGTATATTAACCTATCCCCAGCACCCTGTGGGGAAAGTGGAAAACAAAACAGACTTCTTGCTGCTCTGAGAAGGCTCTCTTGTCCTCACCAGCCATTCTGCCACTTAAGCTGCCAGTGAACCTTCCTGAACAGGTCCCTTATTCTCATCCTCTTCCAAAAGGTGGAACTATGGAGCTCTGTGGAGAGCTCTGTGGAGCCTACTCTTGGCTTACCATACCAGACCCCCTCTCTGTGCCACGTCCCTAATGCTGGGAGAGACTTGACACCAAAGGTACAATTCAGAAGACTCTGAAAAAAATCAGACAGCCACCAAAAATAGGAAGGACAAACCCAAAAGAGCAGCTTTAACTTTTTTGTCACTTTTCTAGCAACTTTATGGGCTGATGAAACTTTTAAAAAGCTGCAAGCCACCTAGAAAGTATCCCCTAAAGAAGCTGCTGTTTGTAAAGATGCACATATTGCTGTAAAAGTCATAATTACTAAGGAGTAGGATTTAGATCAGCTTCTGATGGAGGCAATCTCTCGGTATGGCAATCCACAAAGTTTTCAGACAAGTCAGGAATCCATTTCTGCCAACTCTGTCCCAGAGCCCTGCTGCAAGTCTCCAGCCAAGTCTTCCAGGCCCATCCAGGACAGCAACTGTTTTAATGATCCCAACCTAGAATTGCTTTGAATATGAGGCACAGGAATGAAGCCAAACACAGAAACCACAAACAGATCCAAGATTACATGTGCACTACTCCTCTTCTGGACGGGGATATGCTTTCCCTGCTCCAGGGAAAGTGTACTCACTTGTCTGATTGACATGGTGCACAGAATGTAGAGGAAGATGAAGGAGCAGTCAGTGTAATCCTCACCCAGGAGGTTGCGGTGGGAGAGACCTTGGATGTATGAGAGGGGGATAAATGGAAGCTTTGCCACCACTCGGCCATCAAATCTGGAAAAGAGAGCACTGGATCACCACTGGAGACAGCAGAAGAGCTTTTGGATATGAAAAGAACAAGTAAGCATCTTCAACAGGCCACCAGAGCAGGTAAGATCTCAGGGAAGGCTGAAAGGCCTTGCTGCCTTCTCCAGCCCCTCTCCACACATGACACAAGGAGGATAAAGACATCTCTCTCTCCAAGCCCTCCACAGGGTAGGATTCCCTCAGGAACAGTTTTACCATAATCAAAGTGTTTCCTAGTGATTTAAGTGATCAACTGGACAAGCTGCTGGTTCATGAAATCTTGGTGTTTTGCAGTTTTCTGGTGCATTTTATTTCCAAGTCAGATTTAGCAGATCACTCCCAAGAACACAGTCAGCACTCCAATAAAAGATGAATGACTGTCACCCTGCTGTACTGCAGTTACTGCAACAAGACAGACCCTTTGCTCCAAGCAGAACAGCATTTTTTAAACCAGAGCATAAATCAAAGACACCTTTTCCTCCCCTGGAGCAGCTGTGCTCCTCAGGATGCACAAGAGAGCCATCAAGGAACACTTCACAGCCCCAGTTTGCCTGCATTAGCTGTGGAGATGAAGGCAGTGCAGAGGCAGGATGATACCGCATATTCTGAGCGGCATGTCCTGCTCCTGGAATCCCTCCAGGCCCACATTCCAGGGCATCAGGCAGAGTGTGAATTTTGGCCAGTTAGCAAAGACTTCTCCCAAGGCAGACCAGTCGACCCAATCTTTTGATGTAGATGTGTATGATGCCTCATCAGCATGTGCATATTTGGATGTTATTTTCTCTGCATGTGCTGATTTTCGAACAGGTGTTTCTTGTTTCAAGAGATCCTAAACGAGCTTTCTTTCCTGTGGAGATGCATTCACACAGCCACGGCTCAAACACACGCCAACTTTGTTTACATCTCACAGGCAGCTTGGCAAAAGAGCTCGGAACGGATGTTTATCTCCCTGGAACATCCCCCAGTGGCTTAAAATTCTGCGTTATTCCTGCTGTGAGAATGACAAGTACTTCAGCAGTAGCACCCTGAGGTACCTGCTTTTAATTCCAGCAGGTTTTCACAGTCATTGAGAAGTACCAGAATGCACAACTCTTAGAGTAAGGCAGGGGAGTGACTGCATGAAAAAGTTCCTGGCAAGAAAAAATTGAGACACACAGAAGGTAATTTCTGCCCCAGGTGAAATCCCTGCTGGCTTGGAGGCCACTGCTGCTGCAGATCTCACTGCCATAATGAACCTTTTAAGCCACAACAGTCACTCAGCTGTTTGTCTTGGGCACAGCATTCTGCTCTTTGGGTTTAAACCAGCCTTGCTGACACTTCCGCATCCTTCCAGCACGGTCCAACCTGCTGCCCCAGTACTGATACCACTCCAGGAATGACAGCAGGAAATCATCCCAGTGATTTCCAGTTTGGCTAAGGGGGCACTTGGCAATGGTGAGGCGCTCAGACAGAGTAGCAGCATCTGCAAAGTACCTGTCCAAAGGGTGCTGCTTCCACACAGTTCCTGCTCATTTTTTGTCCAGCAGCCATGACTCATTCAAGAACAGGAAAAGCAGCAAACATGGCCACAGCCATTGCAGGTGTCAGCCACCTTTTTCCTCCTTTTCCTCCCACAACCACAAGTGCCTCCATGGATACTCCTGCTGCTCAGATTGCCTCTAAAGAAAGAGGCAGTTAAACAAAAGATATGCCCAAAGGCTGACATCAATTCTCTGCTCAGTAGCATGGTCTCTGTGGGCAGGAATCCTCAAAAGATGATTTGTAGAAGTTTATTGGTTTCTTTTACCTTTTTTTAATATCTATGGAAGGAGGCACCATATAGAATTTAACCAAAATCAACCCCTTCCTAAATTTAACAAACGTACAGTTCTGTAGTACTTGTTAGTCACAGAATACTCAGAGCAACTGCCTCTTCCCCCTCGTGTAAGTGGGCACAGTGGGGTAAAGCACTGTTAGTTTTTTTCAGTCAGTTTTTTTTTTCAGTCTGCTTTAGGGGCAGGTGCTGGTGTTTGTATTGTACCCAAAGAGCAAGGCAAGCACTTGGAGGTCTCAAGTGCAACCCTACAAATGCCCCCTCAGACTCCTCACTGCTCATGATGCACCTCCAGCCCTGCTCAGGGTTGCAGTGAAATGAGACATCACTGACTCAAGACTGCACCCAAATTTTAAAATCCTCCAGTGCAGGGCTGCTTTGCTCTGCTTAGAATGCTGAAGTCTGACTAATCTGAATAAATAAAGGATCCACACAGTGGCACTTCTGTTATTATGTTACCCCATGTTTGCAGTTTATCCACCCACAGATCTCCAGTAAAATAACAACAGAGTGTATCCTGGGGACTGCCAGCACAGAAGCCAAAGGCTTTTGTGCCCAAGAATGTAAATCCCTGTTTGAAGGGCAAGGATATTGCCCACATATCAAGCAGCCTCCTAAAATATTCATGTCCTCTTCAGATTTAACAGCCAACAGTTCATATTTCAAGTGAATCAAGTTTGAAAAGCCAAGCACAGCCTTTCAGATTTGCATATCTGAAACAAAGCAGTCTGTAACTGTGCAAAGCAGTTTGGGGTTTCTTGTCTGTTTCTTTTAAACTACACACATCTCAGGTCACTTTTAAAACAAGTGAGGCTTGGAACCCATGCCTGGACCTGTTTATACCTGGACTCTGATTACCTCAAGTAGGGCAACAACAAACTCTGCAATTACAGCTCATTTCTAAGGGCAAGGGAGCTGACCCAGTTTTGTTTGCAAGAGCATTCTTTGGTCACAGCATTACAGCAAAGCCAAAGCAGCTGAAGACTGAAGATGTTTGCCTGACAAGCACCAAACTTGCCCTAATCAGGATGTTCCCATGCAGAAAAGATATTAAGGCTGTGTCTAGACTGAATGCAATTTGTTCAGTTTGGCTGTGCTCAGTACTCAATGTCCCCTCTTGAACAGAAAGTGTATGTGATGACCAAACCACCACATCTTCAGATGAAATATGGATCCATTTATTTAGCTGTGGTTCTTGGCTGGACAATGTCACTCTTAACACTTCAAGTGATGAAAGGAAGGTGAAAAATATGTTCACCATAAAAATTTCAGAAAAAACTGCAGGAAGCTGATACTTACATGGAGTTGAACATTCCCATCAAGGCAGTGAAGCAGAAGCCAATGGCAAACATGGATTTCATTCGAACCTGCAAGCGGAAAGGTCAGAGAGATTTAAAACAACAGGCCCACACCCTTAAAAACAGGCTTTGTACAGATCACTGAAATCAACAGGGTAAAAGGAGACAGAGGGGTTGTTGAAGTGACTGCAGAAGTCCCCAAGAGACTGGGTACAAAGGCAGTCACTGATGGGAAGTGCTGCTTCAGGGAGACAAAACCAGAAAGTGCTCAAGAATGTCCCTGTCACCTTGCACAGGCTGGTTTTATTTTTTCCTTAAGCCTTTAAAACCCACCAGGGGGATTCCCAGGGGACTCCCAGCAAGGGATCATTACAATGACTAAAGTTATAGGAAGCCACAAAAATTAATTCTACATTGAAAAAACATCATGGAGACTGATAAAGATGAAAACAGCTAAGTTTTGGCATGAGATGAGGCAGTAACTCTGTGGCTCAAACTAAAATCTCTTGTGATTAGAGAAAATCCAGAAGGACCTTTCCAGAGGAAAAGCAGCTTTGTCTGCCAATTGAACAAGGTCTTTTTGTTGGAAAACTGACTGAAATCTCCAGCAGTTGGGAACTGGCTTTAAATTTTCATACCATTGACAAGTCCCTGTTGTTATTCTTCAGTTTCTCTTCTTGTCTCTCTGGAAAGACAAAAACAACAATTGTAATCAGTTATGTCAACCTAGAAACCAGAATGTTTTCATTTCCAGAAAAACTTAACCTCTTTGGCTCTCCAAACAAATAACACTTCCAAAATCAACTCCAGCTCTTTTTGCCAGACAGTAGAAAGTGAAAAACTGTACCTAGCCAACTGCTTCTCCACCACAGCAACATGCAGCAAGTCAGGCACAAAGAGAGGAGGCGGCTGGAATCACACATTCAGCACTTTTGAAAGAAATGCGCCCAATGTCGGATTTGCTAACTCAACCAACTCACACAGGAGCATGAGCACTGCTGCCAGGAAACAAAAACAGTGCCCTTCTACCACAGTTCCCAAAGGGAGCAGTGATCAATTTGCTGCACACCATCATAAATACATTGAGTAAGTAAAGGATTTCCTTCTGGAGGTCTCCAAAGGGAAAACCATGCACAGAGCTGGGAGCTGCACCTCAGCAATGCCAAAATCCTGCTGGTCTTAGTAATGAATTTTGCACTCTTCTCACACCTAGGAGAGTCTCCAAAGAGGAAAGGTTTCCTACCTGAAATTCAGTAATGAGTGTACTATTGTGCTTTGCAGGAAATATTATGGAAATTTAGCCTGTCCTCAAATCACCACAGACTTCAAAGATACTCAGATTTTCAAGAAGGCATTTTCCATGTCCCTCACTGGAGGGCTGCTCTGGCCTTCAGCATTATCCACTATCTGTCACCTTTCCTGTCCCATGTCCCCATCATGCCTTGTGCTCCTCTCAGACCAAGGATCCAGAGGGGCAGCCAGGCTGGGAAGCAACAGCCAGCTGAAGTAAGGATGTGGATAATGAAGGAATATCCAAAGAACAGCATGAGTGAAGAGGGGAGGATGCAGAAGGTCTGCCAAGGGCTATCCAGCAGGGGAATTTTGAGGGATCCCCACTGAGGTTTCAGTACTATAGGCCCACAGCTCACAAACTCCAAAATTCTCTCCCAAGCCCCTGCTAAACACAGGAACTCACAGTCAGTGTTGTGAAAAGTAACAGCAACACCCCTACCCAACTCCTTAGAACCCTCTTTGCTATTTTCACTTGCTCCTAACTACAAACCATCCCCTCTGGCAGGAACCTTTCAGACACCTGTTTCCTATGCAAGGTGGAAAGCTGTGTCCTGGGACATTTCAGCAACCACAAGCCAGCTCTTCAGGAATCACATTTGGCACAAATACTTGTTTTTTCCCCTCTGCTGCAGAACTAACCATCTATTTAGGTGGGCTAAAGGTTACATGGAGGAAAGAACACAGCTCTGATTGCCCAATATACCTGACCTGTCTTTCACCTATTTCTACAGATTCAAAATGAACACATTCTGGGTGATCTACCAACTTATATAAATGCTCTATTCCTCCCCAAATCAAACATTAACAGCCTGTTAAGCACTTTGCTGGGTAGTTTACAGTTGGGTAAAGGCACAGAGAAAGAGGACTGGGTTAACAAGCAGCTCCCTGGATTCCACAATCATCTTACTCTGCTCATTAGAACACAAACTATGAGGATACAGGGATAGAGATTTGCCAGGACTGGAAGTTTTCATTTTGCTTTAGTTTTGCTGTCCATCCAGCATTTGTGTGGACTCCTGGGAATGTCACTGTCTTTTCTTCCAGAAGCATATGGTCACAGAAAGCAGTAGCAAGGTTTAAGCTATCAAATCATCTCTTTAAACTGAAATGACAGGAGGCTACACCAATGCTAAAGTGTCCTGTTCCAGCAGTGCCCAAGGTGATTTAGACACAATGTGACAATTGGTTCATTTTACAGTTAAAAATAAAGGTTTTTAAGTAGGAAACACCAAATTAAACCTTCCCAAGCTACTTTCCCCCTACCTCCTTGTGCACAGGCATGATTCATCCCTTATGAAACCAAGCAGTATATCCACACTCCTCCTGTCATATTCTGTGTGCAGAACAGATGGCAACTGAGGCAGGTCTGTACCACAGCTGTTACTTATCCATAAAGCCTCAGCTCAATATTTACTTTTTGTTAACTAAAATGGTAGAACTTGGAAGAACTCCAGCACAAGTAGATTTGCTCTGACAACAATGCCCCATCTTGCAGAATGATTTGAGATCCAGTAAGTTACTGAGATCAGAGTTTTCAACTTAACAGCCGTGAGTAATTTTCTGGAAGTCCAGTGTGACATTTGGGGTTTGATTTTTCAGGAACACCAAGAATTCATCTTTGCCTGAATACAAATGAAATACTCAGTTATGCAGCACTTGTAAAAAAAAAAAAAAAAAATCAGTGTCAGAATCTTAGGCTTGGCCAGCAAGCATCACAGCAAACAAAATCAGTGGTCGTTTCCTAAGTTCTGATCTTTGTCCCTTTGTGCTTTGTTTTCCATCTGCAAAACAAGATTATTTCAGTGTATAAAAATTGGTGGAGCATCTGAAGGCCTCAGATTCTACTGTTTATTGGTTTAATCCAAGCACAAGTCAAATATTGTCTGCTAGGAACACAGCTCGGATGGTGCCCTGCAAAAAAGTCATTGTCACACTTTATTTAATGTAATCTGCACTTGTTGCATATGGTCACTTTCAAAGTTGCCTTATCCACCAAGGAATGTTCATCCCACACAGGGGTTAGTCAAGATTAAGAACTGAAATGCACAAGAGGAAGCATTTTGGCTCCTGTCCCTTCAGGAATCTAACGACAACAGGTTTTCTACCTAGGAAGAGCTGTTTGAAGATGTGTTTATAATTCCCAAGCTTTGTACAGATCAAATGACTAATCCAGCTACCTGGTGTTACTGAGGAATGAGGAAACCAACTCCCAGGAGCTCTCAAAAGTGTTCCTGCCACGATCTCTGTAATAACTTAACTGAGCTTTGCTGCACGTTGCGAGTCCTGCAGATAGCAGATCCTCCTAAAACCTTTAAACATCTCTTTACATTGGTCTTGCTTCTCTTTACATTGGTCTTGCTTAGTTCAGTACTAAAAAGTTACCCTAACCCTGAAAGAATTCAGCTTACTGGCAATGAAAAAAGATTGGAAAAATAAATCCCTGCCTAAAATTGAACAAAACTGATTTATCAAGATTGAAATTAATCTAAGCATGGTTACAGCTAACATGAACATCTTCAGGTCTAAAGTTTACAAATGAAGGGGGGGAAAAAATCACAATTTGAGTCCTAGCGCTACAGCAAGGTGCAGCACTGCAGCAAAGAGCTTTGACAGCTGAAGTTAGTAACAGCCATAGGTATCAAGGCTAAAACAGGAGAAAAAGTCAGGGAGCTCAGCAAGAGGTGCTGCTCCTCTCAGTGATCCACCCATTGGATCCAAACTATCAGGAGGCTGGGTATCCCCTGCCGTGGAAAAGTAAGGCAGATGAATAAATAGCCTTGAAAGGAAGGAAAGGATAATCACTTCCAGCAGTTTCTCAACTTTCCACCATTCTTGAGGCACCAGTCTTACCTATCTTCTTTTTCTGCTGTCGGCCTGCTGATTCAGTTATGGTCTCCTTCTTCTTTTCCACTGCAAAATGAAAAGATACTCCATCATTTCTGCAGTGATACCACCACACCTTTTCCACACACCAAACAAAACATTTTATTTCTCTGCAGAACAGAGGCACAAAAAGCAGCTAAGTAGGACTAAAAACATGTTCAGAATCAATAAATTATCAACTATCTACACCAATCACTTCAAAACTATAATTAAAAAAAAATTCAAAACCCTGGATAAGATACAAACATATTTAAAGGGTTAATTTTGAACTCTGTCAAGAGCCCATGGCACTGTGGACTGAGCAGTCTGGGGACAATTTTGGCTCAAGCTACCCTTGCTGATTTGTCACTGGTATCAGACAGTACTTTTGATTCAGCAAGTGGAATGAAAAGAGCTTTGTGGCAAGCTCTGCTCCCGATTATCTGCAGTGGGAAGCAGAATACAGGAAAGTCTGTGTTCTCCTACATCCCTTCTTCACAGGCAGGCATTCTCAGGAGAAATGCTGTCCAAGCAGGCAGCCACAGCCTCTCCATTCTTCAATTCATTAGCACTGAAGCATTTCCAATATTTTAAAGCAAAAGCCTAAGGTCAAAGGTACTAAAACCCCACATCAGACATGCACTGAGCACCAACCACCACCGCAGCAAAGCAGGCCAGCAGAGCCAGCACAGGCAAATGGGAACACAGCAAATGTGCTGCTCATCTGCAAAGGAGGTCCTGGGACAGCAAAAAGGGCTTTTCCAGGAAGCAAGAGACATTTTCATTCAAGACCTATAACAAGAGTACTCCAGGAAGCAAGGATGATGAAGCATGACCGTGGTCTAACAACCTTTTTTACTTTAAACTCTCTGTATTTCTGCAAACTGCACATACCATATACACTTTACCAACAAAGAGCCTGGGCTCACTGTCAGCTCACAGATACCTGACTGCTGGGGCTGTCCTCCCTCATGGAGTACCAGCTCAGCACAGCCCTGATTTCACAGCCCAGAGGAAATGAAGCCAGCCAACCTTCCAAGCCACACCAGGATTTGTAGAGCTGCCTTACGAAATGCCTGTGAGTCACTCACAACTGCTCAGAAAATCACATCAGCCCAGACAAGTCACCTCAGCATCATCCCTCCATGGCAACAGAGTGAGAAACAATTGCTTTTCCCAAGGAACAAGAGGATCTCTGGTGGGCAGGGAGGAAAACAGGGAGCTTGTGTCCCTAGGGAATACTGGAGAGAGGTGTCAGATAGACACAGTGCACCCAGGGCTCACAGAATGCCATCTCCATAGCCTTCCCTATGCCAAACCCAGCTGGAAAACCCCATCAGCCCATCCCTGCCCTGGTGCACATAACCCCACAGCCCCAGCTCTAAACTCTAGACAGTGCTGTTAAGACTTATGCCAAGCCCCAGGAACTCTCAGCCCCAATTCCTTCAGGAACATCCACGTGAACAAATCAGAAATTCCAGGGACAGCCTTCAGCCTTGTACATTTAGCCCTACATTCACCCAGAACAATCCCTGCAGCAGCCTCAGCCAACGCTGAGCCTCTCCCGAGGAAGAAGAGGACAGGAAGAGATGAAATTAAGGAGTAACAATGTCTGCTCAAGCACACTAGCCTGCCCCTTTGTTTTTGCAAATCCTAAGGATCTGCTAGGGCTCTCACGGGAGAGCTTAAAGGTCTCAAATGTGTTTTTTCCTGTTTCAGATGTGTTAGATAACAGTTGAAAGGTGTGGCTCAAGTGGTCCACTTGGCAAGTTGTAAGCCCTCAGGTCAACCAGCTGTCCTCAGCACAAGAGGGGAAGGGAAAAAAGTAAAGCTGAATTTTTACTGACTCCTTATTCAGCTTTACCTTTTTTTTTTCATTGTTGTTGGGGGGGGGGGGGGAATCAAACAAGGAAATCAGAAACTAATTGAGACACATGAACCCTTCATCACTCCCTTCACAGATGATAGCCTAGACACCAGGAGAGCTATAAAAGCAAACAGCATTAAACTCTTTCAGCAGTCATTATGCCCTAGAGATTAAGCCCTGCTAACTGCTTTTGCAATTGAACAGCACAAGAGGACACCGAGTTTGCGGCTGGGTTTCAACTCCCTTCTCAAAGCTGCTCTTCTGGGGCTAATTCCATCCCACACACAGGACCAGCGGGATTCAAGTGAGGCAGGCAGGGATGCAATCCCCATCTGCTCCTGCTGTGGTGACAAAAGCCCCAAAAGAACGTGGGAGCCGTGACACAAACACGACTACACTTCAACTGCTCGGTTTAAACTGCCCAGGGGAAGGCTGCAATAGGCTGGGCTGGTGAGAGCAACATGTGATACCACCGTTCTCTCGTGCATTAGAGAGCACTGACACCACAATGAGATATTTGTAAGGTAAAACCAGCTCTGCTTTCTGCTTTGGCCCCAGCTGTCGAGTGCTGTCTCTCACTGCTGTAACTTGGGTAGGGTGTACACAACTGAGGTCAAAAGGTCAGAATTCCTCATGTGCAACTTGGCTTCTGATACAGACAGGTCCATTTAAACACTCCAGGCTCCCTCCTGTTCACCGTTTCTCTCCATATTTGATGCACATCTGACTGCTCACCCTCAGCTCCCTTTTCCTTTCTCCCCTCATACTTTTTTACCCCCTCCCAGACCTCCTCTCTGTGGAATGAACTTATTTCCTAATATTTCCTAACCTATTTGCTTCCAGTTCACATTAGGATAATCTGGTTTTACATCAGCTGATCGCTCAGACCTTTCTGTGATGGCTTTGTCTTTACTCACCCCCCACCATCAATCACCACTTTCAATCTTTACATAAAATGCTTTTTCCTCGTGGTACTCATCATTCAACCCTAACTCTTTCTTTCTACAGGCCTCAAATTCTCCTCTTCGTCCCTGCAAGGCAGAAATTGCATCTTTGAAGACATTTCAGACATTTCTTTCAGACACTGGCTGCTGATGTGCAGAGAAAAAAATATGCCAGTACCAACCTACTACTCCCTCCTGTCCTCCACAGACAGGAGGGGCAATTTACACAAGGCAAAAGGTCTGTGGCTGAGAATTAAGGACAGAAATAAGCCCCTGGTGAGTACTTACATTTCTTGCTCTGCTTTTCCACTTCAGCCTTTAACCTCTTGTATTTGTCTGTCCGATAGACCAGCACCCAAGTTATACCTGAAATAAACACTCATTGTTTCCTCTTGTCACTCTTTATTTCCTCTTGTCAGCCAGCAAGGAGGGAAAGAAAAACCTCCTGCGGGAATGCTGCTACCAAGGAGCAAATCCACGCGCAGGAATTAAACTTTATGTCTACGAAACCCCCTTATAACCCAGGCAAGGGAGCACAAAGCACCAGCAAACTGCACCATCCCTCCCCCTCAAATCTCCATGCCAAGGTCTTTGTAAAATGCAACTGGAAAATAAAGCATGAAACCAGCTATAGGTGTAAGACTGAAACAAGTTTTTAGTTTTTTACTCGTATTGATAAACATGCTTTGCAGGTGTGGGATGAAGATGTGGGGACAGGGGGGATAAAGGGGATTTAGGGATACAGCACAACACCAGAAACGGGACCTGCGGCTCGTGACTACCCCAAAAGGCACCCAAAAGTCCAGCACTTCTTTAAAAAGCTGCCCCTATTTCAACCACTGAAATAAAAAAACCCTTTTCCAGCAGCTTAAACCACCACCACTGCAAGGCCAGGCGATTCCTTCACATCCTTCCCACAACAGCTATGGGGGAAACCACTCCCTCCAACAGCCTCCCTCCCTCCTGCAGCGAATAACCCCAATTCCCAGCGCTCTGCACCACCGCTCAGCGCTCTCCGGGGGCGATTCACCGCTGTCCCCTCCGTGAGGAGCCTCAGCTGGCCCCGAGCCCCGTTCCCCAGCCTCCCTCCGCAACGCCGCCCCTTCCCCCGCTCCCGGGAGCTGCCGGCCGCGCCCGGCCGCGCCCCGCCCGGCTCACCCTCGGCCAGCAGCGCGGTGCACACGGAGATGAACACGATGAGGAGCGTGTCGGCGAACATGGTGCTCATGGTGCCGCCGCCGCCCCCGACCCGGTAACACCGCCGCGCACCCGGAAGTGCACCCGCCACCCGGAAGCTGCCTTCCCCGTTGCCTAGCAACGCCCGGAAGCGACCGCCTGCACTTCCGGCTGGCGCCGCCGGCCGCGCGAGAAGGCGCGGGAAGGGCGAGGGGCGGGGAAGGCGCGGCGGGCGCTGCTCTGATTGGGCGGGGCGGCTGTCAATCTGTGAGTCGCGCAGCGGCCCCGCCCCCCAGCGGCCTGAGGGAGCTCGGTGTCATGGCGGGGTCTGGGCTCGCCTCTTGCTGCGGCCCCAGGCCCGCACACCGGGCCGTGATTCAGGGCTCGCGAAGGGCTCCACAGAGTCAGTGAGGTTGGAAAAGACCTCCGCGGTCATCCCGAGTCCAAGCTACCGTGGCACCAAGTGCCGTGCCCGATCTTTCCTTAAACACCTTCAGGGATGGGGACTCCATGGGTACCTCCCCCGGTAGCCTGGTCCGATGTCTAATCACCCTTTCTGTGAAAAAATTGATCCTAATGTCCGAGCTAAGCCTCCCCTGGTGTAGTGTGACGCTGGGTGCGTGTCTTCCCTCCCTGCACCTTGCAGGATGTGGTGCCAGGGAAGGTGCACCAAGGCATTCGCTCATAAAAAGTTGGTTTGGAGAAACCTTCCTGGTTTCTACAACTCTGCCCTGGGTTAATTTGCCAGCTGTGAATGGAAGTGTTCAAGACCAACTTGGACAGGTTTTGGAGCAATTGGTTTAGTGGAAGGTGTCCCTGTCCGTGGCAGGGAGATGGAATGAGATGATCTTTAATGTCCCTTTCAACCCAAACCAGGATTCTGTGCTCTGTGAATACCCTGTTAGTGCATCCCACCAGGAGGCACTTTCTGGGATCAAATATTTAGGAATATTGCTGTGTGCCCTTTACCAGGGGCTGTTGCTGTCCCTTGGATTCTGTGATTCACAGGGAATCCCATCTCCCATTGCTTGTTGTGTAAAATATTCATGGATGGGATGGCACTATGAAGTGCATTAATGAGGACAGTGCAATAATGGCAAGGATTTGGCAGACAAATTGACTTTTACTGAGGCTCCAGCAATTACACCTGGAGCAGCAGAACTAGACCAAATCCGTGGGTTGTAACGGGGTGAGGAGACCTAGAAAGCAGAAATACAGAAAAGGAAACAGGGCAGGCAGGGAAGGGCAGGTTTGTGCCCGTCCTTACGTAACAGAGGAGTTTGCTGCTGGTGACAGTGGTGCACTGTGGGATTACACGGGCAGAGCTGACTGAAAAACAGGGAAAGGGAAAAACCTACCGCCCTTAAATTAAACACGCCATTCAGAAAGAGGGTTAGGAGCTGTAGCTCGGAGAAGACAGCGAGTGAGGCGTGAGGTCAGACAGCAAACAACCTCTCCGAGCCTGGGGACAGGCACACAAGCAAAGCAGAGAGCCACGTGTGTGCAGGTGGCTGAGTCAGACGTCACCAGGAGGTGGGAAAAGTCCCAGCACCATGTCCAGGGAACTTCCTGCGGCATCAGGGCAAAACTGAGAACTGGATGTCAGCAAAATGGGACTCAGAGCCATCAGGGAGACAGGGATGAAACTGATGGTGGATATTTCTCTTTGGGGAGAGCAGCAGGAAGATGTTGACAGCTGGTGATGCAGAAAGATTTGTGATATACAGAAAAAATTCTCACCTGTGAGGGTGGGGTGGCCCTGGCACAGGGTGCCCAGAGAAGCTGTGGCTGCCCCATCCCTTGGAAGTGCCAAGGCCAGGTTGGACAGAGCTTGGAGCAGCCTGGGCTAGTGGAAGGTGTCCCTGCCCATGGCAGGGGGCTTGGAACGAGATGAGCTGTAAGGCCCCTTCCAACCCAGTGCATTCTGTGCTTCTGTATTATTTTGTGCTGCCTCATGCGGTTCCCTGTGCTGTATGCCATCCTCCACCCTCTCTCCCTCTCTTTAGAGCTCCCTGACTTTCCTGGCTGTGAGGTGTATCAGCATCTATCAAAGCAGTATTTAGAGATAGTTTCTCATATGCTGCTGTGGGAAATTATTCACTTATTGATACTGAATGGGGTTTTTTTGGCAGATGCAGGCCAGGAGGAGATGGTCAGTGAACCATGAACCTCTTTCCTCTGCAGGGTCCCTGCTTTGAACTGGAGGTAGAGGTGACAACAGGCTCTTTGTAATTTCATCCTGTCACTTTGAATCACACGGGGATCCTTATCAGCAGATCCTTTTTACAGACAACACACGGCATATTACCCTCAATGGCATTTCCTTTTCAAAACAGCATTCTTGTGCTTTGATCAACGTGTAAAGGACAGATGAGAGTTGGGTGCAGTCTGATTTGATCTGCCAGCCTGGGATATGAGAAAAAGGAAAGCATTTGCATAATACATCGCTCTGGTTTCATGAGTCAGGGGCTGGTGTAGTGCACAAACATTCTAGATATAGAAGTGGTAATATTTATGGAGGCAACCTTGAAACCAGATTAGAGAGACACATAATCCCAGTAGGTTTCACATACTGAAGTCTCCAAGCTTAAACTGAACAAACGGTTCAGTTGCTTTGGCACAGGGTGTTAGTGACCAGCTGCCAGTAAAAGGCTGTGTAAAATTCTCAGTTTTGAGGAAAGGTGCCATCTGAAACTAACTGGGACTTGCATTTGGTTCACTTCTAGTTCACAGCCCTGGCCTGGTTTTGCAAGAGCTGTTAACCTGACCTTTGCAAGTTGTCCTTGAATTCTGTGTAAATAAGCCTTGGGTATCCTTAGCTCAACCCCCTCCAGGGCCCACCAAGAGGCATTTACTTCTCCTTCCCCTGCAGGTGTGTCAGCTCCTGCCAACGTGTCCGGTGACAAGGGGACCTGGAGGTGAGATGCCATGATGGGCATCCTCCAGAGAAGCTCAAGACGGCCAGCACAACCTGAAACAGGTGCAGCACAGCAGAGGGTTTGGAGTGTCCCCAGGCAGGGCAGCAGGGATGGCAGGCAGGAGGAGAACCCAAGATCCTGGAGTTCTCACTGTCCTGAGGGGGTTTTGCCATCCTATACAGCTGTGTCAGCATTGGAGTAAGAAAGAAGAGCTGTGAATAGCTCCTGGGTCCCAGTGTGGTGTGCAGGAGCTGTGCCCATGGTCAGTGCTTGGAAACTGGCACGGGGCCATGGGAATCCACGGGAACTCATCCCTGCAGGAAGTTCTCATCCATATATAGCACTTCCTTCTCTGGCAGGGGCTGCATGCAGTGCCATTCTCCCATGGTACTGCTGGAGGGGAATTGGGAGCAGTGGGCAGAGGGATCAGGGCTGCCGAGGAGATCCTCTCTCACATCCTGTGTGACGAGGGCTGGGACATGGGACCTGTCTGGCAAACACCTCCACACCTGCTTTCATGTGTTGAAACAGGAAGTTAGAAACCTAAGTGAGAGTTCTGATCCTCTCTGAACAG
This sequence comes from Vidua chalybeata, assembly GCF_026979565.1. Taxonomy (NCBI): domain Eukaryota; kingdom Metazoa; phylum Chordata; class Aves; order Passeriformes; family Viduidae; genus Vidua; species Vidua chalybeata. The sequence continues at coordinate 2,564,798 of NC_071538.1, forward strand.
GGCTGGGAGGATCCTTGGGGCATTCCTTGGGCTGGCTCCTGCCCCAAAACAGGATCAGCACCATTAAACACTTTCCATACAGGAGATTTAAAAGTGGAGAGTCCTTAATCTCCTTAAACAACCTTTTCTAGGATTTAACTATTTTCAACCCTAGGAAATGTCCCTGAATTGTCCTTGTTACAGTATTGAGCTGGCAACATTTTGTTTTAGTCCTTAACAGTAAAAGAAATGTATTCCCTTTCTGGTTGTGGCAGCCTTTTATGTATTTGGAAATGGTTGTCGTGTCCACACAGCCTTACAGCCCAGCAGAGACGTTCCCCAGACTAAACACGGATGGGTCCTGCAGTCCTACAAAGCCAACCCTGGGGTGTTCCTGAGCCCCCACTGGAGTCTCTCCACCAGACCTCACTTTTCTCAAAGCACAACACCTGTGGATGTTTATATGCCCCAATGAGATGTTTGCCTTTTTCACAGCGGCATCACCAATTAATTCTTTGATCCACTCTACACCAGATCTTTATCTGTAAAAGGCCTGCCTGGCCAGCAGGTTCCTATCTTGCATTGTCATGGATCATGATCACATTTCTCTGTGTGGACTTGCAGCCTTCATATTACCAGTCCTTTTTCCATTTTGTTGAGGTCATTTTGACTTTGAATCTTGTCCTCCAGACTGCTCACGGCTCTTCCCAGACAGGTCCCATTTGCCAAAGACATAAGCATAACTTTTATTCCAGGATTTGAGTAGTTAATAGTAATTTATGAGTCCTTGCAGCACAAGGGCCCAGGTGGGGTGGGAGAATCAAAGAGTCATTATGGTCGGGAAAGACCTCCAATATCACCAAGTCCAACCACTGACCCAGCACTGTTCACCATGAAACAGTGTCCCCACGTGCCACATCTGCATGATTCTTGAACATTTCCAGGAACAGTGATTCCACCCTTTCTCTGGGTAGTCTGTTCCAACACTTGACTACCCTTCGGGTAAAGAAATTTTTCCTAATATCCAATCTATCCAATCCAATATCCACCCCAACCTTGAAATAAGTTGAGGGTATTTACTCTTGTCCTATTTCTTGTTACATGGGGGGAAAAGGCCGACCCTCACCTGGCCACAATGTCCTTTCAGGTGTAGAGTAATAAAGCTCCTGCTGAGCCTCCTTTTCTACAGGCTGAGTCCCCCCAGCCTTGTGCTCCAGCTCTGTTCCCTCCTCCCAGTCAATACCTTTCTTGGCGGGGGGGGACAAAACTGAATCCAGGGAACGGTCAGTGCCCTGGTTCTGCTGGCCACAGTACTGCTGATCCAAGCCAGGATGCCCTTGGCCTTCTTGGCCAGCGTGGGAGACAAATAATAGAGGTTTTGCCGGGGCCACCGTGGTGTGGTCCCAGCGATGTCTGGGATGAAGCGGAGTGGCCGGAGAGACGAAGGGAGCCGGTGCGGGAACAGCGCGGGGTGCGGGGACAGCGCGGGGTCCGGCGCGGCCGCAGCGCCTTTGTCCGCGGGCGGGAGGGCGGCGGCGCGGTGCGGGCCCATGTGGCCGCAGTGCCGCCCGCCGGCGGGCTGGGCCGGAGCATGTGCAGCTGCGGCAGCACCTGGCAAGGAGCCGCAGCGCCGGGGATGTGAACCAGGCGGGGAGGAAGGCCCTTGACTCATCAGATAAATCCAGCCCCGCACGGCTGAGCGAAGGCGGAGGAGGCGCGGCGGTGAGCCGGGGAGGATGGCGGGGGACAGCGAGCAGCGGCTGGAGGAGCAGGGGCAGCCCAGCGGCGGGGAGCCCTTCCTCATCGGGGTCAGCGGCGGCACGGCCAGCGGCAAGGTGCGGGGGTCGGCGGGGGAGCTCCCTGGGGCGGCCCCCACGCCGGGCGCGACGGCCACATGGCAGCGCGGCGGGTCCGAGCGGCCGCCCCGCCACGTGCGCTGCTCCGCGGCCGGGCCGCGGGCGCCGGCGCTGCGCGCGGATCCGGGGCCGCGGCTGCGGATGGAGCCGGGCGGGCTCGCTGGCTGCCCGGGGAAGGATGGTCCGGCGGAGGGAGCGCGGCCGCCGAGGCCTCTGCCCGGGCGGCGGACGGAGCCCCGCGGACACGTGGAGGGGGGTGCGGGATTTATTCGCTCTTTCTTTCCGGCCGGGACCTTGTGTCCCTCTGTGTCGCTGGGTAGAGCTGGGGGCTGCGCGGAGCAAGGGTGGCCCCAGTTCGGCCGGGCAGAGGCGGCATCTCCTTCCCCTCCAGAATCTTTCCTGTGGCTGTAGTCAGCGCTTCCCCCGTTCCCCTTCACCTGCACCAACCCCAGGGGCTGCCCGCCCCGCAAGGCACCTCGGGGGCGATGCAATTTTTTTAATTTCCACCCCCGCCGCCCGCTGTGGTGTCGGTCGTGCATGGGGGTGCCCTTCTCTGCCCAACTTTAGGGTAGCAGGAGCGGGGATTCTGCAGCAAATGCTGACTCACAGCGGCAGAACGACCTCCTGGCTGCTGTGCCGGGAGGGGCTGGCCCTTGGCAGCGGCAGGTGGGAGCGGAGCGGGGCGAGGGCTGCGGGGACGGGGCATCGCCCGCCGGGGCAATGCGGGTGTTCCCGGCAGGCTGCTACACCCAAACTGCAGCGCAGGGCAGCCTTACAGCTTGTCAGCGTTTTATTTTCGTTCTTTCATGCAGCGTATCTGTCTCAATTTGTTTAACCTCGCTAGGTCACTTTCTTTCTTAATAGGAAAAGAAAATAGCTTCTTTTTTTTTTTTCCCCTTATTTAAGAGCAGTAAAAACAGCTCCACAGCTCATCAGTACTCGTATGCAGGGCAGCACATTCTACCTGTATTTTGGAAAGGATGAATAGATTTGGAAGTAGCTATTCCTGTAAAATATTTCTTGTGGAGAAAACTGAATGTGGGCTGGCACAGGAGAAGGATGAGCCTGATATCTCCGGGTTGATCCCTGTTTGGAGAGGGATCCCTCCTTCTCTTGAAGGCATAACCCATCGGCTGTACCTCAGTCCAGTGTTTTAAGCATGTGTCTCTGAGTAGCCTATTGATTTTTGTACTGCTGTTGCTGCTGCAAGGGGGAAAAATCCAGCTGTAACAGGGGAGGGGTGGTGAGAGAGGATGCAATCTCCTCCGGTGGGAACCAAAGCTGGATTGTTCTTGCAGTACAGCTCCTGGTGACTCAAACACGCTGGGTTTGTCTGTTCTCTGATGCGTGGGTCTGCCTCTCTTGTAGTTGTCCCAATAACATCGTGTCTGGCGCTGCTGAACTGTTATGTCTCTGAACACTGTGTCTCAGGCCCACAAGGTAAAAGCAGTGATTACAGTACAATGCACCGCAGTGGTGCTCAACTTCAAAGTGAAAATACTCAAGAGCAGCAGGCTGCCTTAGGAAAAAAAGTAGGGAAATGGTCCTTTCTAGCAAGGGAGATGTACTAACTGGCTTTTCCTGTCTCTCAGCTTTGATTCCCCCCCCCCACTCCAGTGACTGCTGAAAACCTCTGTGCAGTGTTGCCTGTTGAAGGGAGTCCAGCAGATGACTACAAAGTTGGTGGGAAAAGGCTGCAAGAAATATGGTGGCCAAAAACCCTGAGCAACAGGAAAAAAGGACTCAGGACTTGTGCCCACAGCCCCTCAGATTCACATTTTTTGCAGCTGCAAGGCAGGGATGTGGGAGCTGCCCCTCACCTGACTGGTGACAGTGGCCTGTGCCGGGTGCTGCAGCACGCTCCGGGACAGCAGTGGTGGGGCTGATGTGGTTTGCTTAGCTAAGGGCTTGCCTGTAGCCAAAATCCAGCCCAGGGGTTACGGTGCTGATGTGCTGGCTCTGGGTGAAAAGTGAGTGCTAGCAGGGGAGTGAAGCAGCCACCTTTCCCAGTGGGAAAGTGACAAACCCATCTGACTTGCCTCGACACCAACTGGGGGTTGTTGTCACAACACACCCCTTTGGCAGCACACCAGCCCAAAGATAACAGAGGGAATTTGCCTTCCAAGCCCCCCCGCAGCTCCTCCCACTGCAGCTTTTGGGTTTTGACATGGGGACAATAGGCTCCACATCCCTCTTCGTGCAGCAGCAGGGTCAGGCTGTGGAAGGATGGGATCGTGTTTTGTAGCTGGCTGTGACTTGTGTGCTGTGGTGCCCTGGGGAGGCTGGTGTTGGAGGCGGCCGGCCTTCCCAAAGAGCTGGGATTGTTTGGCTGGCATTCCTTAAAGCTGTGAGAACTCAAGTTCAAAGGCTGAGTGCTCTTTCCCTAGTGAGCAAAAGAGGCTTGGGCAACTTTGGCCACTTGAATAGGGGTAGAACCCTGAGTGCTTTCCTCGTTTTTGGCTCTGGAAAGAAAGCTGGACTGTGTTGGGAGCAGAACTGGGGAGCCACAGAGGTCCTGAGCAGTCTGGGATGCTGCAGCCCCTGTGAGGGCAGTGCAAGCTGCACAGTGGCTGTTTTGAGTCAGCTCAGCTGGGACAGGCTCTTCACAAAAACAGAGCTGTCCCCTGAAATCCAAGTGCTGTGCAGTCTAGACAAAGCATGCTGTGCTTTCCTGGGGTGAAGATGACTTGGCATTAAGACCCCCATCCTGTGTCCAACATGAAGAGGACTGCAACTGCCTCATTCCCTCAGAACAGTTCCCAAGGCTTGTTGTCACATTTTCTTTCACCCTATCTGTTCTCAAGTGTTCTGCTAGAGTTCTCATTTCCCTCTTACACCCATGGCCTTTGTGCTAACAGCTCCTTCCCTTGCTCCTGCGAGGCATTCCTGACTACCAAGGACTCTGCAGCGCACAAGGCAGGCAGCCAGGCTGCGGGCTGGAGGAAAGTTCAGCAAACTGACTGCTGAGATGAGCTGGGATCTGTTGGGATACCTCCTTAAGCTCTTTGTGTCCTCACTTCAGCTTAGCTGCTGGGACCTCGCAGCTCTGCCAGCAGTGCCTGGAGCAGCTTGCTCCCAGCAGCAGCATCTGGTGCTGGGGTGGCTGCAGGGGTGGGGGAGAGCTCTTGGAGCTCAGGCTGAAGCATTAATCGTCCCCATGTGAAGTGAGGTGCTGATTGCTGCCTTCCAACAGGAGCTTGTGGGAAAAGACAGATTGCTTTGGTTGGCTGCTCATCACTCAAATTGTAGTGAGGGCTGAGCATGGGTGCCACTGCAGCCCTGTAGTTACATCATTTGGGTCTTGAGTTAGCACATCAAGTTCCCAATGTCTGTTTGAACATGCAGCCTCAGAGTTTCCAGCCTGCAGAGCACCAAGATTACAGCCTGTGTTCAGCCAGGTGTGCCCTTACTGACTCCACTTTGAACACTGGCAAGGCTGGCTGAGGCTGGAAGAGTGAGCCAGCCAGGAGGCTGGAATTGCCCAGCCAGGGTGGGACAGCAGTGTTGGCCCCCAGGGAAGGAGTGCTCAGAGCTGCATGAGGCAGTTCCATCTCTCACAGAGCCTCTTTCGTGACAGAGCTCAGTCCTCTACCCCAGCAAGGGCTGAGGTCCCCCACAGCAGCCCAGGGGTCACTGCCACAGTGTCACCACCCGGATGGCTGGCAAAGAAGCCCAGGGGAGATGTGGGAATGACTCCTCCATGGGAGGGGGACTGACAGGAATTGCAGCAGCCCTGTGCCGGTTCAGCACCATTTCCTGGTGACGTTCGTTTGTGGCTGGCAGGAGCTCTGCATCACAAGGTCTGACTAGTTAAACACTAGTGTCAACGTGTGCTAGAGACTCATCAAACTTTCTAGTAGAACGTTGTTCTGTGCCAGCCCTGATCAGACTGATCCACAGGACATTTTGATGGGTCAGCCCTTTCCTGTTACTGATGGAATATGTGCTCATTATGGAGCCTGCTCACCATAGTCCTGTGGGCTCAGCCAACTCTGGGCTATGGGGTTTGCAGCAGGGGCTCAAGAAAAATATCCTGTGCCTAAAACTAGAGGATTGGGAGGGATTGTGTGAGAGGGTTTGTTTTCCTCCCTGCATGTAATCTGTGTTTAGAGCCTCTGTGTGTGCCTGTTTATGCTCCAGCCCGGGATTGCTGGTCACATGCACAGTGTCCCAGGGTGAGTGAACAGAAACCTGGCTATCCCACTCCTGCTCTGGTTGGCCTGTGGCTCACAAAGGGAAAGGCAGGATGGTGAACCTGCGGGGGAATGCTCTGGGTGGAGGCCCAGGCTTTTGGTTCAAGAATACTAAGTTTCCAGTCCTGGTGTTGCCACATGTATGTGCTCCCATTAGGACTGGAAAGGATGATGTGGGTCATGAACTGGCTGTCTGCAGTCACAGGCATTTGATAGATGCTCTGGGACCCTTCCCAGTTTGCTGTCTGTTCTGTGTGTCATCCCAGTCCAAGCACTTCCTGGTACTTTATAATTACCATAACCTTCAGGAAGAGACCAACATCTGTAACTCGTGTGCTGCAGGAGATAAGGGCAGCATGCTACAGAGGACAGCAGAGAAATTAAACAAATAATTACAGTGGTTCCTTATGTTTGATCTGAGGGAAAATCCTGGCAGAGCACAGAACTGGAGACTGCGTTATCCACAGAGGTGTGATGAGGACACCCCAGCCAGGCTGCTGCAGCTGCAGGGCCATGGCTAGATCCTGCCAAGCCAGCTCACAATCAGATCCTGCAGGAAGGGCGTTATGGCACTGATGTCCCTGGAGATAACCTCTGGGCTCCTCTCCTGGTGGGATGGGACTGCTGCAGTCTGTCCTTGCTCCTGGTTGTGCTGTGGGCCAAGGGCATTGCTCTGTTGGGGAGGACTGTCCTCATGAGCAGCAGCTTGGCTCAGGACGAGCAGCCTGCAGTGGTGGCAGGAGGCTGTGCCTCTCTTTCCACACTTTTGGCACAACCCTTTTCTTCCTCCTGAGGGATCTGGCAGCTTCAGTGTTTCTTTAAGGCTGGAATCACTTGATCTGGCTAAGTCACTTTTGCTGGGTGTCTCATCTAGAGTCTCTGGGAAAATGGAAGGTTCTCCCTGCAGCTGGAATGGGACCTTGAACATCCCTCTGCAGTGCCAGGTTCCTTGGGGATGGATAGACTGCTCTCAGCATGTGGCTTTTAGCATATCCACCTGCACAAGGCTTAGGAGGTCCTGGGGCTGGAGGCATCAACTGTGTCCTGGCCCCTTCTCGTGGTTCCTGGTGAGTGACAGTGGCACTGTCCATCAGCTTTCTCCTTAATACCTGTCAGAAGTTGTACTAATTCACTGATCAGAGCTACCCAGGAGGGATTGTGGGATAATCTGCATAATAATGTCAGGGAATTAGTCAGCTCCTCAAGAATATCTGAGCAGCTGGCTATAGGCCATGAGTGAATGTGAATTAAATATGTAATTAATATATTCCAAATAAATGTTAGAGGCAGGGCCTCCAAACGCCCATCTGTTGAGTTTCTTCCACTGCGTACCACCTCTCTCCTTTTGGGAGGATATGTTGGATTTCTTCTCCAGGTGCCCTCTGCATCTTCCCTTCCCAGCAGAATAAAGCTGTACTTCTTCCTTGAACACTGGCTGTTTGTGTGCTTGGTTCAGGGGAGGAGTCCTGCAAGGGGAGCTGCAGCTGCTTCTGCTCAGGAATAACCTCTCGGAGCTCTTGCTGGTGTGGTGCTGTGCTGATACCTTCCTCTCCACGAGCTGTGAGCTGTGGGCTGGTTTGCACAGCTTTCCCAAGGAGCAGCTTGAGCACAAAGCCTGGGGGAGTGCAGCTCCGGGGGTTTGCTCCAACCTGGAGCTGAGTTCCCCTTGCTGCAGTGTGCGGGAAGTCATGACCCATGGCAGGAGCTGGGGTCCCTCCCTCCCTGCCTGCCTGCTTGGAAAGTCCTGCTTCAGTTCCATGTGGCTACCATGGGAAAGGTCTGCTTGGCAACCACAGAGGCTCAGAGGCTGCTGGGGCCTGGCTATATTTAGTTTTAACCAAGTTCTGGAGGAGGGGAAGCTCTCTCCTTTTGCTTGAGAAAGCATCCTGTTGCTGGGAGTTGGCTGTGGCTGAATCACTGGCAGCGTTGGCTTTGGCTCGTGGCAAGGTGTGCATGGATGAGGTGGGTATGGAAAGGGGCTGAGCAGAGACAAGAAGCTCTGGCATAGCTCTTGTATTCCTGCAGGTGAGTCATGTCACGTAAGGCATACCTGGTGATGGGCTCCAAATCCTCCAGCTTGTGTACTGGGATTAAGTCACCTTTCTCAAGTCACCTTTCTCAATCCTCTGCACTCCTGGGCTTCTTGGAGAAGAAACAATTGTCGTCTTCCCTGGGAGAAGTAGCTAGGAATCAGCAAAAGAAGGAATATGAGCCCAGGCTGCCCCTTCAAGTGGGTGCTAAGTGCCTGTTGTCAGCATGAGTCCCCTGTATCTAGACTGGTGCACACTGGCGCAGGACTTTGGAATCATGCTCTGTTCTTGCTCTTAATGGGCATCTGTGGGTGTCCCCAAAACCTGGCTGTGCTCATTTCCAGTTATTGATGGATCTTTTTGCAGTCACACGTGTGTGCTGTGCTGCTTTGGGAGAAAAGGGTTTAAGCAGGGAATATGTCATTTATTTGGGGGGACATTTCCCGAGGCTGGGAGTTTCTGTTCCCGTTGTGTAGGGGAGTTTCCAAGCTGTGTGTTTCTGGTTTTTCTTCTTCCTTAACAGTGGGTGTTTATCAACCAAGGGGAAAAACTGCATGTCCAGCTGTAGGAGTTGGCATCAGGGACTGCCCCTCATGAGACATTGTTGTTCCTACCACAAAAGATAGTGAAAAAAGGAAAAACCCTCTCTTGGACCTCGCTGAGGTTCACGGCCCTACTAAGGAAAGCTGAACACAGCCCTGGAGTGGACTAAGGCAAGCTGGATATGCCTTGTCCCCTGCTGTCCCTATGTCCTGCTGCTCTTAATGCAGGTGTAATATGTGGGCAGTGCCTGGCCCACACCTGCAGGACCAAGGTGACAAGTGCCAGAGCCAGGAGGTGACATCCCTGCTCACCCAGGCAGTCTGGCATGCTGGAACTAAGCTCGGTCCTGAGAGCAGGATGTCCCTATGCCTGTCTTTCTCCACCACTTCTGCCAGCTCTCCAGAGCCCACCAGGGAAAAGGGAAGGGTCCACTGTGTCTGCCAGGTTGCTTTTTCCAGGAGGCACCATCTGCCCCCAAGCCCTGGATGGCAAACACAGCTGGGATACAATCTGTTCCTCGTCTGGAAAGCTGGAGGGAGGATGTGTTCCTGTCTCCAGCTGCTTTGGGGTACTTTCTCCTTGGGCTTTTCTCACTATCAGGAGCTAGAGGGTGATTTTTAGAGCTGGTGGGGTCACTTCTGCACCTTCCAGAATCCTTAGACCAGAGATCAGTGTGCATAAGGCAGAAGGAAGACTGGCTCCATTTGTCTGATGCTCTCAAATGATTTAATTGCCAATACACATGCTGACGTCCAAGGGGAGAGAGTGAATGCAAATCCATGTGCTGCTTTCACTGATTCCAAGGAAAGGAGTCCTGCTCCTTCCCCTGGGCTGGCAGAAGCAGTTTCTGGTGCAGATCCACATGCAACCTGTGGCTCTGGGGATCTGTCTGGGTGGCTGTGCTGAAAGGTAGTTTATTCCTGATGGCAGAGGGCTTGGGAAGTTTGGTGTCCTGGGCACCTCTAGCCAAGGCTGAGCCCTGATGTGCTGTGTCCTGTTGCTGCATGGGCAGGCAGTGGTGTCTGGGGGAGTGAGCAGCCAGGAAAGGTGGAAGAGAGACACTGAACACACCCCAGTTTTGCAAAACCTATGGGATACAGCTGGATAAGCAGTAGGGCTGAGGCAGGCCAGAGAAGGATTTGGGGAGTGGGAAAACAGAGGAAAAGGAGAGCAGGCTCCGGCTGTGTCTGCGTGTGTGCAAGGGCAAGTGACTGTCATGGACTTGCAGGGCTTTGTTCTGGGTGGGAGCAGCTTGCTGCAGGGCAGGGCTGCCAGCGTGGCTTTGGGAAGCATGACCTGCCTGCTGGGAGAAGCAGGAGAAGAAGGTGGGATACTCAGGAGACCCCGTCCCTGACTCAAACCCCAAACTGGTGCCCAGGGCTGCCCGGACTTCTGTGGGTCAGCTGGAGCCGGTTCCCTCCGCAGCAGAGCTGTGAGTGAGCCTCTCCAGCCAGGCTGGGGATGACTCACAGCCCAGTGGTCACAGCCAAGGCAGGTCAGCCTGGCCTGGAGGGAAGAGACACGGTCTCTGGAGAGGGGAATGCTGTCAAATCTTCCAGCTTCTCAGGCAAACAGCCTTGCCCTCTGCCTGTCGGGGTGACCTCCTCTGCCAGGCATGTGTTCCCTCCCTGCTCCCTCTCACCAGTGCTGTCTTCAGCTCTGCAGCTGGAGGTTGCCAGCCAGGTATGGAGCAAATGGTTGAGCCATCCGGGAGGTGGGAGTGTGGAAAGAGCCACTGGCAGGCTGGGGTAGGCAGGTTGGGGCAAGCACGCTGCTCTTTGCGAGGCACAGGGCTCAGCAGAGCACTTGTGGTGTTGTGGTGACCAGGGCCAGGAGCAGCTCGGCTGGCCACCTGCAGCCAGTGTGATTCCTTGAGTGGGAGCAGCTCCCTCTGGCACCAGGAGCAGCCGCTTTGCCCGGGCAGTGGATGCCATGGGGCCAGGAGCAGAGCGCTCCCCAGCCAGCCTGGCCTTGGCTCTCAGTGGCTGGGGCGGTGCTGGCTGCCAGGCAGCGATGCTGTCACCACCAGTGCCTTGCACAGGGGCCAAGGGCTCCCATGACTAAGGAGAAGGGACTGCAGCAGGCTTTGGGATTTGTCCCCCAAGCTGTGCTCTGGGTCATGTCGCAGTGGTGGCTACTGCCCTGGTGCCAGCAGAGCTGGTGCCAGCTGCCCTGTCCCAGACTGCTCCATGTGGAGAGCGAGGTGCCCGCTCCCTGTGCCAGCAGCCAGGGCCACGTGGCTCCTCAGCTGCTGACTGCGCAGTGCCCCGAGCCTCCCGTGCCAACAGGCACCAGGATGTGCTGGCTCCTCCCAGCCCTGGCAGCTGTGGCACAGATCCCTGATAAAGTCCCACGGGCTCTCTTCCTCGTGCCTTCCCATCCTGGGCTTTGTTTGCCCCATCTCTGAGGACTCTCTCATGCTGTGGTGGGGTTTCTGTGCTGGAGCAGAGCTGCGGGAGTCAAGACTGCTTTCTCAAGGAGAAAGTGCCCCACGGGGAGCTGCCTGGCAGGCTGGAGTGCCTGGGGCCCCATGGCATGTGGCTGAACCCAGGCAGGAGCCAACTGTTTTTTTGCTGCCACTTGTGCCCAGAATAGGAGCTGTGGGCAGGCTATAGGGGCGGAGGAGAGGGTGGCAGACAGCAAACTTGGTGCCGCTGTCACACTAAAGAGTACCATGGTGATGCCTCTGGAGCACTTTTCCCTCAGTGGCTTTGGGAAAACCACAGACTCTTGGCTGGAGGTGCAGCAAGCAGGCAGGGATGTTACCTGTCATCCTCCCTGTACTGCTAAGATGTAACTTGCTGCTGATGTACTTCCTTTGCTATTCCTTTCCCAGTCCTCAGTGTGCTCCAAGATTGTCCAGCTGCTGGGCCAGAACGAGGTGGACTATCGCCAGAAGCAGGTGGTGATCGTGAGCCAAGACAGCTTCTACCGGGTCCTCACCTCGGAGCAGAAATCCAAAGCACTCAAAGGCCAGTTCAATTTTGACCACCCAGGTGAGTGGAGAGCAGCACAGGGGCTCTGCCATGCACTGTGGGAACAGGGCTGGAGTGGGACTCCCAGCTGCAGCAGCAAGGAGCCTGCATGGACACTGGGGCTCTGAATTCTCGTGGGACAGGAGTGGGTGGCTTAGTTAAGCTTTTGTGGAGCAGGGTGGCTGGGACCACTTGTGTATCATCCTCCCCATCTCTCTGGGGAAAGAAAAGGGGGGGTGGGGTGTTTGGGATGAGAAAGAGCAGGTAATAAACCCTCAAAATCCTTAAGACCCTCCTCCTCCTGTAAAAACATCCCCCAGTTTGAACAAGGTTTTCATAGAATTGTAGAATCATTGAATAGTTTGGGTTAGAGGGGACCTTAAAGGTCATCTTGTTCCAATACCCTTCACCTGGAGCAGGCAGCAAAGGAACAGATTGGTTTTTGTTGCAGCTGAGTCAGGCCCAGAGAGATCTGGCCTGGCAGAGTCCCTGGAGCCAGCAGCTCCATGTCCCTCCTTCAAGGAGGGAACCAGCTGTGCAGCTGCTCTGCAAACCCTTCCACCGAGGGGCCCTGCCCTGTTACTACAACAGGGGCTCTTTGAACCATCTCCGGGCTCGGCGGGGAAATTCCAGAGCTGCTGTCCCTTCGTCCCCACGAGGACAATGGCCAGAGGCAGCGAGCCCTGAGCAAACAGAGCCCTGTCTGTGTGGCAGCTCAGTGCTGGAACACTGCTGCAGTCTCTCTCCGAGGGCTGGAGCCCCAGAGGAGATGCCTGCCTGCGCCTGGGCTGTCAGCACTGCTGTACAAGGACGGTATTGATCTCTGCAGGCCACATCCCAGCCGGTGCAGAGCCACAGAGCCCCATGCCTCTGGCAGAGCTGGGCCTCGTCCCAGGGGAGGTGCAGGGCTTTCCTCCCAAGTCTGTGCAACTGTCTGTCCCCAGCACGAGGTGCCAACGACTCTAGCTTGGGCTAAGCTCAGCATCTGGTGGGTGGGAGAGGTTGCAAAGCTGCCTCGGGTAACGTTTCCTCTCTCCTCAGATGCCTTTGACAACGAGCTGATCGTGAAAACGCTCAAAGAGATCACAGAAGGGAAGACGGTCCAGATCCCTGTCTATGACTTTGTCTCCCACTCCAGGTCTAACAGCTGCTCCTGCCTTGCTGTGCCTCTGCTAACTTCCTGCGGCAGCCCTGTCCTCCCCAAACTCCTGCCCTCTGCTTGGGTGCCTAACCTGCCAGCACAAAGTTTCCATCCTAACTCCTCCAGCCCGGGGTTAGAGCATCCCAGGCAGACAGAGGCACAGGCTGAGGGTCTGGAAAGCTGTGTAGCCATCCAGCAACATCCAGGCATCAGTGCCGGGGGGTTATGACCTCCCTTCTCTTCCCTCCGTCCCCATCCACGCCTTCTCTCCCCATAAATTCAGTGTTTGCAGCTTTAACAAGCACTCCAGCCTCAAACAGCCTGGTAGTGACAGGAAAGGAGGAGGACAACAATTCTTGCTCCTGTAACACTCCCCTTGCCTGTGTTCAGCTTGTTTTTGCATGCCTGTGTTGGTCGTGGACAGCGTGGCTCTGCTGCGTTTCCCACAAAAGCACTGTGCAGTCAGGGAAGTGCTGCCTGCTTCCCAGGGAAGCAGAGCTGGCCGTGCAGGTTCCTGTGCTTTCCTGGCCTTTCTGGCTTGGCGCATAACCCTTGTGAGCAGCTGAGGTAGGGGGAGAAGGGCTAGCGTGCTTCCTGCTTTGCTGTTTATCCTTCCAGGAAGCGTACGTATGCCTTGGATCCCCTCCACGGCGGTGGGGTAGGTCTGCCCTCTCCTCAGTCGCCCCCCTGGTGCAGCAGTGGTGTCCCAGGGTTGGAGCAGTGCTTAGGAGCACCGCTGTTTCCCCCCACCTCTCTCTGTGTTGCCCAGCCTCCCCCAGCAGGGTTTGACTGTGCTTGCCCCTGCCAGGAAAGAGGAGACGGTGACGGTGTACCCTGCCGACGTGGTGCTCTTCGAGGGCATTCTGGCCTTCTACAGCCAGGAGGTGCGGGACCTCTTCCGCATGAAGCTCTTTGTGGACACGGACGCCGACACCCGGCTGTCCCGCAGAGGTGAGCAGGGACAGAAATCCCCCTAACTGCTCTGGGCAGCTGGTCACACAGGCAGGTGACAGTGACCAGAGCAGAGCTGGAGCTGGCACAAAGCTGCCAAGAGCTGGGGAGCTTTTCCTGCGCAGTGCAGAGTGTCACTAGGGCAGCTGGTGGCTTGCTCTGTGTCTCTTGGGATTCAGCGGGATTTTTGCTGCCTTGGCTGGGATTCCTCCTTTGATGACTGCTGAGTGTGCCATGTCCTCGCATGGCCCCGTGGCACCAGCCCAGTGCCAGCAGCTGAGCAGCAGCTGCTGCCAGCCAGCAGATGCCAGCAGGGACGGGTGCAGTGGGCAAGGCAGAGCATCTGGACAGTTCAGTCAGAAGGAAGAGCGTGACAGATCCCACTCAGGACCTGGGCTGTGGGTGTGCTCTGAGGATGGCATTTGGGCCATGGTGTCCACTGTGAATGGTGCAGATGGGGAGTCTGGTTGTACGTTTGTGCAACCCAGTGTGGAGCCTCTGTGTGGGACCTGGCATTGGGGTGATGGTTTGGGGGCAAAGAGCCCTAGAAACCAGTGTCCCTCTCCAGGACTCCCCGTGTCCTGCTGGCTTGGCTGCGGGTTGCCAGCTGACATGGGGAGGAACACCCACGCTGCAGGGCCTGCGTGACTTGAAACTAAGACTTGAGACTTTGTTTCTAAGCAGCCTTGAGGGGTGGGGTCACTCATGCAGCACCTCCTGGGTGACTAAAAAGCCATTTGGGGACTCTTGGGGCAGAATTCGCTTCTGTCTGACCATTCCTACCCCTGCATGGCTCTGACAGGCTCCACAGGGTGCCTGGGGATGCAGAAGATGACTTAAGAGGAGCAGTCCCTTCCAGAGCTCTGTGCTGTGACGAGGGGAGCGCGTCTCAGTGCGTCAGTCTGGGACTGTTGCGTGCATGGGACTGTTCCACTCTGCAGTGGAGCTGGTCTTGCCTGCCCTCCTGCTGTCAGACACATGCAGAGCCTCCTCAGCTGCTGGGATGTCATCAGCACTGATTAACATCTCCTTTTTACCAGTCCCTCTTGACCCTGCCCACTGTTCTTGCCTGACTCATCCAGGGAGGTGACAGCACAGTCAGTTGCAGGTCACAGCTATGCAGGGTCCCAAAATGTGAGCCTTAATCCCTTAAAATGCTGTGCAGGAGCTCAGGGTAGGACACTGGTGGTGACAGTGACCCCAGCCAGCAACTCAGCCCCACACAGCTCCCTGCTCAACCTCCCCTGGTGGGAGAGAATCAGAAGGGTGTGAGTGAGAAAACTTGTGGGCTGAGACAAAGACAGTTTAACAAGTAAAGCAAAAGCCACAAGGCAAGCAAAAGGATGAATTTGTCACCACTTTCCTGTGGGCAGGCAGGTGTTCAGCCATCCCCAGGAAAGCAGGGCACCATTATGTGTGATGGTTATGTGGGAAGACAAATGCCATCACTTTGAATGTCTCCTCTTGCCTTCCTCCTTCTTCTCCCAGCTGTATATCATCATGTGTATGGTGTGGGACCTCTTTTGGGTCAGTCAGGGTCAGCTGTCCCAGCTGTGTCCCCTCCCTGCACTGGTGGGGTGGGGTGAGGAGCAGCAAAGGCCTTGGATCTGTGTGAGCAGTGCTCAGCAATAACAAAAACATCCCTGTGTTATCTGCTCTGTTTTCAGCACAAATCCAAAACACAGCCCCACACCAGCCACTGTGAAGAAAATTAACTCTATCCCAGCCAAAACCAGCACGTTCTCCACCCCTTACTCCAAACCACTTAAATCATGCTCAGGTCCCACACTCTCCAGTCCATTCTCATTCCCCACCTTTGGTGTATCACACATATATCAATCCCCTATTTTATGAAATACCCCTGTAACAGATCTCCTAAGTGCCCACTGAGTTAATTTAGTCCCTGACTTTGGTCTCCACCTGTCCTAGTGGTCCTTCAGGACAGGAGAAGGTGGTGTGGAGTTATGGGGTCACTGCTGTGCTCACACTGCTTGTAAGGCTTGTACTTCTCCCACCCACCATCAATCACTTGCAAAAGGGCAGCTTTGCCGATGGAGGTGCTGCTGTCTCCTAGTTACTGCAGCTCATTGTTCTCCTGGTAGGAATCTGGCCATTTCCCTGCCATCAGCAGTTGGTAGGACCACTGCAGCATCAAATCTGTTAAGTGTATGTCTGCCTGTCATTTCTGGGAAAGGAGAGCCTGTGTGAAAGGTGTCAAAGGTATAATCATGTTCCTGGAACACAGCTGGAGGCAACTCACAGCAAAAGTTGGGATCTTGTGTTGTGATGTGCTCCTGAGTCGTCTTTCTGTCCCAGAAGCCCTAAAGGGTTGCAGCAATTGGGTTTTCAGCTGGGCAGCAGCAGGAGATGAGGTTGCTGGAAGTTGCTGCAGCTGACAGCTCAGTTAATTAGTAGTGCTGGGGTTCAGTATGTGCAACTCCCACTGCCCATCTCAGCACCTGTCCCCAGAAGTTCTGCCAGCAGAGTGCAAGGGGCAAGGTCTGCCAGGTACCTCAAACGGGGATCTGTGGGGCTCAGGGTCCTCATTCTGGCTAAGCTCCCTCACTGCCCTGTCCTTGGCCAGTTTCCCTAAAAAAGAAACTGGGTCCAGTGTCACATGCGTGTTTTGGGTCCAGTTTGAGTTTGGACCTGCTGGCTTCAGAGGGGTCCTTGAGATATTTGCCTGCCCTGCCAGCAATCCCTTGGGACAAGGGTGTGTGGTTTTACCTGGGCTGTTGGGACCTGCTGCTTTGGGGCCAGGTACTTGTGTTTGTGTGTGGGGTGATTATCCTGCTGTGATGTGCCCTGGGAAGAGGCAGGACCAGCCCCTGCACAGCTTACAGGCCTCCTGCACCCCAACAAATAAGATGTGGGATCTGGGAAACAAAAGTGTTGTATTTTTCCTGCCTCTTTTTCTGTATTCGAGCTGGGGCTCGCTCCTGCTCTCTGGAGAAGCTGCTCCTGGTTCCTGGAGCAGGCAGGGAACTGGCACCCATCCTGCTGCCAGCCCTTTTCCCCCATCACTTGCCCCATGCAGGGCTGTGAAAGGCCACACTGTGAAGCTGCTGGCCGAGGGCAAACAGAGCCATGGGGCCAGTGCCAGAGCAGCAGTGTCCTGGCCCCGAGAGCACACAGGCAGTGGCTGCCCAGCAGGTCAGGCAGGCTGGCAGGGCAGTGCTGTGCCTTGGCTCTGCCTGGGACACGAGGGAAGGCTCATTCCAAAGCCATTGCCAGGCACTCACATGCTGGGGAAAAGCCAGCAGCCCCCTGGGGACAGCCAAGTCTGCTCAGCCACAGGGCTGCTTTGGCTCTTCCCTGAGGAATGAATTCCTGCTGAACTGGGCCACTTGTCCACGCTGAAGTGGCTTTCAGACTGGAGATGGCACTGGCCCAAACAGCTCATGCAAACAGGGTGGAAGGCCTGAGTGGCAGAACAAGCAGGAGGCTGGTTTGCTCTCCTGCCTTTGGGCTTCCCCCTGAGCTGACCCCCTCACCTCTGGTTCTCCTGCACAGCTGGGGACAGCACAAAGAACCTGGCAGAGCTGTGCAGGTGAGTGAGTTTTACTGTCCTCACTTCTGCAGATTTGAGTTAAACTGTGTTTTAATGTGTGTGTGTGGCTGAACTCCACTGATTTTCTATTCTTTGGGCACCTCTGCACTGGGATGATAGAGAATGCCCCATCAGACAGGATGGAGTGACAGGAGGGAGGCAAAGCCTGAGCCTGGGAACACTCAGGACTAGGCTGGCACTGGTTACAGCTGGAAAGTGCATGCAGAGCTGAGAAAAGGGGGAGGCCAAGAAAAGCCTTTGGCCAGGTCAGCCAGCCCTTGGCTCCCAGGAAAACTTGGAAGCAGGTTAAAATCATGGAGCTGGGCTGGGATGTGCTCAGACCCATGGACAGCAGCTTGTAGGAAGAGATATGTCAGGCAAAATATCCAAAGGCCAAAGGCTTTACTTACTGAAGGGAAAGGGGGTGGAGAGAGTTGTGCCTCAGCTCCTGACTGTGCCTTACACCTTCCCCTCAGTGCTACGAGACATCAGTGAGCGAGGCAGGGACCTGGAGCAGATCCTGTCTCAGTACATCACCTTTGTCAAGCCTGCCTTCGAGGAGTTCTGCCTGCCGGTGAGTCAGGGGAGTGGCACCCATGAGAGTGTTGGAACAGGAGCACTTTGTGCCCAGAGCTCACATCAGCTCCCTGGGCCTTCCTCCCTCTCTGCAGGCTCTGGCCAAGGCTGGGGTGCCAGGGCAGGGTGTGATGGGGACTATTTATACAGCCACTGCCTTCCTGCTGAGATCACCCTTCCCCCTTTGGGACGGCAGCATGGCCAGAGGAATCCCTCCCTGTGCAAGGGCTGACAAACCACTGGGCAGCTCAGCCTGGCAGGAAAGATCCTTGGCTGTATTTAGCTGGGGAATGGGAGGTCGCTGCCCCCAGGCAGTGTTTGCTGTGTCTGCCTCCTCTTTTGGGTTGTCTTGCCTGCCCTTCTCACCCTGCAGTGCTGCTGGCTTCGTGCTTGGGAGAGCAGGGGAGCTTCTTCCTTCTGTCTGTGCAGTGGGATGTGGCCTTGCAGGTTGCATTTCCTGGCTGCTGAGTGGCCAGGGGGACAAGGCCTGCCTGGAGAAAGGAAGCTCTTTGGGAGCTGATAACAGAGGCAAGGCTCCCTGGCAGACAGGGACTGTGTGTGGAATTTACTGCAGTCCTGCAGACTTTTATGGAAATAGCATGTTTGCAGGATCAGCTATTGTACACCTTTCCTGGCTCTCATGGAGAGCAGCCTGTGCCTTGCTTCTCAAGGCTTTTCAAGCAGATGTAGCAGTTATGTGAGGATTTTTTTTTTTTTTATTCTGGAGGAAGTGAGCTAGCAGAGTCCTGAAACCTGGGATCTGCTGGTCAGCACCACAGGCAGGAATTAAACTGTGCCTCCCACCTTAGGAGCCTCCCTATGCCTGTCTATCTGGTCAGCTCTGCCCCTTACATTAAGAGGAGCTGATTCTGTGCTACAAGATCTTTTCCTGGCTCTTGCAGAACTCTCTTTTTTTCAGTCTCACTCAGCTGTGGCTCTGGGGACCAATTCCAAAGCCCAGAAAGGCTTTTCCCGAGAGGCAGGTTCCTCTTGCAAGGCTCCTCTTCTTGCAAGTCCCCAGCAAGATAAATCCACAGTTTTTCAAAGCAGCAGATGCTGCATCAGGCTCTTCTGATGAAGAGTCTGTAGGAGAATGAAGTGCGAAACAAGGAGGGTACAGAACTGCCTTGTTTCTACCCACAGCTTTGCAGTGGTCTGCTCCCACTTCCAACCTGGTGTTGGCTCAACTGCAGAGCAGCTGCAGGCTCAGCACCCACTGTTGCTGTTATTTGACTCCTAAAGCAGCTCTGAGCCAAGTGGTCCAGTACTGAAATGGTGCAGCATATCCTGGGGGTTTTTGAGATGTCTGGAAGCACTTGGAGGTGGCAGGTGGCACCAGTCACCCCAGCTACCTTGGTGGGGCTTGGCTGTCAGCTGTAAAATGCCACAAATGGGGAGGAAACCGGGACTGGCACCTGCAGGGCAAACTAGGTCAGGACTGGTGTCCTGAATCACACATTTGCAAGTGATGTGGTAGAGAATTCTCCCCCCTTCCCAGGCAGTTCTCATGGCTGTGCCCAGGCATGCCAGCTTGTGCTCCTGGAGCAAGTCTGGATTGGATTCAGGGGGAATGATGTTCCCAAGAGCATCAGCTGCTGGAGTCCTGTGATTATGGGGCTTCTTAATTGCAGGTTTTGTTCAGGGTGCCTCTTACTGGCTTCTGGATGAGCTCATGAAAATGGAGTCAGGGCACAAAGTATGGCCCTTGAAACGCAGAGCAGAACACAAATAAGAGCATCCAAAATGTATTATCAGCAATGACATACCCCCCCAGAGGGTCTGGGGAGGGCAAGAAGCTGCCCCAGGGAGCAGGGACAATGCCCCAGCTCAGCGTCTCTCCACTTTTTCCCTGTAACAAAGTGCTCTCTCTCCTCCCAGACCAAGAAATACGCTGATGTGATCATTCCCAGAGGAGCAGATAATGAAGGTAAGCACCCAGGCCCTGCTGCTCTGCCCTGGCAGCCAGCTTTGGGCTGTTGCTGTTGCAGTGGACTTAGGTTGGAGCTAGCAGCACCTGCCCCAGAGGGGACTCAGACCACTGCCACCCAAGAGAGTGCTGCTAACACAGGTGTGCCAAGATGAGCCTGTTTCCTTTGCTCCTGCTTGGAGCATTATTGACTGGGAGTTTGTGTTCCTGTAGTACCTTCAGGCCAACTCTTGGTTCATCCCACACAAAAGGCAATGTGCAGCTGGGTCAGCCAGGTTGGAATCAGCCTGAGCATCCTGGCTGGGGTCAGCCTGAGCATCGTGGCTGGATTCAGCCTGAGCATCCTGGCTTGAGAGGCAGAGGGATCAGTCCTAGGGGGATATAGGAGGGGACAGCAGTGGGAGGGACAGCAGGAACATAGCCCTGCCTTGTCTCTGCTTGATTTGCAGCCATCCTAACGCAGTCTCTCCCCCTTTTGCTCACAGTGGCCATAAACCTGATAGTGCAGCACATCCAGGACATTCTTAACGGAGGACTCAGCAAACGCCAGAGCAACGGGTACCTGAACGGCTACACTCCCCCGCGCCAGCGGCAGCCCTCAGAGTCCAGCAGCCGGCCCCACTGACCCGGGCAGAGGCGTGAGGCCAGCACGGCCCCTCTGTACATACTGTCCACTCGTTCCCCCCTTATCTATTTAAGAAACCAGACGGAGATGAATGCCTTTAATTTTGTATGTTGGAGTTGCCGAATGAGAAGCAGCCGGTTGCTCGGGAGCCCGGACCACCCTCAGCTCCCGGCCCTGCTCCATAACTGCTCCAGCACGGAACCGGCTATAAATCTCTATAAATATAGAATTGCTCTATTTTTGCGTAAATGCAGAATAACGTAAAATTACTTGCCGTAAGGCATTTGCCAGGCTCAGTGTTGCTGGGAGGGACTGGGAAAAAAGGAGGTCCTAGCAGGTGTGTTGGTATCAGGATCTTCACCTCAGACTCGGTAAGGAAGGAAGAACTGTGGTGGTGTCCATCCTGGGCCCGAGTGTTACACCTGGGTTGGGTTTGTCTCTTCCTGCCACTGCTGTTCAGGTTCAAGCAGCCTGGTTTTGGCTGGTAAGTCAGTGCTTCTGGCAGCTGGGAGAATGATGTGGAGTATCTCCCCCTGTCTCTCTGCAGCTCCAAGTCTCAGCCTTTCAACAGCATCCCATTCTGTGCCTGACACCCCTTCCCATCACAGGTGTGGGGCTGCTGCCATACCCTCCAGTGAGGACCTGGAAGGTGGTGCTGGGTATGTGGCCATATAAAGACGGCCTTTTTAGCGGTCTCCGTGCCTGGCTGCTGTGGGGACAGCACGTGGATATCTTCAGCCCCTCTGGAGCTTGGTGGCTGTGTCTGGTGGCACTGTTAGTTGACCATGGGCTGACCTGCCTGGAGGTTGGCTTGCAGGTCAGAGGTGTGTCTCATTCCTCACTTGGATGGGTTTTGCTCTTGTGTGGGGGATTCTGGGGTTTATGAGGTATGCTTAAGGGACAACCAGCCTCTTCTAAAAGAAAGGGGCAATGGCTGATCAAAGGCAGCTGCTGAGCTGCCTTTCTGAAGGGCTCAGCAGTGTGCGGTGGTCCCTGGGCTGCCTTGCATCCCCATCTGGGACATCCACAGGTCCCATCTGGGTAGTTTGAAACTGGGTGCCCAGCAGTCCTCTGCTCCCTGTTTGCAGAGCATGCTCTTGCCTGTCCAGTGTCCTTTTCACTGTCCTGGGGGAGGACACTGTCCCTGCTGTCTGTTGTCCCAAGGGCTGCCCAGGCAGTGCCCTCCCTTGCCCATGGTGAGAGTTAGTCTTGCCTAACTTGGTGGTGCTACAACAGCTATGTCCAGAGGGGCCTGGTGGGGTTGTACTGCAGATTTAGGGATGCCTGGAGAGGCCCCCTGCAAGATGGGGCAGTGTGGCTGGGGCAGCAGCTTGGTGGGATGGTAGCCAGCAAGATCCTTTGGCCAGCGCTGCTAAGACTTGACTTGCCTTAACAAACCCAAAATTTCACAGGCATTCACAGCCACAAAGCTTGGAGCAGACACCCTTAGCCTTGCTCCCTCATGGTTCTTTCACTCTTTCCAGAGCATTGGTTTTGCTCTGTGGTTAAGAGTTTAATGGACCATGCTCCATTGCTCTCCAGCCTGATGTGAGCTGGGACAAGCTTTGGTCTTTGAGAGAACAAGGAAGGAAACACCTTCCCCCAGTGACTGCTGCTGGGGCAGACTCATTCCTTCTTGCTCTCTGACAAGGCAGCCTTTTATCCCTCTCCCTGTGTGCCAGCACTCCTCCAGGCACGTCAGCTTTGCCATGACCAAGGGCTGATTCTGTGTAGGTAAGAGGGACCAAAGCTCTGCAGAACTGCTGAGGCTCAGGGCTCATGCAGAAGACAAGATAAAATACTGGCCTCCTCTCCCCAGTGAATAAAGACAGAATAAATGGATGCTGGTGTTGTCTCCTATTTGGTGCTGCATGGTGCTGATTGCAGTCCCAGTTGGCAGATTTGGACAACCTTGTCTTAGTTCTGCAAGTCTAAGCCAGACCTGGAGCAAAGGTGCTGGCACAGATCAGTCAGTCCCTTGGTGAAGAAGGAGGCAGCAGCTCTGGCTTTTGGCTGGTCCCCCCCACTGTAAGGCCCCAAAAACCTCACCTGACAAGGCTTTTAAAAGGGCTGGTGGTTGTTGATGTGCTCTGTGTTAGATGCACAGGAGAAATACTGACAAGGTACTCTCGAGAGGTCAAAACAACCAAAAAGACCTTGCTGGCAAATTTGGAAAATCAGAGAACTTTGGCTAAAGGTTTAGAGTAGCACACACTAAACATAAAACACTTCTCTCAGAGCATTACATTGGCCCATTCAACTTGGCAAACTTTAAGCCCATTCCATTTTAAATTGTTCATGACTTCCAAGAGGAGGGAATTAAAGAAGAAAGCAAGAGAAGATAGAGAAAAGGACACGTATAGCTGCTCCCTCCTGGGTTCCAGAGGTGTTGCATCTGATGAAAACTCCAAGAGGAGGTAGGGTCAAGACCAGTGCTCACCTCAAGTTCAGCTTTAGCTACTCCTTAGCCTTCCTGGGCCCTTGCCCCAGGTGGGTTTTCCAGTCATTTGCCCACTGGGGAGCTTGGCTGGGGCTCCAGGGGCAGGTGTGGAGCATAGCCTCTGCTGTGCCAGGGCTTGGCAGCCACTGCAGGGCTGGGATACAGACTCTGGGGATGGGGGATGTGCAGAGCAGGGCATTACCTCACCAGGGCAAAGCCTGACCTGCCCCTTTCTCCACACGCATGCACCCCAAAATGCCTCAAGACATCGATCTGTCACGCTCACTCAGCAAGTCCTGGTGCACATGTGGCTTGGGGTGCTGTTGTGAAACCCCTCTGCTCTCAGGACAGCAGAGGTGGACAAGTTCAGCCCTTCCCAGTGTCTTGAGTAAATGACAGTCATCAAAAGACCTCACAGGCAGGGTGGCATTAGCACCAGCGGGGTGTCAGGCAAGGGGGGACTGCTTTTGGCAAAGGGATAAATCAGTTTGTGGCAAAACACTTGATGTCAGCATGGATGCAAAAAGGGGAAGTCAGGCTTAACCTGATAACCCTCTGAAGGAACGACTGCCTGGGTGGGTGAGGGAAGAGCAGGGCATGCTGTCTGCCTTGGCTTGAGTCGGGTATTTGATAGGATCTCCTGTAACCTCCTCGTAGTGGTGACGCACGGGCTAGATAAACCCAGAGGTGATGGAAAACTGGCTGAAAGACTGGTCCCAGACTGTGGTGATCAGTGGTGTGAGGTCTGGTGGAAGACCAGTAACCTGTGTGAGTAGGTCCAGCCCGTCTGACACCTTCACTGAAGATTTGCATGATGGAGAAACGGGCTGACAGAAAGGTTTTGATGATCAGCAAAGGGAATTGCAAAGTCCTGCACTTGGTGAAGAATGATCCCACATGCCAGTACATGCTGGGACATCTGGAATGCACAGGGAAGGCTGTGAGGGTCCTGGTTCTCCATTAGCAGGGGGCTAATGGCATCCTGGGCTGCTTTAGGGGAAGTGTTGGGTTAGGGGGATCCTTCCTCTCTGCTCAGATGAGGCCACACCTGAGTGCTGTGTCCAGTTCTGGGCTCTCCAGTACAGGAGTGTAGTAAACAGGAGCTACTGGTGAGAGTCCATTGAAGGGTCATGAAGATGATGAAGGGATTGGAAGATCTCTCCTGTGGGGAAAGATTAAGAGATGTGGGATTGTTCAAACTGGAGGAGGCTGATGGGGAATCCTATTAATGTATATAAATAGCAGGAGGGAGGGTGAAAAGACAGAGCCAGTGTTTGGACATGGACACAACCTGAAAAAGAAGGGGTTCCCTCTGGACATCAGGAAACATCTGCTGGGAGAGCAATGGGGCGCTGGCACAGCTTGTTCAGAGGGGTTGTAGAGTCTCTTTCTTGGAGATATCAAAACTGCAGAAGTTCATGGGCAACTGCTTTGAGACAACCCCACCTGAGCATGGGCTTGGACAAACTGAGCTGCCAGGAGCCTTCTGACCTCAGTCAGTCTGTGAATTTGAAATATTTCTCAGCTGGGAGAGGAGCTTTAGCCTATCTCCTGAGTTTGGCTCTAAGCCATATCCCTCTTCAAGGGGACTTCCAAACTCCTCCTGCTGCTTTCCTCTGCTTGTGCTGGTGCTGGAGCTCCTGCAGGTAAAGGTGATGCAAAAGCCCAGTGGCCCCAAGCATCAGCATCATGGTTTTGGTCCTGAGCATCACCACAGTTTTGGCCCTCATCTTGTGCAGCTGGGAACACGGGAAGGTGCACTTTGTCTGGCAGTCTGTCCTTGTGGAATGTGAAGCTGGCTGTCCCCATCCCTGGAAATGACAGGGCCAGGCCTTACCTGCACCCCACAAACGCGTCCCTTCCTGTGTGATTGGTTTAGATTGCTTGCCCATCTCTGTTTTTTTGGCACATTTCTCCAGATGCTGGGGACAATATGAGCCAGGCCCAGCATGCCCAGAGTTTTCCAGGCCCTGCAGAGCAGCCAGGACATGTCCACCTGGGCAAGAACGAGGGGTGAGGTTTTTTGTGCCCCAGGAACGATGGCCTCCTTCTGGAATATGGCACCTGTGGGGTGCCTGCCCCCTCCCACCCCAATTCTCCCATGTCTCCCAGAGCACACACATGTTCTGGAACCTCACAGACAGCAGCCTGGCTGACACCCCTGCCTTCCATGCTGCCCCTTCCCTGGATGCCCTTCCTACCAAAAGGACACGTGCCACAGGAACAATAAAATCCATTGATACGAGCCTTGCAAGAAGATTCCCAAAGTCGGCTGCTCCTAGTAGGAATTTTGCTGAGTTTCACATGCATGTCTGATGCACGGGCATGCTCTGACTGTCATGTTTAGGGAAACAGATTCCTGGCCTTTGGGATGCCTGGATACACCTTTGGGAGGGTGGCAGAGGGGACAGGCAAGAGGAGGAGGGCACAGGCAGTGGAGGAGCCCCTACCACAGGAGTCTTTGGTGGGCTGAGGCACCTTGTGGTCATCCTGGAGGGAATTCACTGCCGTCTGGATGAAAATATTCCAGTTGGCATTGTTATCCAGCCACTTCCAAACATCTGGTCCTCTTCCAGGTGTGATCCCACTAGCCTTGGAGGTTTTAAGGACTAAGGAACCCAGCAGGCCATGGGCAGGTACTGAGCACTGTCACTTTACAGGGACACATGGGAAAATGGTCACCCACGTTAAACGGAAAGCCAGAAGTTCACAGAATTATGGAATATCCTGAGTTGGAATGGATCCACAAGATCATACAAATCCAACTGGTGGCCCTGCACAGAATAACAGAATGGGTTGGGTTGGAAGGGAGCACAGAGGGTCACCTGCTCCCACCTCCCTGGGCCATTTCAGAACATGGCCTTGCTTTGTATCCAGCAGGTCTGGGATATCTGCCCAGGGAGATTCCACAACCTCTCTGGGCAATCTGTTCCAGTGCTTGATCACTGTACTTTAAAGTTCTTCCTCCTATTGAGGTGGAACCTCCCATGTATCTCCTCCCAGTGGCTGGCACCACTAAGAGCATCTTGGCATCTCCCCTTTAGATATTTATACACATTAAAGAGGTCTCCTCATGCACAGGGCAGCCCCAGAATCACACCATGTGCCACGTTCAGGCACATTTGAGAATTGAGAATGAGAAGTGCTTTTAATCTGGAATTATGGAGGGATAGGGGCACTTGGGAAGTGATTGTCCCTTTGTACTCAGCATTGGTGAGGCTGCATCTCGAGTGCTGTGTTCAGTTCTGGGCCCCTCTCTTTAAAAAGGACATTGAGG
Source organism: Vidua chalybeata (assembly GCF_026979565.1). Lineage (NCBI taxonomy): Eukaryota > Metazoa > Chordata > Aves > Passeriformes > Viduidae > Vidua > Vidua chalybeata. The sequence continues at coordinate 2,590,861 of NC_071538.1, forward strand.
TGCTGGAGTGTGTCCAGAGAAGGGGACAAGGCTTGTGAAGGGTGTGGAAAACACGTGAGGAGCTGGAGGTGTTTAGCCTGGAGAAGAGGAGGCTCAGGGAGGACTCATCGCTATCAGCCACCTGACAGGAGCGTGCAGCCAGGTGGGCTCGGTCTCTTCTGCCGGCAGGACAAGAGGAAATGGCCCAGCTGAGACAGGGCAGTTCAGACTAGATATTAGAACAAAAAAAAAAAAAAAAAAAAAAAGGCAAAAAACAAAACAAAACAAAACAAAAAAACCACCCAAAAAACCCCCAAAAAACCAAAAAAAATCACCATCAGGGTGGCGCAGGGAGCTGCTGGAGTCGGTGTTTAAGAGGCCGCTGGACCTGGCGCTGCTTTAGCGCTTCCATCGGCAGCGCTGGGTGCGCGCCTGGGCTCGGTATCATCTTAAAGCGCTCTTCCAACCCCGAAAATTCTGACTCTGTGCCAGCACCCGCGGGGCCCTGTGCATGCGGCGGCCCCGTCCCGTCGCTGGGGGCTCCACACGGGCCCCACTTCACCTCAGGGCCTCGCGGCCGGACCCGGGCGGGCCGCGGCGGAGCCGGGCCGTGCTGCGGCGGCGGGCGGGCGGCTCCGGGGGCGGAAGGGGCGGGCGCGGCTCGGCGGCGCTTGGCGGAGCCGGGCCGGGCCGCTTCCTGCGGCTGAGGACGCGCTCGGGCGGCGCTGCGGGACCGCGGCTCGGCGGTGGCGAGGAGCCCGCGCCCGGCGTGAGTGAGGCGGCTCGGCGGGCCGGGGGCGCGGGGCGGGCCGGGCACCGCCGCGGCCTGGGCGGGCTGGGGCAGCCGCGGAGCCCGCGGCTCGGCACGGCTCGGCTCGGCACGGCTCGGGGTGGCTCTCCGGCCTGGCCCGGCGGAGGGGAGCGGTGCCCGTCCCGCAGGAGCAGCCGCCGGCAGAGCCGACTTGTGCCGCGGGCTGCAGGGCCAGGCTTTGCTGGCAGAGCCGCCCCTGAGCCTGTTGCTGCTGCGCGGACAGCGCGGTTTAAATGTCTTTATTTTGTTGTATATACGCGTGTGTGTGTGTTTTCCCCTCCTCCCCGGCTTTTAACGCGGGTTTAAGGGGATTAAGCCTGCTGCAATCGGGGGGCTAAGAATAGCCTGCTGCACGTTCCCGTGCGTGTGCGGGTGCTCCGGGGGCCGGCACACGGGACAGCCCCGGCGGCATGCGGCGGTGCTCGGTGCCCCGGCAGCCCGCAGCTCGCCTCGGAATTGGTATGCGGTGCCCTAACCAGGAGGAATTGCCTGTCTTTATTTGCAGGGAGCTGTGAACCTGAGTAATTTGCAAGTGTGGCAGACAGCAAGTCGGAGCTTATTCTTCATTAGCTAGCTCCGCTTGTGTGTCTGGGATAATGCTCCTAGAGAGTGCTGCCTGTAAAATAAGGTTCTTCTTCACGTAGCCAAACAGAGCTATAACAGTTCTGTAGTTCAATTTAAATGGTGCCAAAAATATTTTGCTTATTGTTGGATGCAGATTGTTCCAATCTGACAGTCTCGGTCTTCCGAAAATGATCTTGCTCTTCCTAAATTTAATTTTATTTTTTTCCTCTTGTGAATGCTACTTGTGTTTATTTTAAGGTTTAATTCATTTTCATTCTGTCACTGCTTTTCCCATAGTTCAGTGGTTTCCCCTTTCTCACTCCGTTTCTGGAGGGGTAGAAGCCTGTGACTATCAGTGTGGAAGCAGAACACCTTTCTGTTCTTTTAATATATTTTTTTTTTTTTTCAAAAAGTTAGGCTTATTGCTTTGGATAATAATTCAATAAAATGTATTCCTAAGTGAATAGCTATCGAAAATTAAATTGGGGCAAGCGATGCCCTTGTAAAAAGGGTTAATTTACATTAGAATTAGAAGTTAGTGGTTGAATATGAAAGGCCTGTGCAGTTTGCAACTGTTATTACTCTCAGAAAAAGAATATTTGGAATGGAAGTGTGGTGAGCATCAGGCAGCATCATTCATCTTTGCAGATGTAGTAGCATTATTAGCATCCCTCTTACCTCTGGGGCACAGTTATCTTCAATTTCCAGACACAAGTTTTATCTTCTATCAAATTCTGGCTCTGCAGTGTAGCTGCTGAGCAGTGCTGTGCTGTTTATTAGGTGCCAGCCTGCCTTAAATCTCTGCTAAATGTGTGAGGGAGAGATACCTCCTGGCTCTGAGCAAGGAGTGACAGTGAGCACCCTGTCACTTCAGATATTTTTCCCTTTGGTAGAATAGTTTTAAGGATTCAGGGAGGGGAGGCAGGCAGTTTGCTGACTTTATAATGTGTGTGTTCTGTTTGGTGAGGAATCTTTGTGCAGCCGTGGTGGAAATATTTTTAATGTTGGTGGTGTTTTCTTCTGCTTTATTCTCTGCAGTCCAGGTGTTGTTAATCTGGGCTCTGAATTTATAACTGGATAAGAGCTCAAAGGCACATTAGTACGTGGTTGTGGGCAGCTCTGTTCTCTTAGAAGGAGGCCGAAAGAGGGGAAAGAAGGTTCTTTTGATTTGGAAGTTGTTGGTTTTCTTATTTTTTACAGAGAAGGAGTAACTGAGAGATGTTTTAAAAGATTTTATTCTATTATCAGTCTCAATGAACAGTGAGACACAAGAGATGTAAAACTTAACGCCATTCTATCAGAATACCAAAAAGATATTAGCTCATTTGTAGAGACAGAGCCTAGCAAAGCATTCCCTCAAAAATTAAAAGTAACCCATAGGAAATCACTTTTTTTCTCTTTTTTTTTTTTTCTGTTGGAATAGGTCTTGAAGTGTAGGGTGAAGGTTTCTCTTCACGGTGCATGGACGGAAAGCCAATGCGCAGGTAAGACACAAAAACAATTGTTCTTCTCTTCCCCAAATAGGATAAATCATGTCAGTTGGTTTTCTACGTGCCTGGACTGTAAAAATGTTATGTGGTTTTGGGTTTCTTTAAAAAAGCCTGGCTATGGGGAATTGGGAAATAAATAATTCCTCTTTAGTCCTTTCTTAAATGTATTTAGTTTTCAATATTTACAAGAGCAGATGTCTTTAAGGAAAAGTATGGAAGACAAGTTACTGTAATTCTCCATCCCCTTTTCCTCTTCCCCCATTTACTGTTATATTTAAAATTCAGTATTTGATTACTTAGGTATTCGAACTGTGGGAAACAAGCTGCCTGGGAATAAATTTGAACTTGGTTTCCAAGGGGCATTATTTTTCCCTTAAGGAAAGGAGTTTGGTGAGGTCTTGGGTGAAAAGGAGATTTCCTTTTCTAATTATGGATGCCAGCTGCCTCAGTTCTAATGAACTGGAGATGCAGCTGAAGTTTAATTCAGGGGAGTTCTTGCTGTGATCATGTCAAAAACATTCTCTCTCATATAGGGAAAGGTTGTCACAGTAGTTCAGCACGATGACAGGTTTGCAAACAGGGTTCCCTGCTAGCTCTTGTTGATTTTTCCTTGCTTGATGGCAACCCCACAGCAAAATTTAACAGCAGATACATTTCTGTACATGATCCAGGCTGTGTGGAAGCAAAGTTGCCTGAAGTTCTTCACCTCTAAATGAATTGGAGAAAACTCCAATGCAGCTTGCTTGGTCTATTTGTGCTCTTTGGGGTGTTGAAAGAAGGAGAACTTTATTGTGGGTAAATCTGTAAACACTCGTGTAAGGGAAGGCAAGGCTAAATCTGTAAACACTCGTGTAAGGGAAGGCAAGGCTTTTAACCATAGATTAATATATAGAGCATTCTTAGCCACAGAAACCATTAGCCTGGGTTCTGTGTAAGGAGGCAAGAAGTAAGTAGTCACTTAAACCCTTGAAGAATGGCACAATGCTGTTTTAATTAAATGAATTTTAATGCATTTAATTTGCTATGCCGCTGCTGCAGTTCAGCAATGAGTAAGCCTGGGATATGACAGAGGCATCTCTGAGCCTGGGTATTGTGCTGCATTTTTGCCAAGATAAGAAGTGTGGTTTGGTCAATGAGGAGCTCTATGTGACTTCTGCAGTGAATTCCTTTTCCTCCAAGATGATTTAAATAGCAGATGAGCTCTCTTTCACCATAGCCTTCTTCAGTGGAGATTGTTTAAATGTTAACCAGCTTTTTAGGTTTTGATGTTGTGCTCCATTTATCAAGATGTTTTTGCAGAATGATGTAAAATTGGTGACTAGCTTGGCTTGTGTTCTTGTTTTCTCCCTACTTTTTGTGTTCCTGATGAGGAAATTGAGGTTCTAAAATTGTTTCTGTGCCTGTTATTTTCTGTGTCACTCTGAGGCAGAGAATTCACGTGCTAGAGTTTGTGTGTCTGTTTGTGGGTTTGTGGCCTTGGACTTGCTATTGTGAAAGTTCTGGCTGCCACTCAGTTTTAGTTTTTGTGGTGGGCAGCAGCACAGGGCTGAAGAAGTGGAGGTTTTTTATTATTGCTGCAGACAATTGCATGACAAGCACATCTCTGCTGTGAGCTGTGGACTTCAGTTCTGGAATACACTTGCCTGCTTTAAGGGCCTCAGTGTGGGTTGTTAAAAATTTCTGCTTGTTCTCCTCCTATTGCCTGTCTTAGCAGAAAATTATAAAAGGTTCCTGATTGGATTTTGGGCACAGATCTTCCTATGAACTCCAGCTATGCAGATGGCAGAGCACTTCCTTTTATCCTTTTACTCAGGGCTCTGGAGCCAATTTAACACCCCCACATGAGGGTTGTGGTAGGTCCTGCATGAAGAGGGGAGTGGGACTTGGCCAGTAGTGGGTTAATAAACACAGTGAGATGGTATCAAATGTGCACAGCATTCAGAGGGGAGGAGGAACAGCTTGAACAGACAAGGAATTCCAGCTATTCCTGTCAAGATTATAGCAGGGAACACAGAATTGCTGCTGCAAACAGGATTTACCCTGCATTAGGAATGAAGGGGTGGTCGGGCAGGCTGTTCTTGCTCATTCTCAGCAAGAGAATGTGGCTTTGCTGAAGGGAAAAACAAGGCAGCAGGGACCTCTGAGTGAAGAGCATGGTCCCACAGCACCCAGATGAGGAGGGCAGAGCAGATCTGATGGCCAGGGCCAGACAGGAGTTCTGGACTCCTTGGGCAAGTAGGGGTGAGGAAGGAAGCAGGGAAATCAGCTCAGGATGGGTGGGTGCACAGTCAGGTGCAGAGATACCTTCAACATAGCTCAGGCATGAGGGTTTGAGCAGCTCCCAAACAAACTGGGGGAGCTCTCCCAGCTCTTTTTTGCCCAGCTTTTCCCTGGCAGCCTTTTCCCTGCTTTTCACTGCTTACGGCAGTGCTGGATCAGAGCAAGCTTGAGCAGCCAGACCCGGCAGGAGGAAGGAGGCTTCAGATCCTGATGGTACACTCAGGAGCTTATCCAACTACCTGGACAAAACAAACTACAAAAGGCTCAGGAAGGTTTTAGAAGGGTCCAGTAATGAACTTCTCTTTCAGAGTATGGGCATCCTCAGTTTCACCCTGACTGGGATGTTTTCCTCAGTCAGGGTGAAACTGAATTTTCTGGGCTTGGTCGGTAAAATTCAAACCAAGCAACTAAATAGGGGCGAATACACCAGATCCTTGCTGTTTTCCTTTTGTGTAAAGTAAAATAGTATCGCAGTCAGGTTTATCTGCTTGTTTGCATAATTTTGTTGAGAAAGCTTACTGAAACCTTGCTAGCTAGGCAAGAAAATGAATCAGTGGTATTTTTCCTGATAATCAGGCTTTTAGCTAACTTAATGCCTAGAGTACTGATGCCACAATAAAGCATTTCCATTTACTTGGCTGGCATGTTGTGGTGGTGACTTCTGTTGCCAAAGGCTGGGCCAAATCAATGGCCCTTGTTCTTGCAGCTCTGTAATGAGTATAGGAAATATTTCTTAATTTCAAATCAAGGCACTGACAGAAATCACTACCCATTTGGTTTGTTATTTTTATTTGCTACTAAATTCTCTTGCTACTGAAATCCACTCCAGCAGCATATGATTTTTGGATTTCAGTTGATGTTTTTAGCCTGAGATGTGTGTTTCATAAGCCTTAGGTCAGCCTCTTGTTTTCTGCTGAACTGTGTTAAAGCCTGTTTGTAATCTTGTGCTAAAACACACATTGTCTTAAAAAAAAGTGCAGTTTTGAAAGTTAAGACGCCCTTATGACAGCATGGGAGAGAATTTTCCCTAGGTGTGTGTTATTTGGTATTTTTTTGAACTTTGGGAGGAGCTGCTGTAAGGGTGGATGTTTCATACATGCCTCTGTTAATGAATGAAATTTTGGGCATTAGTGGAATAAAATGGAGGCAGAGCAGCCTGTTTATTTAGCTGATTTATTGTCGCACACTGCCTGTGTTCCCATTTGTACTTCTCAGCAGTGTGCTACAAAAACTGATCCTTTGTCAGCCCTTTCTTAATCCCATTGTATTTGCTGATTTCCCCAGCCCTGCATTTTGGTGGAAGCTAATCCCAGAATATCTGCATAGCTGCGTGTGAATGTTTTATCCGTGCACACACACACATTTCCTCTGGATCCTCAGCCCTCCTTAATCACCCTGGCTATTCAGGAGCAGCTCCGAGTTCTGTGTGGGGGGAGGCAGCTCCCCTGCCATGTGAGAATGAAGTGCTGCCTTCTGTCTTTCACACCTCTAAGCTACTGACTCATCATTTCATTCTCTGTGCATATTTATGCATAATGCACACAGAATGCAGTGGAATTACAATCTTTGTGGAGACACAAGCCAGCAGACGTGTCCTTTAAATTCACACTTCTGTGCCTGTGTGTAGCAGCAACCCACTGAGCTTCACATCAAGCATCTGGGTTGATCCAGCTTGGAAATTCTTAAGCCGATTGATCACTGGCTTCTGTACCACCCAGAGATAAGTTATGATGAATCAGGAACGTTTGGTTGTTACTCTTTTTTCCATCCATTCAGTCTTCTTTAATCATTAACCAGCACTTTCTCCCCAGGAGTAAAGAGGCTGGGTACAATGCAGGCTCTCAGATAAACGCTGGTGGGAACAATGCAGGAATGACTTCAGTTCTTGCTAACCAGACACCTTTTCAGTGAGTTAAAGATGTGTTCAGCAGGGCCTCATTCAGGCAGAAAAATCCTGTTCTGTCCTGGCTAGGAAAGACAAGGGCTACTGCCTAAATCTGGCCAAGTAATCCTGTGGCACAAGATGGTACATCCCATTGCCCTGTGTTGGCAGGGAGTCTTGGGCTGTGGGATTGGCAGGAATATTGTGTATTTCTTCTGGCAGCATGGCCTTAATCTAATCTGTCTGTGCTTAGAACCTGTGCCTAAGGTTCTGAGATCTGCTTTAGGGCTGTTCTTAGTGGGAGATGAGGAAAACCTACAGGTGTCACAGAGGGGTTGTGTGCTTTCCAAAAGGATGCCCTGTCCTGGATGTGCACCATCTCTTCTGAGCTGTAGTTACATGAAATGGGTTTTTATTTGAATAATGCTTCTTCTGTTCTTTGACTGACAGCCTGATCAAGACAAACTGTCCAGAACTGTAGTAGCATGTGTTTTAAAAGATCTCTTATTGTGCTCTTTTTTTCCTTCCAAGGGTTGGTTTGACATAGTTCAAAACACTTAATGCACAATAAAAGCTACTTAGCTTGCTTAGCAAGAGCCAAACTCTACAGGGGAATGTTTGTTACACCTTTCTCCATCTTTTGGTAGAGGGATTAAATTACTTACCTTCTGGCCTTGGCTGCTAAGGACTGTGAAAATAAACCAGTTAGGTAAATTAATCTTCAGCTGAGTTTTCTTGGGGTTTTTGCAGGGGTACCATTAATTCTGGTTGTTGTGTATTGCTGCAAGGGGGAGTTTAGTTTATACATTGTTTGTCAGGAACTTGGCAGAGCTTTGAGAATGATTATCCAACACCCCCCCCCCCCAAAGGTGAATTTGGGTTGTGAGGGACAGGAGTGGGTGGAGGAGAGCGAGAGGCAGTGTAACAGCAGAAGGATTTGTCAGAGGTGTCAGGAAAGCAGAACGGTGATGGATGTAAAAAAGATGGAGCAGGGATAAAAATCCAAGGCATTTAAGGTGCAGAGGCTGAGCAGGAGCAAGCAGCAAAACCCAGAGGGGAGCCCCAGCTGGATCTGTGTAACCAAGATAGGAGGAAGAGGTAATGGTCTAAAACATCTGAATAGGATGATCAAGGAGAGGGTGTGGAGGGAATGGGAAAACAGGCTACGATGCAAGTAAATAATTTGAACTGCTGCAGAGACTGGTTTCCCAATGCTTAGAAAGTGCATTTGACATAATAATGAGGGGAAAAGATGTAAGGTGTTTTTTTTTTTTTTTAATTCTTTCCTCTGCAAGCCTGCTGCAAATTACATTGAGCCATGGCAAAGCCAAGCTTGATTTCTTTTTAACTCTTAATATGAACAGTGAGGTAGTGACAGCTCACAAATGCCAGTGGACCAGGGAAAAACTGGCAGTGGCCAACATTTTTCAGTACATCTCCAATGGTCATAAACCATCAATATTCTGATATTCTGCTCAATGTTCTTTAATTGCTTTAAGTCATGGTTTTCCTTTGATGTGGGAAGAGGCAGCAGTTTCCTGGCTTTTCCTTTTTGCATCTGGAACTGGGAAGATACTATGTTTCCTCTCTGTGCCAGTAACTTAGTTGATGTATTCTTAAGTGATTCTTCACCTCTAAAGTTACCATCCTGACTTCCTGTTCTTCCTTTTTTTGGTAGGTTGATAGTGGTGGATACTTGTTTTATCTTTTTCCTGTTTGGTTTGATTTGGTTTCGTTTGCCTTCTGCCATTCCTGGTGAAGATTAACAGTCTTTTGACACATGTTAGGGAGGGTGGATTGAGTCAGGAGCCTCCATGGCTCAAAAATAACTGAAGAGGTGATGATTAAAGTGGGTATTCTGTGAACCTGAAAGATGCTCATGATAGTCTGCAGGCCGTTTTGAGCACCTAGGTCTGCGTGACAGCAGTGTGTTCAGACATTACAGTGATGAGTGACCCCATTAAAAACGTAGGTAGAACAGAGAAGTTTGGTTAAATCATGGAGCTGGAACTCTTTGCAGTGGAAATCCATCTCCACCTCTGTCAAAGAAAACTCCAGCACCTGACAGTGGGCAAGTCAGCTAATCTGTGCTTTGAGTCACTCTGTGAAATGGGGATAATGTGCCTTTACCACACAAGGCTATGGTGAGGTTCAGCTCATAAATATGGATGTGTAGCTGGATATTAGAGCCGTGTGTCATAGAAAGCCTATAAAAATAGCAATAAATAGAAGCCTGCTGCAAGTTGGCATTTGTTTACTTCTAAGCAGGCTTTGCTTGGAGATGGATTCCTCTTTCATGTGGTCACGTGCTTGTTTCCCCGTCCCGCTGTGGACTTACGGGCACAGCTCGGCGCAAGCTGCGGCGCTTCGGAGCGTGGCTGGCTCTGGGATCCCTGACCATGGTGCTGTATTTGTATCTCCTGCGCTGCAGGTGTGCCAGCACTCGCCCAGGAGAGACCGGAATGGACGTGACCAGCCGCTGCACCCTCGGAGACCCCAACAAGCTGCCCGAGGGGGTGCCGCAGCCCGCGCGCATGCCCTACATCTCCGACAAGCACCCCCGGCAGACCCTGGAGGTCATCAACCTGCTGAGGAAGCACCGGGAGCTCTGCGATGTGGTGCTGGTAGTGGGGGCCAAGAAGATCTACGCCCACAGGGTGATCCTGTCGGCCTGCAGCCCCTACTTCCGAGCCATGTTCACCGGGGAGCTGGCGGAGTCACGGCAGACGGAGGTGGTGATCAGGGACATCGACGAGCGGGCCATGGAGCTGCTCATCGACTTCGCCTACACCTCGCAGATCACCGTGGAAGAGGGGAATGTCCAGACCTTGCTGCCAGCTGCTTGCCTTCTCCAGCTGGCCGAGATCCAGGAGGCTTGCTGCGAGTTCCTCAAGAGACAGTTGGACCCTTCCAATTGCCTGGGCATCCGGGCTTTTGCTGACACTCACTCATGCCGTGAGCTGCTGAGGATCGCTGACAAATTCACACAGCACAACTTCCAGGAGGTAAGGAGCTGGCCTGCTGGAATTGTGATGTAACATGCATCAATGTGGCCTGTGAGAGCTTTCAGTAGCTCTCGTTTTGGCCTCTTTTCCAAATCCTGCCTTTACACCCTGCTCTGTGCCCTGATAGTGATGGGTGCCAGTGATGGGACCCATAGTAATGGGTGCCAGATGTTAAGTGGGGAAGAAAGAGGAGAGAGGTGGCAGGACTGTGTTGTGCCAGTGGTTTGTATATGATACACAGCATTTCTTCCCTGAAAGGTGTGTGGTGAGTGCTCTGTGGAGGCAAGGTCATGGGTGCAGTTGGCTTTGGCATTGAATCTGTCGTGCCTGCACAGTGGTCTGACATTCCACTCCTCTTTCAGAAATATTCTGGATTCTACGTGGTTGGAGGCGGGGGCAGGTGTTAAAAGTAAGGACAACACATCAATAGAACCCAAAAACTTTGGTGTTCAGCTCTGGGATTGGAAAAGTGGGTGTTTGGGGGAGCGTGAGGCTGCCTCAGGGGAGTATTCAAATCCCTGGTTGCAGCAGAACTAGAGTTTTGCATCTATTATTCAGCAGAAGCTGTCTGAAAGTAATTCAGATGTGTAATATTGTAGCTGACCTTTATAAATTCAAGTTTCTCATCCTTTGTTCATTCTGCCTAGATGATTTTTTAGTGAAAAAAAAATGCCAGCAGCTGGTTCAGAGAAGGATCAACTTAATAATTAAGGGATTGTGTGAGCAATAGTCAAAGAAGAGTGGGTCTTTACTGAACTGCTGCAGAAAAATCTCCTCTTCCCACCAGCTTTACAGGGAGATCCTTTCCAAAGGGAGGAACTCCAGGAACTCCTGGTGCTAATTTAGTTTCCCCAGAAAAGCAGCAGTATGGAAGTACTGTGAGTGATGGTAGCTTCTCTCTTTTTTTTCATCTGACATGCAAGAAGCAGATTGGAATTGCATTAATTTCAGTCAGGTAGTACTTAAGAAAAATCTGAGCAGGAGCAACATGACAGGACATGACTGTTGGACACAGTGAAGACGATTTTTGGTATCTAACTGTGGACACGACATCAGTTTACTACAGAAGCTGCAATTAAATACATCTTTTCTAACCAAAAAGAATTTGCTTTTTAAGATGAGCATTTTTTTTTTTTTTAGAACTTGGTGGTTTCCCAAAGCCCTACATTTTAGCTGGCCACTTCATATGCTCTGTGCTTGCTCTGCACTTCTTTTCTTCTGGTTTTGTCGTGTTTGTTTTGATTTTTTTTTAGTTCTGTTGTTTTTTTTGTGGGTTTTTTTGGGTTTTTTTTTTTTGTTTTTTTTTTTTTTTTTTTTTTTGGTTGGTTTTTTTTGGGATGGGGGGAAGCAAGATGCTATCCAGATGGTTGTTTATTTTCAGTGCTTGGTTGTTTTACTGGTTATTAGATCTTGTTATTACATGAGTAAGGCATCTTTACAAGCCTCTAAATAACATTTTAACAGCGTGACAGTTTTGTTTTAAAATGTTTTAGCATTAATACATGCAGCTGGCTGTTAAGAGCTGCTTGCTATGGGCTTCTTTGCTTTTGCAGTCCCTTGAAGACAACTTTCTGTCTTCCTTATCCCTGTTAAAGCACACGAAGGCAAAAGAGAAGAGAACACTCTTCCTCAAAGATGATGCAAATTATTATTGAGTTGACTTAAACACAGCTTCTGGAAAACAGAGGCTTAGATTAGAGCACTGTTTGGCCTGGGCAGGTTTTGGTGTCCATTTCAGTGCCCTGGGAGCTCTGCAGCTCTTCATCCTTAATAATCACTTCTTTTGCTTCCACAGTTTCTCTGCAGACAGCGTCAGTGGTGCTGCTCCTTGGGATTGCATTCCATTCTGGCAGTGTTTTCCAGCTGGGGAATGGGTTGGTGATCCCTGGGGGAAGCCAGGCACTTGTCTGTTTAACCATCCTCCACTGTGGAGGTTGAAAACTGATAAAAAATTTGCCTTCCTGTGCGGAGGCTGTGTGGTCATTGTTCCTCCAAGCTGGCAGAAAGGAACGTGAGCTGGGAATTTCCTGGGTGGCAATGTGAAATATTAAGCAGCAGGCACCAGGCCAGCCCATACAGTTACTTTGAATGCAGTTTGAATTGCTTCATGTCCTCTGCTGTGCTAACCTCTGCTTCTATTAAATTTTTATGTGTATTGCTGCATTACATCATTAACTTCTTGGTAAAATGTTTTTTCAGTTTTTTCCATTCCTCCCAATTTAATTTGTTGTCTATAAACCCTAGTGGATTTTGTGCATATAATGTGAAATGGTTCTATTAACAACTCCACTGTACAAGAACAGCCTTTGTATTTTTTTTTTTTTTTATCTCTTGGCATTTGTGTGTAGGGAAAAATTATATTTATGGGTGGACAACTTGCACTTTTATCAACAGACAAAAATTGCACTCTATATTGTATAGTCTGACATGAATTCTCTCTGTTTATAAAAGCACTGATGTTCAGGAATGCTGCAGAGGAAATGAAATCCAGCCAATTCTTGTCCATTGAGCAAGTCAGTCGAATAGATAATTAATATTAGTCAGGTAATTATGAGTGTCCTGATAATTAAGCCAAAAAAAAGCCAAAGCATTTTAAATAATGATTTGTTTTACTATGTAAACTAACAAGTTGCACAGTAGTAATAATTGGGTTTGAAGAAGTGCTTTGAATTTTGTGAGGCCATCCATGCAACTGGGTGTCCTGAGGGTCAAAGGGAGAGACTGGATGAGCATCTTTAACTTGGGAATTTCCACAGCTGCTGTTTTCAGACTCTGCAGAAGCTGCATTTAAAAACCATCAGACTGAAGTTTACACATAAGCTTTGTAGGAGGAAGGGAGACTATGGAAAAAAGCTGATAAAGATCTTTAATGACCAACCCAGTTCCTGCTTAAAGGCTGAAGGAGTGTGTGGGCCAACCTTGCTGTGGCCTTTATTGTCCCCAAAAGCTCAGAATGCCCAAGAACCAAGACTGATCTCATTGTCCTCTTTATTCTTTTTTAACAATATTTTCTGTTGTCAGTAACTGCATATTTGTTCAGTGCCCTTAAATAACTTCTTCAGGTAATTAAAAGGACTGCACAGCTGACTGCTGTTGAGACGATCATGTCAAAGAGTGTTTTTCTTTAATTTGTGCAGCAAATAATGAAATAAGTCATGGAATTCTAATGTGGTCACAGATGATAAGGGCAAACTAGCATTCAGTTATTTTCTGTCGCTGAACCTTTTGGAAATTGCAGGCTACAGACTGGGAATTCTTGTGGGGAAGGTGAGCTGGCAGTTATCAGTCAGGTCATTTCTGCAGTTTTAATTTTGATTCTTGTACCTTTCCCATCTTTCCTGGTGTCTGTGCAGGAGCTGTGGTGGTGTGTGAGCTCCCAGGGCAGTCTGACTGACTCATGCTGTGTGAGCAGTCCCCCAGCAGCAGCCAAGGCCTCCTGAGAAACTTGGTTGCTATCTTGGATGCTGAAGGAATTAATGTGTTTGTCAGTGGCTTGGCTTTCACAAGAGATCAGTCCTTAGGGGCTCTGGAGGCTCTGATTCCCTCTTTAGTGCATCTCGACTACTGCATACTCCCTGTGTATATTTAGAGCAAATGAAAGAGGCAGGATCAGATGAGTCTCCTGAAATATTTTCTGTTCTGCCACAAATCAGGCTTTCTGTGTTCTCTGAAATGCCTCTGGTAACTTGTTTGAGACTCTTATTTTTGTGCTCTGTTTTGCTTTCCTTGTGAATCTCTGCACTCCAGTGCTGCTTTTTAGTCACGTATTTATTGCGGTTTTATTTCTGCTTTCTGTATTAGACGGGGCAAACGAGGAGGCTGATTTTAAAGAAAGGCTTTGTTTATCCTGAACTTTGAAACCTGATCAGTGTGGTTTAACCATTTAAAAGTGTAAAAGGGTGTAAAAGGCATGCCCATCTAGAAGTGTCTCATTGCTGGGGGCTGCATTCTGCCCTGTGCAGCAAACTCTTCACCTGTGTTGGTCTTGGAACTGATGGGGATTTGGCTTTTTACTGGGTCAGTCCATGAAGTGCTGGAGGGGTGAATGGCTCTGATGCTTTGTCCTTACTCCCTTCCTTTTTCCTCTGCCTTTCCCAGGTGATGGAGAGTGAGGAGTTCATGCTGCTGCCTGCCAACCAGCTCATAGACATCATATCCAGTGACGAGTTAAACGTGCGCAGCGAGGAGCAGGTGTTCAATGCCGTGATGGCCTGGGTGAAGTACAGCATCCAGGAGAGAAGACCCCAGCTGCCACAGGTAATTTTGGGCACAGTGACATTCCAGGCTGCTTTATCCAGGAGGAGAGGAATGAGGGATGGTAGGGTGGTGCCAGAGCGCTTCTGAATGAGGTAAAGCCACCAAAATTCTCTCTGACTCCCACCTGTGTTAGGTGGCTTGCACTGTCCCTTCATATAGACTGGCCAGAGCCTTCATTTGGGGATTTGTTGGATTGTTCCCAGCAAGGACTTGCCAAACGAGCTCACTCCAGCAGTCTGTCCAGCCAAACCTGCCTGCACTGCTTGGGGAGTCGTATCAACACCACAGTGGAGGAGAAAAGGCTTGTCTCGCTTTGCGGTGCTTCTTTAAGCTCTGCTGCTTGATTTGTGCCTCAGCCTTCACGATGTTACAGTGGAGCTTGTCAGAATGGTTTTGTTGGAATGTGATGCTTCATCTAAGCCAAGGCATTTCACAGAGCAGAACCCATTCTGACAAAGCTGTCAGCCCAAAGCCTCTGAAGTCTGGGGCTGGATGATCAAAAGAGGTGAGCATCTGCCTGCCTCGCTGTTTCTGCTTTGGAAAGAGATGTTAAATGCAACTTTATTTACTGGAAAGCTTTTGAAAATGGTTTTAAGTAAACAAACCAAACTGGAAAAAGCTGCTCTTCTCAAGGCAGCTTTTAATGCTTTTATAACTGTTTGCCTCTGTCTATACGTGCTTGGGCCTTCAAATTCTAAACCCTTCTGAAAGATGTGTTGTTTCTTATTGTTCATTTACTCTGCAATACCACTCAGGTTTAAGAGAGCTAAATGGTTGATAAAACCACTAACTTAACTAGTGTTCAGGCAGATGTCTTGACATCTGTAATTTTCTAAAGTTTTCCAGCTGTGACCTTTCAGCTGCTAATAGATCCAGTGGATTGTCCCTTTCTGAAGACTGATTTTCTGCTGGGTACCTAAACTGAGATATTGAAAAGGCAAATGTGCTGTGAGACAAGCTGCATTCAACTAAAATTCTGTTGGTTTCCATTTGGCTTCTTGCATCTCTGTGGGTATCTGTGGTTTCACCATAGGTGTTCTGGTTTGTGTTTTAGGTTCTGCAGCATGTCCGCCTGCCCCTGCTGAGTCCCAAGTTTCTTGTGGGTACAGTGGGCTCTGATCCACTCATTAAGAGCGATGAGGAATGCAGGTAAATCTCCTCAGCCATTTAGAGAATTGGATTAGGTTGTCCCCTGAAACTGTGCTCATTTGCCACTGGTAAATGGGTGATGCCTCACAATTTAGTCTTTGTCAACTGGCAGAATAGGAGAAGCAAGAAAAATTGTTTACTATTTGCATAATAGTCACTGGCGCACCCTAGAAGTGATTTTGTTCTTTCAAGTTTTCAGTGAAATGGCAAACTTTGTGCAGTTTGACTGTTGGTAAAAGACCTTTTGGCGTATTGATATGCATTTTGCCTTTTTTTTTTTTCCCCCACTCCCTCTAGTCATGGCCTCTTATTGCGGCTTAGCTCTTGCATGGCTTTCATGATGATCTCAGTGGGATCTAAAGTAGTTTTTCTGTGTAGAATGTCTGCACTTTGATAGCTGACTTGGTCTCTGGGATTAGTCTGCTCTTTCCCACAGGGATAATGCAGGGAAGTTTCATTTCCTCTTTTTATGGTATGAGTCTCACCTTTCTGGTTCTACAAAGTTCTGTATCGTCCACAAAGCACATGATCTATCTTGTGCATATTGTAAAGAAGTTCAGGGCATAGGCTAAATTGTTCTCTTCCTGAATAAGCATTCATACTGGGGGAATTCCACGTTTGTAGAGGGAAGGAGGACTTTTTTGTTCTTTTTTGTTTTATTCAAGGGTTTGGAATATTAGGATTAGTCCAGGTGGCAAGTCATGAATGGATGGACAGTGTGAGCTGGCCAGAGCTGATGGAGAAAATATTCATCAGAAGGGTACTATCTCCATCTATTGGTCATGTGTGTATTATGTATTTGTGTGCTTTCCAACTCCTGTTCTCTTCCGAGGCAAAGCCACTGACAACGTGTTAAGTTCTAGCTTGAGGCAGGCTGGGTTTTTCTTTTCTGCACAGTAAGCCTGACAAATCTCTTGTCATATATATTTTTTTATCAGTCTTTTTACAGCAAGCTATTATCTTTAATGAACTCTGGCCAAGCACTGGTGCTGGTTTGCTGCTGTCCCTGTGTCAGTGGCTTGTAAACAACCGATGAGTGTTTAGGTGACAGCGTGTGTTTAACCGGAGCCGCTCACACTCTTCTCGTGTGACTTGTCAATACCTGAGGTGCATGACTAGTGCTGGCTGCTCTTCCCATCAGTTCTGATTGGCCCCTTCTCCCGAGACTGAGCTCTGGGGGTTAATATTTTCCTCTCTTGCACAGGGATCTGGTGGATGAAGCCAAAAACTACCTGCTGCTGCCCCAAGAGCGGCCGCTGATGCAGGGACCGCGAACGAGGCCACGCAAACCCATCCGCTGTGGAGAGGTGCTCTTTGCAGGTGTGTGTCCCTGCAGGTGTGTCTGTGGTGTCAGCAGGAGGTGCTGGAGGGTCTTGAGGGGCCATATGAGGAGTGGCTGAGGTCACTTGGTCTGTTCTGCCTTGAGGGGAGAGCTCATCATGGTTTACAGCTTCCTCGTGATGGGGGAGGAGAAGCTGGCACTGATCTGGGCTCTCTGGTATCCAGCAATAGAACCTGAGGGAATGGCCTGGAGCTGTGTCAGGGAGGCTTAAGTTGGATATTAGATAAAGGTTCTTGACCCACAGTTAGAGTCTGGCACTGGAACTGACTTCCCAAGGCAGTGGTCACGGCATCAGGCCTGACAGAGCTCAAGAAGCATTTGGACAACACTCCCAGGCACGTGGTAGGATTCTTGGGGCTATCCTGTGCAGAGCCAGAAGAGTTGGACTCTGATCCTTCCAATTCAGGATATTCTGAATCTGTGTATTTTTCCCAGTGGCTTAGGCCAGGAGACTCCAGACAGGACTTTCTGATGGTGATGTTCCCATAAAGTCTTCAGAAACCTATTTCTGATGTGACCAGTGCATTAATATTTGAAAGTTTAAGTTAATTTACGTTTCTTACTTGTATGATTTCTTTGGTGCTATGCATGCCACAGCATTTCCAAACTTCAGTTCATGCTCTTGAAAATCTCCTTCTGTTTTTTAATTACAAACCTCAGAAGGAGCGACTCAGAGGCGAGTCCGAAGGGGGGATTTGTGCCAGGAGCACAGGCAGTTTGTGAGCTCGGTGAGTGTTTTTGTGACCCTGGTTTTGGTGTTTGGCTGCAGTGGGGGGCTGGTGCAGTGGCGATGCCATTTCCAGCGTGGAGCGCTACGACCCCCAGACCAACGAGTGGAGGATGGTGGCTTCCATGAGCAAGAGGCGCTGTGGTGTCGGGGTCAGCGTCCTGGATGACCTCCTCTATGCTGTGGGAGGCCACGATGGCTCCTCCTATCTTAACAGTGTGGAAAGGTAGGTCTCCATAAGGCCCCTGTGCAGAATTTCAGCTGTGAATGTTTAAACCTGGCTCCGGCCTCTTAGGAATTGAGTTCGTTTTGTCATTTCCTCCTGCCTTGCACACCCCTGGTGCAAAACACTTTGTGTCATGTTATCACCAGCTTAATGGGACAAGCCAAAGCCTCTGGCATTAGGAAGGAATCTCTAGGAGATGGGTCTGGGTGTGTTGTTGGAAGGAGTGGTGATCCTGGTTAACCTTCCTTGCAATTGCTGGTTTTTAGCATTGTTGAGGAAAGTGAGGTTACAGCGAGCATTTCTTAGATGCTGAGGGAAAGATCCTGGATTATTTTTGTGAAGTGGCAACTTGAGAATTAAGGAACCTTGGCACATAGGCAGAAGAAGGAAAATAAGTCAGTTTTAGGCCTGTGAAAAATTAAAGTCAAACAAGTTTTACCAAGCTTCCTGTTTCTGGGAGCTGCATAGGGCAATTCCCATACCTGAAAGCCACATGACTCAAGCTCTCCTACTACGCTAAATCTTGGCCCTGTAACAAACCCAATGAGCTGTACAAATACCTCCTCCCACCTTGGGCCTCCCCTTCTTCCCACCTATCTCCTTGAATGCTCCCAACTTCCCAAATCATGACCCTAGTGTTGTATCTCCCACGTCCTGCACTTCCTTGCTATGCACTGTATTTCTTTGTCTCTGGATTCCCAAGTCCATCTTGTTCCTTCATATTTTATCTGGAAGTCCCAGTGCTGGCTGAGTTCCTGTGTGAACTGCAGGGAACAGAGCAGAGTTAACTCTGGCTGTTGCTCTTTGCTGCAAGTTACCACACGCCAGCCGGTCTCTCTCAGGAGCCTGAACCTTTGATCTCCAGCTTCATTCATCCCAACCTGCAGTTTGAACATCCCTGGAATAACATGTAGGGGATGCATTGTATCACTTCAGGGCTTTTATCCAGCTTACAAAGAGCTGTGCTGCAGTTGAAGCTCAGGATAGGCAAGTTACACAGCCTTAGTAGAGCTCCCAAGCATGGGAGAGTCTGAAGCAGATAATTTGTGCTGTTTGGTGTGGTTTTATTTCCAGGTATGATCCAAAGACCAATCAGTGGAGCAGTGATGTGGCTCCCACCAGCACCTGCAGGACCAGTGTTGGAGTAGCAGTTCTTGGAGGTTACCTCTATGCTGTGGGTGGCCAGGATGGTGTCTCTTGTCTCAACATTGTGGAGAGGTACTTTTTAATTACAAAAAAAAAAACCAAAAAAGTGGGGCACAGCAAGAAAGAGGGTCTCTTAGAGGGTGCAGCTGATGCAGACAAGCTGGAGAGGGGATAAGAACTATACAAATCTTACAGGGATTTTTGTTTGGGGAGAATAAAGTCAGTCTTCCTGCCCCTTTGTGAAGATGTCAGCACTTCACTCAGCTCCAGTGTTTATTCTTTTGCCAGGTATGATCCCAAAGAAAACAAATGGACTCGAGTGGCTTCCATGAGCACCAGGCGCCTGGGAGTGGCAGTGGCTGTGCTGGGAGGCTTCCTCTATGCTGTGGGAGGCTCTGATGGAACATCTCCTCTCAATACTGGTATGCCTTTTGCTGTCCCTTAATCCCAGTCAGTGCTTGTCCTGGTCCTGGGAGCCCATCATGTCCCCAGATAGATGTTGAATATCTCAGTGATCAGTTTGTGGAGTTTTTTCTTCTTTAGATATTATTTTGCCATACTATAACTCGCTCTCCAGACTTGTGAGCCCCTATTACCTGGTTGTGCATGATATTTTTACTTTCTCAGTGCTTCATTTGGCAGTATGTCCTTAATACAAGGCTTTGATCATTTGCATAGGAGTTGCAAGCACTTTGTTTTTTTGTTTTAATTCCTGCAGCAGCCGTTTTTGCTGTAGGAAGGAAGGTGCCAAAAGTAAAACTGCTGCAGGTCAGTTTGTAGCATTACCAGCTCCCTCTTGAGTGAAGATATGAGTGTGGAGACAGGAGAGAGACTAGCAAGAGTTCTTGGGAAGAAAGGAGAGAAAAATGGGTTCATGGCTTTGGAAGAAAAGAGAGAGCAAACGGGTTCATGGCTTTGGAAGAGAGAACAAACAGGTTCATGGCATTTTTGGTGTGTGGAAATGGGGTCCAAAAGTGCTTTACCCATTGCCTGCCAACCCTGCTTACCAAACACCTTCCCTTCCTCCGCAGTGGAACGCTACAACCCCCAGGAGAACCGCTGGCACACGATAGCCCCCATGGGCACCAGGAGGAAGCATCTGGGCTGTGCTGTGTACCAGGACATGATCTATGCTGTGGGAGGCAGGGATGACACCACAGAGCTCAGCAGTGCTGAGAGGTACAACCCACGCACCAACCAGTGGTCTCCCGTGGTGGCCATGACATCCCGGCGCAGTGGGGTGAGTTTCGTGCCTCAGGTTTTAGATTTTGTATTTTCCTGTCATTGTTGCCATTAGAAATGAAGGGATGGGACTGTTTGCAAGCTAAGAACAATGTATTGCTCAGATAAACATCACTCTCAGAGGCCATGAGGTTTTAGAGGAGTAAGCATTCGGCCATAGCTCAAGAGTAGTCACAAGTTCTTTGTTACAAGGCAATACAGAACTTTCTAACCCAATAGACAGTTGCCACAGGGTTTATTTTGCTTTTCTAACCTATCGCCTTTACTTACTTCTGCTGCACTGTGGGGACTTTTATCCAATGGCTTCTGTCTCACTTGCACACTCTCATAACTTCTAAACTCTTAGCTCTTCTATTCTACCACACCCTCACATTATAACCCTTCACCATCTTATCAATACAGTTCCCACTTATGTAAAGCATATTCTTACTTACAACTATAGAAACATAAGTTTGTGGTTTTTCTGCTTAATGTCTGTGTATTGTATCTTTACATCAATCCAAGCTTCTTCCAAAGCTACAGATCAGATCCTTCAGTGTCTGTGGAAGTTTGTTTTTCTGATTCCCACATTTTCCAGATTCTGTACTGCATTGGTATATAACTCTGAACTTCATATAAAGTGTTGGCAAGTTCTCCTCGCAGTTTAGTCAGAAAAAACAATCCTTTTCCAGCCCCAGAACCAAGGACAGTGTTACAGCATCAGGCCCAAAAGGTGAAAACAGCAGCAAATTGAGGAGAGCAGACTGGGAGGATGGGACTGCATTACCTTGAGCTGGAATTGGACAATCAACCCCAATATGGAAATGCACCAAAACTTATAAAAGTGTGAAAACTCATGACTCAGGGTCCATCTTGGGTGTAGCCATGGCTGGGCTCTTGTACTGCGCAAGGTGTATCCTTTGAAGGCCTTTAATAAATCCCTACTTTATTCCTTTAACACTGCCTAGCCTCTGTTCTAGGTCAGCCTCTCTAGGCACCAGGTGGGGCTTGGTGGGCTCCTCTGTGCCACGTGTCACCATATGGGGACAGAGGCACAGGGCAGGGTGTCGTTGTCACTCTTGTTCTGGGGAGAGCACACAGTGAAGTGTCAGTCTTCTCATGAGGCTCTCCTGCTTCCTCTGCACCTTCACTTCTATTCTGTGAGGGAAAAAGTTTGCAAAAAGCTCTCTAGCAAGACTAGAGGGTGGAGATAGCCAAGTCATGCCATAGACAGCTGTTTAGGATGGGGAAATGAGTCGTTTGAGGATGTTTTTAAATATTTTTGGGCCCTTATATGTGGTCAACTAAGCCTGAAGCAGAGGAGCTTTTAGGTGACGTAGCTGTACTTGGTATGAGATACTGTTAAAGAACGCTATCAAATTAGTAGCTGGATCTCTCTGGATGAATTAGGAGGTGAAAACACCCACTTGCTGAGAGGAAAAAGCTGGGAAACTGGGTTAGCACGAGTTCAGATACATAGTCCCAGCAGACTCTTGTTGCCTTGAGGCGTGTGTGGGAACAGGGCTCCTGGGCTTTCACTTAGGCTGGTGCCTCTCCTCACTGAATGCTGTGAGTGACAGCAAGTTCCCATCAGCTGCTGATGGTGGTGCTTTCTTGTGAACAACAGGTTACTGCATTGTTTTCAGTAGTCATCATGATGGGGAGGTGTAAATGATATGGGTGTTTATCATTAGATATTGGATTATGTGGTAAAGAGAGAATGAGTTCTGTCTGTGAGTTAGAGTTCCAGTGTCTGGTGAGGCAAGTATGAATCACAGTTTGAGCAACCACTGGTTTTAGAGGCAGAGAAAACATACTTCTTTCTGTTCTCCAAGCACAGAGTGAGCTGAACAATGCTGTCCACTTTAGTTTCTCATTAGATATTGGCTTTTTATCAGCTGCTTCTGTATTTGCTTTCTACAGAAACTGCTAAACACATGCCAGTGGTATCTGCAGCTCTTCTGACTTCCTCAAAGCCAAAGCAGGGACCATTTTACATTGTGTACCTTTCCTTTTCTCTGTTATACTCCACGTTTTCCACTGGAAGTGATCATGGTTTTGATGTTTCAGTGATTTTGTGCTTCTGCAGAAAGACTAAATAGTAAGTCTGGAGGCCAAGGTGCTTACAGATGGTCCAAGGCCCAACCTGAGAGGTTTGAGACCAGGGGCTTGCCTGTGGTTCTGCCACTTTAACCAAGTGTTGTGGGCTGGTAGATATTCTTTCTTGGGGAAGAATTTCAGTCCAGAACATAAGTTTTGTATGAAAAAGGTTTAGATTCTTATGTATTTATCATCACTCAGATGGTTCTACTACTTGTAGCTGGCAATAAGGGGAACCCTCTGCCTTTTCTTTAAGAGATTCTCTATTCTGAGATACATATTTAACTTTCCATGTCTTATTTTTTAGGGTATTTTATTTGTGTTGTGCCCTAAAGAAAAAAACCCTCTCCCGCAGACTGCCTTTCACCAAACACAGTTATTAAATAGTTTTATTAATATTTTCATTGTGACCCTTCTTTTGTGGACATCCCAGCTAAGTTAGCTGCTGTCTGATGGCTGTTTTGCAGGTTGGCCTGGCCGTGGTGAATGGACAGCTGATGGCAGTGGGGGGCTTTGATGGCACAACGTACCTGAAGACCATTGAGGTGTTTGATCCAGATGCTAACACGTGGAGGTAACTTGAATTTGTGTGACAATCAAACAGTGAAGTCCAGCTGGAGCTGTCCCAGGCAAATTAGGAATGTGGTACACACCATAGCAGAGAGCTTGTGTGGGGTAGAGCCATCACAACACTCCCATTCTGGCTTCTTGCCTCGCAAGAAAGAACTACATTTTGAAAAATATCCCACTATGCCCCTTCTGTTCATTTTGGGCTGAGTCTCTCCTGCTTCCCAGTAAAACTGAGCTTGTCCTTAGCAGAAGGAACTCACAGCCACCATGTAGAATTTGGCCTGTTCACTTCTTGCTTTCAAGCTGAGGCAGTGATTTCTGAATCCTTTTGGAGGAGCTGAAACACTTCAAGCACATGATGTTATTCCCCTTTACATCAGCAAGATTCAGCCACTGGAAGAATCTCCAAGCTGAGACAAATAATATGAAACTGCTGATCAAAATATACGCTGAGCAGAAAAGAAAGAGGAAAAACAGCCTTTCGAGTCATAACTATACTTGAAAATAATTGCCTGTGTATTTATTCCCAAATGTAATTAGCATAAAGTATGAAGCACCTGTGGGCTGCTGTGGTGGTCTGGTGAGGGCAGGGAATAGAAAGAAATTAATGTCCTTATTCTTACTAGTGACAGTAGTAGTTTAACCCTTCTCTGATAAGAATGGCTGTCATGAGCAGCAGTGGAGGAGTTTCCCCTGATTTGGTGAGCCATGCATCCACAGGACCTTTTGAACTGCTGAGGAAACCAGTTGAGGAGAGAATAGTACATGCATCAGATTCCTTAGTGGAATGGTTTCAGCTACTCCCTGGGACAGTTCAGAGTTAGGAGTTACTGCCTGGCAGGCATTCACACAGTTTGGGAGATTATTCAAGGTATTATTAGCTTGTGGTTTTTTCCTCCACTGAACTCAGTATAGGTGACCATCTTCCGTGGTCTTCCCTTTCCTTTGTATCTTGAAGGTATTTTTTATTTGTGCAGCTTGACTGAGAAACGATTCTGCTGCAATTTGTCTTTTAACAGAGCTGCTTGGAGAACTTGCTTCTCCTGTTCCTGCCAGCAGACTCCAGTGGCACAGAGGGGAATATGCAGCTGCAATCTGTAGGGATCTAATATCCCTATGAAATGCAGACACCATTGCAGTCAGCAGATGGTGCTTGGGATGTGTTATGTCTTGGTTGGCTCAGCTGAATGTAGGGGTTTAGACATACAAATTAAATTAGTTGAATTGTGAGGACTAAGCCTAGTTCTGTGTTACCCAAAACCTAGCTTAAGGTCAGCTACAGCTTACAAAGTTCTTTTCTGTCTTGCACATTACCAGACAGGGAGCAGGAAGTATTTATCTGAGTTACAGAAATTTAGTGTCAAATCAAGCAGCAGTTTCTGTTCTGAGAAGGAAAGGCATGAGCAAATACAGCTGTTTATTTATGAAGTGTGTAAGATGGGTGCTCCACCTCTTCTTCACTTTAAGCAGACATTAATGATGGTAACACGGGCTTGGTTCAGTGTTTCCCACGGCAGCTCCCAAGGGTTGGTGTCCCCATGGAGGAGGCTGTGAGCCAGTGTGTGACCCTGGAATGTTGTCTCTGCAGGTTGTACGGCGGGATGAACTACCGGCGGCTGGGCGGAGGCGTGGGGGTTATCAAAATGACACACTGTGAATCTCATATATGGTAAGCTTCCAGAGGGAGGGAGTCCCCTGCCTTCTCATTCCTAGAAAAAACTGAAGAGACTTGTTGACACTGGACCTCTTTGCAGCTCTAGTATGCACGGTCTAGATCCAATGTAACTCTTTGTCGGTGAACTCTTTCTGTGGAATTCTAAAAATTGACTTCTGTGAGAGCGTGCCCCACGGGAGACCACGTTGTCAGACTCCAGGGAACCACTGGACAAAAGTAGAAGTGTTGCTTATGTCCGTATTTTTTCTAAATAGTTCTACATTTTTTTGAATAAACCAAACTGTAACAGTTATTGTAGCCTAAAGGAAGCTGATGTAGAGCCTATACACTCTGTATTGGGAGTCTGGCCAGGAGGAGGATTCCTGCTTTCCCTCCTGCTGTGGGAGCAGTGGATGTGGCAGCTGTTTGGTGGGCGAAAGAGGAAAAGTGATACAGAAAACATTGCTTTTGCCTTATTTACAGAGAGCTTCAAAAAAAAAAAAAAAAGTACTTGACCTGCAAGGTGCCACCTTTGCACAGAAGCTTTTCTGTGCACAGAGTATATTTATTTTTTCATTTGATTTGTATCATGTATTTCCTTTGTATCGCTCACAGCGATGATTCCAGCTTTTTATATACATCTGTGTGTGCATATATATATATGTATTTTATATATATATATATATGTATATGTGTGACTTGTATTTTGACCAGCTGGTGGTTTGGGCAGGGCTGTGTCCTGCCAGCTACTGTGGTTCCAAGCCTTGTGGTGTGATTTGGGGTCTCTTAGAGGACAGGAGAGCTCTGAGGATGGGTGCCCTGAGTACCTTTTCAGAACTGTAACTCTCATCGCTCAACTCAATCAATGAAGTGCCCAAAAAGGGTGAGAGGAAAAGGATTTCAAGCAATGCCTTTTTACTGTACAAAAGTTCAGCTTTTTCTCTCCTCTCCTCTCCTCTCCTCTCTCCTGTATGTGAACCTGTGCTGGTTTGAAGGTAAACCAGCAGGGGAGGAATTAACCCCACAGAAATACCTTGTGAGAGATTTCAAGTCAGAGTTACAGTTCAATAGAAAGGTGACAATAACTGCAATGAATACACAAAGACTGGCTTAAAACCAGTCCTGATTAAGTGGTGGTTGCAGTCCTGTTAGAGTGATGGATGAGGTGTTGTCAAAAGTGCTGGTCCTGTGGAAAGGTCTGCTCCTTCTTTGGATGTCCAGTGGTGGTGGTTGTGTCCATGTCCCCAAACCCCCAGATCATTAACCCTCAAAGCCAGGCAGGAATGTTTAATCCCTACCCCAGAGCAAGGGATTTCCTGAAGAAGTGACAGAATCCTGAGTCATAGGGTATTTTGGGGAGCCCTTGATGGCCCGTTGGCAGAGCTGACCACCCCCCCCCCCCTTAGGCTGGGTGTAGTTGTTACTTTGTGAAGACAGACAGCACATTGCACCCAGCTCACAGCTGTTACAAAGGACCCACCACTAACAGGAATAATGCAGGAATTATATCAGTTCATCAGAAATAATGCTGGTGGGTGTGGAATAGAGTTTGGCTACACCCACACTGGTACTTTATCCTGCGACCATTGGCAGAACCTAAATCCACCTAGTTCTAGCTCACTTTTAAAAGCCTTTTCCTCCTGTTGTCTGCTCGATATCAGTTCTTGTCTGAAGGAGGGTGCAGGTATCATCTGTTAATTCTGACACCCACTTCTTATATTCTTGCTGGAAGGGCAGACCCACAGCCAGCTCCTTCCTGCTAAAAAAAACCTCACACCAGCCTCACCTCGGCTGCCCTCTTGCCTGTAGAATTCCTGACCATGATGGATGGTGCCCTCTCTTTGAGTGATTTTTGTGCACTTTGCCTGTGTATGGTTAGAGCAGGGGAAGGTGTGAGGCTCATTTAAGAGTTTGGAGGGGAAGGGCTGTTTTCTGGCACTGTGAATAACTGTGGAGTCACCCAGGAGTGGGGGGAGAGCAGAGAACTCAAGACTCAACAGTTCTGTTTTTACTGTAATTTCTATTGAGGGTGGAAGAATGACCTTTTGCACCTGATCTAACTGTGGACCTTACTAAATTTGATTTTGAAAAAGAGGACTGTAAATTCTTGAGATGAAAAAGGCAGTGCTGACTTTAACTTCATAGTTTGATTCATGTAACTCAGACTTTAATGTGCTTGAATATAGTAAAAAATACACTACAGTCATAAATGGGACATTAAAACTTTTTTAAAAGCCCCTTTTCCCCTAAAGGTCGGTATTCTTGTGTTTACATATGAAGATCATTTGCACCTTTACAAGGAAAACAAGTATTCTGTAAACAAATGTTTACATGTATCATTTATGCTTTTTTCTAGCATGAGTAACTTGTATAAATAGTGCTATCTTAATAAATTTCTCCTACGCTGTTCTTGGTTTGTTCCTTGGGATGAAAGCAGTGGGGGTGTTTTTCTGTGGTTTATATGGACAAAGATGCTGGAGATTTATTTTTTTTTCCAGCTAAATCCCAGTAAAAGAGGCTTAAAACTCTGCTGTTTCTTGTTACCCTTCATATCCCTCAGAACGAGCTTTTTCTGGAAGGAAATATCTGTGCTATCTGGCTAAATCTTATCTCTGCTCACTTAACTGCATTTAACAATGAGGACAACACAAGGAAGAGGTTAAAAGAGGCTATAAGAATTTAGGTTTTTAGAGATTATTTATGCAAATTTGTTGGAAGGAGCTGAGCATTTAAAACTTAGCCCTGAGTGTAACAGTCCTATTTTCAAACCAAATACAGGTGCCACTTATTTCCAGACCTTGTGATCCTTTGTCCAGTGCTCTTCTGACTCCAGATAGCAAACTTTGTCTGAGATATTTCAAATAAGGAAACTAAAGAACCAGAAGTGATAGCTTAAGTTCAAACTTAAACTCACTTTAAGCTAGTTTAAGCTCAGCCTTGCTGAGCTGCCAAGACCTTCAGAAGATCACTTAGCTACTTTTACTAGGGTAAGAATTACCACCTTAACATGCAAAAACAATCCATCTTCAACTAGTAAAGAATCTGAAACCAAGTGCATGTTTCTTTGTTTAATTCTGGAAATAGGTTAGGAACTAGGCATGCAGTTATGTCATGTGTTGGGCAGTTTTACACCGGGAAGAGAAAGGAAATTTGCACCCCTATTTAGGAGAAGGTCATAGCACAAATCAGGTCCCAGAGGTGCTGCACAAGAAACTAGATTTGGAATTTTGCTGCTCACAGAAGCATTTAATAAGTAACAAGTGGTGGTTTGGTCAGGAAAGCTGTAGTTGGAAATAAGCTCCATGCAAGGATATATTTAATTAGGCAGTGGTGGTCTGTCCTTAAGACAAAAGATGGAAAATATTTTCTTTATTTAGTACTGTATTACAAAAATGTCTTAGCAGGTGCTATCTTCTGTTCCTTAAATGTCCCTCTGAGCTCTGACCTGCTCCAGAAGGGATGGATCCAACATCAAATTCTAGCACACAGCTCCAGCCCTGAGAGCTCTCTGGCCTACAGGATTACATCCAAGATTATGAACATCAGGACAAAGCCTAGTAACTATCACGCTTATCCACACCTCACTTTCCTATCTATCAACTTGCCTGGGAGAACCAACAGGCTGACAAATGCCTCGTGTCCAACTGGAACATAAATGAACAGTATCACCATTACCAAGTACCCTTAACAAGCTAAAAAGGGAGTTAGAAACGTGGATTGTTTTTGCCCTGGATTATAGAGCATGCACCCTTTCTCAGGTGTGCTGAACTTTGCATTTAGGCTAGCCCAAGAGTAGGCACAGTTTAGCCAAGGCCAAGGTCTGCGTAGCTTAGGCTGTCCATTGAAAACCAACTTTGAAACAACAGAAATACCTGCCAGTACGTTGCACTGTTTGTCTCTGAGCTGATACCTGCACGTAAATGAAATAAGTGACTCTGAGAAAACAAAGCTGCTCAGGAAGCTGTCACAAGTTTGCATTGCAGCCCTTCTTCAGGGCCAAATGTCTGCTTGAATTTGCTATGCATGGAATTACACAGCCAAGTGCTGGAGTTACAGTCTGACTTTGGACAGCCAGAGTGAGAGGAAAGAAGATGCTGCAGGAGTGAGTTTCCTGGAGGTTTCTCAGCACAGACTGTCCAAACAGAAAGCCTTTTTAGTATGAAGAGCTACTGAAATGGCTCTCACTGTATCTGAGAGATTGCAAGTTCAGTCAGTAGCATCAGCACTCCAGGCAGGTATTGGCTGTGTAGAATCTGCAAGAAAGAGAAAAAAGCCTGTCAAATCAACAATTGCAGTTACCAGATTTCCACACCCTGAAGCCCTGGTTGGAAGGAAACTACCAAGTGTTCTGTGTGTTTATTCAGCTGCTCTGTTGTTGCTTTACTGCATATGACTTGAATTCTACCCCATTATGAAAAGCCATAAGTGAATTTACACAGCACACATTCCACAAGAGCACTCTTCAGAAAGCCTGAGATATCTTTGTGTACTTACCTACAGCAGAAAAAGCTGTTTCAGACAGTTTTAAGCTATTACAGATAGAAACAAGCAATGTGCTCATCATCATAGGGTAAATTTAAACAACTGCATTTACACAATCTGTTCTTTAACTCAGAAGAAAATATTATATTGCTTGAAGGATTAATATTCCATGGTTTGAAGGATATTAGAGATACCTCTGTAGAAAGACCAGCACCTTTATGAAAAGGGTTACACGTGAAGGAATCTTCTGCCTGTGTCTTAATAACTGCAATACTAGAAAACTAGGAACTTTCTTTCAAGTTTGGGATCTTTTTAAATCCAAAATGAGTTTTTTTATGGCCTAAGAAACTTTCCTGTTCATACCACAGCTAATACACCTATTTCTGGCCCCAGGCAAGTAGCTTCTGCTGCAACACATTAATAAAATACTGTACTGGCAGCGGCCCCACCTCTACAGCTAAGTATGACTAGTAAAAGCTGAGGGTTTAACAATTCCTTGTAGGAAATTATGCAAAAGAAACAGGAGACCTTCAGGTACAGCTGTTTTATTTGGCCAGCATTAGGACAAACTGCTACTAAGGGCCTCACCTTCACAATCCCATCACAGTGTGCTGAGGCAATCGCTGTGGAAACCTTCACCAGCTTTGCAGCTGACAAGTGGATCTTGAAGTGCCTGTGGAAGTGGGCATAAAGGCAGTCCATGAAGACATCCACCTCCTCTTGGGTGATCTCTCCGGGCGTTTTTTGCACCGTGTCCCACAGAGCTTTGGCATCCTCTGGGTGGATGGCGTATGAAATATCCAGGGGCTGCGACAGGCGGGGCACGGAGAAGATGAGTTCCACGGCAGAGGCAGCTCTGTCCAGCTTGCAGCCAGCCCACATGGCCACCATCCAGCTGAGGTTCAGGGGGCTGATGGCCAGGCGGCGGAAGCAGCAGTCGAAAGTCTTCTGGAACCAGCTGCCAACCAAGGACGTGTAGCTCTCGGCCCCGTGCGTCAGGAACAGGGGCAGGCAGGTGAATTGCTCCGGCACGTTCTCGGAAAGGTCATCTCCAAACACGGAGCAGAACCAGCCCGACCACACCAGTTTGTCTTCAGAGCTCCTGGAGGAGGCTTTTGACCTCGAAGAGAGCTGGGATGGGGAGAAGAAGCATTGCAATGCTGCAAAGCAAGTATAGCTTTTTTTTTTTTTTTTGTCAGCTAAAAATAGATTTTGATTGTAAGTTTTAAGTCTTTGGTAAAAGTGGTTTTTTTTTTTTTTTTTCCTTGCATCAAATACATACAATTAATCAGTCCATCCATTACATCCCTAAATTTGAATGCAATTCTGTTGAAAACAACAGAAAAATGCACTTTTAAATTCCTTAGGAACAGTCCTGAGATCTGAGTTTATGCTGCTTAACTCCCATGGGTACATCCTACAACCACTGACACAATGAACCTGACATTTCAGTAGCACATTTCACTTGAGGCAAAGCATTTCAGAAATATTAATTAAGCTCTGGCCAGGAAGTGGGATTATGCTTTATCCAGGAAGAAAAATAACCCATTCATGTCCTGGCAGTAAATTGACTGCTGAACTAAAACATCAGACAGAGATTGTTCTGTATAGTTGTACTCTGATGCTGTTAAAAAGTTGAACTCAAACTTGCTATTTACTGTATGCATTGCTTAGGGGAGATCATAGAATCAATCAGGCTGAAAAAGACCTCCGAGGTCATCAGGTCCAGCCTGTGACCAAACACAACCTTGTCATTAGACCAGGGTTTTAAGTGTGTCGCATCCAGTCTTAACTTAAACACCTCCAGGGACGGTGACTCCACCATCTCCCAGGGCACCAATTCAAATGTGTAATTCTTCCTAATTTCCAACCTAAACCTCCCCTGGCACAGCCTAAGACTATAGATGTTCCGTTCCAGTTAAAAATAGACAGGACTCAGTTTCATTAAATCACAGCGGACGCCCCAGTAGCTATTCCACCCAGCTAGGACTTAGCTTTGGGGTTTCCTTTCAAGACAGAGCGTTCCATCACAGCAAAAACAGCCGGTCTCCGTGACCAGCGCCCTCACCTGCACCAGGAGGGCAGCCTGGTCCAGCTCGCTGCCCCTGAGGTCGGCAAGGCTGGACAGGGCCACCTTGATGTCCAGCTCGACGCCCACCTCCACCGCCAGCCCCTTCTGCTTCTCGGCGGCGATGAAGGCGCCCAGCAGCCGCGCGTAGTCCCTGAGGCGGGCGCGGCGGAAGCGGTACAGGGGGGTCACGCTGTACAGCGTCCAGGCTTTACGCAGCAGGAACGCTGTTTTCTGCGGATCCGCTTTTTCCTAGGGGGAAACAAAAGAAAAGGAATGAGGTTAAAGCTTGCTTTTCCCGCGCGGCGCAGCGCGGCTGAGGGGACAGGGAGGCGCCGCCGCTGCCCGCGCCTCCCCGTACCTGAGAGCACAGCGCTGGCACGATGAGGCGGCCGCTGGAGCTGATGCCGAGGCGGCCATGGCTCCGTCCGAAGGGCAGAGCCCGGGAGAGCCGCCTGAGGCTGGGCAGGGTGCGCACCGCTCCGTCCTCCGGCGCCTCCTCCGCCATGGCCGCCGCGGCCCGCCGCCGTCGTTCGAATTTCTTCCCGTCGGCCCCCGCGCGGGGGCGCGCCCCCTCCGCCATCTTTGAGGCGGGCGGCAGTGAGGGAAGGAGGCGGCCGTGGCGGCGGCGGCTGCTTCCCCTTTTTCCCCTCCGCAGCTCTTGGTTTTCACTTCGCGCAGCTCTGTGGCGCTCCTCCCCGTGTTTCGGGCCTAGGGGCGGCTGCGGGATGGCGCTGCCCCGGCTGCTGGTGCGAGCGCTGCACCGGGCGGCCGCTGCCGCCGCACCTGCGGCTCCAGGTGAGGAGGAGCGCTGGTCCCATCCCCTCGAGATTTGGGTTCCTTTTCTCCCGGGGTACAGGTCAGGATAGTCCACACAGTCGATTAATATCACGCTTTCTGCACGTTATTTTCCCTGTATCACTTTATGAAGTGTCTTGTCTAAATCTCTTTTAATTCTAAAGGCTGTCATGAAGGTAGTGAGATTGGCTCTTGGAATTTATTTATATATGTCCAGGTCATGGCATCCTTCAGGTTCCTCCTTGCAAGCTGAGCCTCTTGCACGCTCTGTCAATGATGTGCTTGGTTCCGTGACTTAGGCCATGATTGCAGGCACACGGGGGGCTCTGTTCAAAGCTTTCTGTAAACGTGGTTCAGGCCTTCTTCCAGTTGTTTCAGGCAGGAACTGTTCAATTTACACCTGCGTGGTGGGTGTCCTCTGTGTGTGTTGAATTCTTGGTTTGTTAAGCCTTGTTCTGCTGTGTCACCACCAGGAACTGCAGTGGCAGGACAAGGGGGAATGGCTTTGAACTGAAGGAGGGCAGGTTTGGGTTGGATATTGGAAGAAATTCTTAGGGTGGAGAGGTCCTGCACAGTTGCTGAGAGGAGCTGTGGCTGCCACGTTTCTGGAAATGTCCAAGGCCAGGCTGGATGGGGCTCTGAACAACCTGGGACAGTGGAAAGGGTCCCTGCCCATAGCAGTAGGGTGGAATGAGATAAGCTTTAAGGTCCTTGAAACCCAAACTATTCTATGATTCTAGATTTAAATGTGGAATTGTCAACATCCCTCAGGATTGATCTGTGACTTTCACTTCTCTTGCTCCTGAAATTTGCAGGGAAAGTTTGCAGCAGGACTGTGTTCAAGTATCTTTATGAACTGAGAAACATAAATAATCCCTGCCTAAAATACCTTTAGACTAGCTTCATTTCATGTTTATGTCACAGTATCTTAGTGCAGATTTATATATAGGAAGTAACTTCTCCATATATATATAAAAATTTTATTGGGAGGGAAAACTCTATTATTTATTCTGTCTCATCTGCAAAAGCCATGAGAGATTATATATGTATATTTATTTATTTATTTCTATTTAAGACTTCAACAGTTTTGTCACTCGGACCAACACGTGTGGAGAGCTGCGTGCTGCTCACGTGGGACAGAAAGTGACCCTGTATGGATGGGTTCAATATCAAAGGTAAGTGCAAACCATGGTGAAAATGGAGATGATTATTTGCCAGATCCAGTCTAAGCTATGTTTCATCCAGCATTGCTCTCCAGTGATGGTCTGCATGGGTTTTTTGATTTTAGCAGGTCCTGGGTGTCTCATCTTTGGGCAGTTGTGGATGGGGACTCAGGAAAAGGAGTTAGGATTATTGCAATGTGGTCATGGTGACCTTGTTTTTGAAGACACCAGAGCATGTCCCATTGAGCAGTTTTTTGATGGATAAAGCACAATGGCAGCTGTCCCTGCTGCAGCTTGAAGAAATCAAGATTTGTGGTTCTGGGTCTGTCACTGTGGATTGTTCATGTGGAACTTTTTATGGGATGAGTGTTCCCCTTCTTGACTTATGATTGGATTCTGTTGTTGTTGTTTTTATTCCATGTGAACTTTAGTTTTATTGCTCATTTAATTGTTTTTAGCTGAATGATGTTTCCCAGCAGGAGAATTCACATGTCCAGAATCCCAGCTCTGTGTGCATGAGAGCTCAAGTTAAAATCCTGCCTCTCCTGGTTATTTGTGTGTTGTCTGAGGCTGGTCACAATGTGAAGTAAATTGTTCAGGTTAAGTTCAGGTGTGGGAAAAGTGTCTATAATTCAGTACTTGGAAGTGCTTTGGGATGAATTGCAGGGTACTGAAAATGTAGCTAGTTGACATACGTTTTAAAAAATAGAAACTACTACATTTGTGAAAAAAATGTTCTTCCTTTTGTGCTTTTCATGGATCAGACAAGGCCTGTTTCTAGTTTTGAGGGATTTCCAGGGACTGACCCAGGTCATCATTCCTCAGGATGAGGTAAGTGCTACCAAACCATGTGTCTGTGTTTTCATTTTTCCTTTGGTAGCTTGGCTTCAGCAGCCGCTTTGTCAGACTGAGTGCTCTGACTCACAAGTAGATTGAAGTGTCATGAGAGCCCTGACCTGACGCTGCAACAGAAGCATCAGTGCTGTTTCCCCTGCCTTAAGAGTGATTTTGGATTGAGGTGCTTGGCCACAGTGCCTTTGTCCTGTTCTTTGAATCCCTCTGAGGCTCTGTCCTCTCCCTGCAGGCACATTCCCACGTGAAGGAGCTGCTGTCCAACGCCCCGGTGGAGTCTGTGGTGAGAGTCACTGGGACAGTGTCCCCTCGGCCCCTGGGGCAGGAGAACCCGGTGAGGATGGGGTGTGGGGGGCTTGCAGGGCTTTTATTCCCTGAAGGAAACATCCTTGGATGGTGGGATTATGGTGGGCTTTGTGTCAGAACATTGCCACGGGTTCTGGCTGTGTGACAGCCCATCCTCAGATAGTGTGAGGTGAAATAAGTGCTATGTCAGATAACAGGAGAATCTCAGAGCACATTACAGACACCCGCAAATTAAAGTGGATCTCAGCCCTTTGCAAGGATAATGCTGGCTTTTCCATGCTTTCAGAGTGTGGTGGGAATTTCTTTTGCTTGAAAATAAACATTGTCATGTCGAGTTCCACCTGTTTCTTGACTTTGATTGTCTCCTTGTATAGGAAACAGAGGTTGAATAATTTTTTAATGTTCTGCATTCCTCAGCTGTCATTGTAATCAGCTGTAGACTGATCTTTCAGGGTTGTACATATAACTGGCAGATCTAAAAAGAGGACTGTACTTATGATCATAACTCCTTTTTGCTCCATCTCGTAGATGTCCACTTAAAATCCAGGCTTCAAGCAATGCCTTTATTTCTTTTATTCATTTCTTGTTTTGTGGGAAGGTTGTGTGTCCTTTCCCCTGGTAAATAGTGAGAGTTCTGCAGGATAAGTGAACTTTGCTGTGCCTCAGTGCTATGTGAGGGGAGCTGCCTCCCCTCCCTCGGGATAGAGTCAAAAGAAGACCAGTTCTGAGAACTGGTGTTTAGAACTGGAAGTTCTGAGAGGTTCCATCATTTGCCTTTTTTGACTTGTGTTAAGGGCTGCTGCTGCTCGTGTTCACTGAAACACACAGTGTGGTTTTGCTGGGGCTAATGTGTTTATTGACCAGTATGCTACTGGGAAAGAAGCTGCCATTTTTGGTGAGGTGACTTGTGCTTCTTTGAACAGAAAGAAAACCTGGAAAAAATCTGTCCTTGGGAGAAGCTCTCTGATTTATACACTGTGTTAGAAGGCAGGGAGGGTAATCACATTGCTTCTTTTTTTCCCTTTGACCATCTGTGAAATAGCTTTGTCCAACTGTTTGGAGTTTAATTTTTTTGCCTTTTTGTTCTAGAAAATGCCAACAGGCGATATTGAAGTGAAGGCAGAGACTGCAGAGATCCTAAACTCCTGCAAGAAGCTGCCTTTTGAAATCAAGGATTTTATCAAGGTGTTTGTGTTTTTCTTTTCTTTCTCTTACCAAAGTGGTGGCTTTTCACTAAATTGAGAATTTGCCCAGGGTGATGGCAAAACATCTGAGAGCTGAATCTGGTTCTCCCCACTTCACTCTGGAGGAATGATGGTGTTTAAAACAGAGGTGCTGTCTATTTGCTGGGAGGATTTATTTCCAATTAGAGCTAAGCGGAAATCAGGGCTTGAATGATACCTGATTTCTGGAAGCACTGATGGCAAAGGAAAGAGTGAAAGAAATGCTGGGGTTTCTGAGTGTGAAATGAGGCTGTTTTATTTGACTATTGGAATCGCAGCATGGTTTGGGTTGGAAGGAACCTTAAAGATCGTCTTGTTCCAAACCCCCTGCCATGGGTAGGGATGCCACCAGGTTGCTCAGAGCTTCATCCAACCTGACCTTGAACACTTCCAAGGATGAGGCAGCCACAACTTTTGTGGGCAGTTTGGTTTTTTGTTTCAAGCGATTGCCATATTTGTGTGGGTTGTACGTAACAGGCACATTCTGGCAACCGAGCACCATCCCTTTATTCAAGCTTCTCCCTTTTTCTCTGTGGTTTTAGGAGCACCTTCACTGGACATGCAGTTTGAATTCTGTCTCTTAACCCTGACCCTCTCTCCTCCCCAGAAGTCAGAGGCCCTGCGGATGCAGTATCGGTACCTGGACCTGCGCAGCTTCCGGCTGCAGTCCGCCCTGCGGCTGCGCTCTCGCGTGGTGATGAGGATGCGCGAGTACCTCTGCAATCTCCACGGTGAGGGAGCTGCTTGGAGCAGCAAACATTCCAGCTCTCCCTGCTGCTTTTTCCTTGTGCTGGCAGAGATTCCTAACCAACTTGTTACTCCAAACTGGTTCCACTTAATAAGGACATGTCTGCTTGAGGTGGGGTCTTTAAGTGGGATGTTGTCAGGCCTGAGGAAGCTGCCCACAGAAGTTGTGGCTGCTCCATCCCTGGAAGTGTTCAAGGCTAGGTTGGATGAAGCTTTGAGCAACCTGTTTCAAATTAGCTGTTTCCAATGAGAAGAGACTTTGCGGGTAGTTGCCCTCTTTTGGTCACCCAGTTGAGACATGTCAGAGGGATGGATTTTGTTTAGGGCTTTTGCTTCTCTTAAAATCAGGAAATTATTTTTGGAAAATCAATGCATGGTTCAGAATATATAGAGAATTAACACATTTTCAGCCTGTTTGGAGTCCTCTGTCATCAGCAGTTCTGTCAGGACATCAGAGTAGCTCAAAGCCTTTAGATCTGTCATTACAGGGATAATTATTAGAAGTAATAAAGTGTGTTGGTTTTGGAGAGGCTCCATGGTGTGCTAGATGACCTATTTTCCTGACTAACCCTACTCTAGCCTACTCTGTCATGTTAGTTCTCCCTCCTCTCAGCATATTCTGTGTTTGTTCCCCAGGGTTCGTGGATGTAGAAACTCCAACTCTGTTTAAAAGAACCCCAGGGGTATGTATGTGATGCTTCTTGGCCTCCTACAGCTGCACAGTCAGGGCTGAATCATTTCCAGTTGCCACTCAGCCTTCGTTGCTTTTCCCTTGCTAAATAACAGCTTGTGGATCTTCTGATATCATCCACAGATCCTATCAAAAGTAGAGGAAGAGAAAGGGGAGAGGTGGTAACTCATGTCTTAATTTTGAACCTTCAAACAAGATAAACTTCTGCCTTGTAGAGCACATGTTGAATCCAAGTCTAACCTGGGATTATAAACCCAAAAACCTTTGATGCACTGTCTTTTCAGCATTTATCTCTTAATCAGTAGGTTATTGTAGAGGTCATACTCAAGTAAATTTAATTTCTGATTTTATATTCCTTTCTTTCACTTCAAAAATAGTCAGAGAGAGGAGAGCTGTAGCTGAGGAATTGTTGATGCAGCTACTCTGGAGTTCTTGCACTTAAACCCCAGTCTTGGCTGGTCTATTATGCATTAGTCTCTCAGAGAAGATGGTGGAGAATTCTCCTTTCAGATATTTTGGACCAAGTTGGTTAACAAATGTGAAGTGTAATGTACAAACAGCCATTTCCTCACATGTGGGATTTTGTAATGGGAAAAAATAGGTCCTTTCTTCTTGCACTTCCAGTGTTTGCTCTGTCAGGAATTGGGGCCGCTTACTTGCTAACTCTGTAAATTTTCTTTCTGATGCCAGGGAGCCAAAGAATTCCTTGTGCCCTCGAGGGAAGCGGGCAAGTTCTACTCTCTGCCACAGAGTCCTCAGCAGTTCAAGCAGCTCCTCATGGTTGGAGGCCTGGACAGGTAAAAGTGTCTTGGCCTCGTGTTCTCTGCATGTCCTGTCTAGGGTTTGATTGCTTTATCTGTGAAGTTTAGAAACTTCCCTAAAAAAACTTACTGCCAAGGATTTGTGTCTTGAAGAGGGATCCTTAAATACTTGGGACTTTATAGTCAGATGAAATGTATCCTTCTGGAATGCTGAAATCTTTACTGCTGTGTTAAATTCAAACCTCATCTGAAGCAAAGCCTGCCTGAAGGGCAGAAAATCTAATGTGTAATGAAAGCTGCTCCAGGAGTAACCTGCAGAACTAATTGAGGTGAGGCTGGGCAGCTGAGCATGACTGAGACAAGGAAAAGCATGTCAGGGTGCCCAAGTGCAAAGCTTTTGATTGGGCTTACTTCTCCAAATCAGATGGATGGGACAGGGAGACAATTGTTCACACGGTGAACTGCAGGCCAGGTCTTATCTGAGAGTTTTGCATGGCTGTTAGGAGAGTTCTGGAGTGGAGTGGAAGGTGGAGTTAAGAGTTGAGTGTGCTGCCCTTGGGGGACAGCTCACCTGGCAGTCTCCATGTGCCTCTGGAAGATGTGGCTGGAGATGGATACAGCTGCTGATAGAGTTGCTTCTACTCAAAATTCCATTCTTGTGAAGGGATGGGAACAAAGATCATCTCCTGTGGGAACAGAGCACTCTCTCTCTGATTTACTTCTTTTTTCCTTCTCTTTTGTATGATCAATTCTATAGCCACAGTTGAGTTCAGGATACTTTAAATCATTATCTAAGTCAAAGTGTCACTGCAGGTACTTCCAGGTCGCTCGCTGCTACCGGGATGAGGGTTCACGGCCTGACAGGCAGCCAGAATTCACCCAGGTAACCAGCCTCTGCTGCCTTGCTCCCTGCTCCTCAACCCAAGTGGCTTAGAGCTCTTTTCCCTTCTGGAGGCTTAGTCTGTGCTAGTCTGGTGCTGCCTGCGGGGGTACAGAGTTGTTTGGGGTGTGTTTCACAGACACAGCCCGTGGAAATTGGTGTGGGATGAGTGTGTGGTTCCTGTCCTTGGCTGGCTGCAGTGCCCCAGGTGCAGATGGGGGAATTGCATTGCAGCAGTGATTCTAATTTGATGTTACAATCTCCTCCTGTCCTGCTAGGTCAGACATCCCATTCCTCAGCCTTGAAATCCCAGGCTGAGTTAGCCTGGTTCACTCAAGACTGCTTCTGTGTCCTTGTCATCCTTACCTCATTCACTCTCTGAGGAGGTTGTTGCCTGAGTCATCAGCCTGGAGAGTGATCCTAAGCATATTCCTGGCCTAATGCAGTCATGCTGTGATGTCATTTTGTGTATTGTTTCTTGTTTTGCTGGCTGTGTACTCACAAGTAGCACTGTGAAAGCACAACCTTTAGCTAATGTGGAATTCCCCCCTTCTTCTCTGTTTTAAGATAGATATAGAGATGTCATTTGTAGATCAAGCTGGGATCCAGAGGCTCATAGAGGGCCTCTTGCAACATTCCTGGCCTGAGGAAAGAGGCTCCATTATGATTCCTTTCCCTTCCATGACATACGAGGAAGCACTGGCTGAGTATGGGACTGATAAACCAGACACTCGCTTTGGGATGAAGGTGAGGGTTTGCCCGTTGGAAATGTGCAGCTTTTCCTTTCAGTCCGTGTTTTAATAACCTTTGGATCATGGATATGTGGTCGGCTGGAGTTTTGAGTGCTGTAATTTACCCAAGGTGCCTGTCCCATTGTTGCTGCTTTGTGCAGTCTGCTGAAGAAGAGAGGATTTAATCAGTTGACTGTGAAAAATATATGTTCTAATAAAACTTTATTTTAAAGGTGATGTAGTGCTAGGGAGCAATGCATCTTGACTGTTTCAGGAGCAAAAGCTTCTAAAAGGGAGCACTGTGGAAGGTATTAACACACAGGTGCAGGAATTTTTGCTTTGTATTCCTACCAGCAGTGCTTTTTTTCTGTGCTCTCTCCTTTGTCAGATCGTGGATATCAGTGATGTTTTACGAGGATCAAACATTCACTTTTTGCAGAATGCCCTCAGTTACCCAAGTGCTTCCATCAGAGCCATTTGTATTCCTCAGGGAGTGGTAAGTGAAGCTCTTACATCCTGTTTATGGTTTATGTGGAATAAATAAAATGCCAGTTTGAATTCCTTTGTTGGTATGGGAATGTTCCTTGCTATTACTGGTGTTCTAAAGGGAGCTTGGGATTGGTTGTAATCCATGTCAGGTTGGGCTGAGTGGTGTTAGAATGATAAGGCAACAGGAAGAGTATTTTAGCCTTATGAAGAGGAGGAAAACAACAGAGCTGTGAGATCCCATGAGGATAGGGAACCCTCTCGGGGTTTCACCTTGCTTTCTATCACCTTTTTGATGTGTATCTCAATAATAAATTGTGCCTTGTGACAGGAGATTGAAACAGGGCTGGGCATGGCACAGCTCTGAGCTAGGTAGAGAAGGGTCAGGTGGTTCCATGTCTTCCTCCTGTTTGCTTTAGCTGCATTTTGGGTACAATTTGTGTGTTGTAATGAGAATGTCACGGACCAAATCCAAGGCTGACAATAGATGTGGAAGACCTTTGACACAGCCCTGCATTTTGGCAAGGAAATAGATTTAATTCTGGCTATAGGCATCTTTGTAGCTTGGACAGTATGGAAAAAACAAATCCTCTAAATATTGAGTTTTATCTGGGGAGCAGGGCTCTGTGGCCATGATTTCCCTTAGGATTCCTTTCATTTTGGCACAAAGTGCAAGTTAGTGGCTTCCCACGAGAGGGCACAGATGTGTTTGAGCAACACAAAAATGGCATCTAGACTTACCCTAAACACTGGAGTAGCTGAGAAAAAAATCAAGATCTTGATGCAGGTCCTCATTTACTGCATGGCTTTGCATGCAAGAGTCAGCCCAGTCGTTTTTTTCTCTGTTCTTCCTCCAGTTTGAGCTCTGCATTCCCCATCCACAGTGTGGTGGTGTAACCTTGTTTTGCAGGCTGGAGGCAGAGTGATCTGACCCTGCTGACCAGATATATTTATTTGTGAGAGGGGGGAAAAAATACAGATCTGGAGGGGTCTCTTCCCGAAAGGAGCCCTCAGAGCAGACACCTAGTCCAGTGCCAAGGACCCTGTCCTGTTCCACAGCTTTCATAAGAACTTGAACTAGAAACAAAAGAATTGGGAAGTTTGGAACCAGCTTAGTAGATTTGATACCTAGTCAAGTTATCCAAGCTGATCTTTGCTGTGTCTTCTCTTGCTGTTTCCCCAGAGATATCTTACAAATAAAGACTTGGAGTCATTGAAGGAGTCTGCAAAATCCCAGTTTAACCAGGTGAGACAGAAACTCTTCTGAGGCTTTGGGAAGGGTGAGTGATAGAGGCAGAGGAAGGTAGGAGAGCAGTTTTTAATAGTTGAGAGTCAGAGCCTGAGTATGTAATGCTTCAAGGCAAGAGAGGGCAGCACCGCACTGAACATAGCCTTACCTTTCTCCAGGAAATCATGGAAATTATCCGCAGACCTGATGGAAGCTTGAAGTCTCTGCTTACCAAGTTCCTTGGTGAGAAGGAGCAGTCAGAGCTCATCCAAACACTGAACATGCAGGAGGGTGATATGGTGCTGCTGGCAGCTGGAGAGCACAAGCAAGTGGTAGGAGGCATTTCTTGGGTGGCTCTGTGAACTGAATGTTGCTGGTGATGGTTTTGATGTTATCTGACCTTAGTCTGATTCTTTTTATTATTAAAATAGGTCATCATCTAATTTTCTGTTTCT
The DNA here is from genome assembly GCF_026979565.1 of Vidua chalybeata. Lineage (NCBI taxonomy): Eukaryota > Metazoa > Chordata > Aves > Passeriformes > Viduidae > Vidua > Vidua chalybeata. The sequence continues at coordinate 2,632,135 of NC_071538.1, forward strand.
CTGGAACGGCAGCTATAGCAACAGCAGATAAAGCATGAAATGTGCCTATTACTTTATGGCCTCCAGTCAAATTCTGGGCAGGACTTGTAACTGAAATGAAGGCTGAAATATAAAAAACCCTGCAACAAATCAATGCCTTCTTTTCTTTTAACTTCATTTTTAAAGCATCAAACAGATTGGAAAAATGAGGTCAACTAGGTAATTGTGTCTCCCATAAGTGCATGACTTATTAGCAGCAATGGTGGGAGATTCTATTCCTACCCTTCTCTCTATTCTTGCCAGCAGATGTTGCTGGCAAGAATAGAGAGAAATAAAACAACAAAACAAAGCATTGTTTTATTATAAGGTGTCATGCTTTGCTCAATAGCCAACATTTTGTTGTATTCTCTTCTGTGCCTTCATTTTTCTGCAAAGTGTGGATCTTACATGTGGTCCCCCAGTTAATCCACATATGTGGAGCTGGAGATTAGTCTAATCAAGTTCTGAAGATGAAATAGCTGAAAAAAAATGGACTTCCAAGCTCCTTACTTGGTCTCTGTCAAACCCTGCTGCTGCTGCTGCCTCAGCAGGAAGGTGGTATATTTCAGGATATGAGGTTAAAGTGTTCAAGGCAACTATGTATTCCAGCTGATGCTGCCTGTGGTACTTCCTTTATGGAACACTCTTTGCCTGGTGGGTGTTTGAGTTTCCCTGATGGTGAAATCACCCTGTCTCATCTCTCCCTTCTCTGTTGCAGTGCTCTGCTTTAGGAGCCTTACGGTTGTTGAGTGCCAACCTCCTGGAGGCAGCTGGGCTGGCACTCCGTGATCCCACAGCCTTTCACTTCCTCTGGGTGGTGGATTTCCCCCTTTTCCTCCCCAAGGCCGAGAATCCCACTGAACTGGAATCTGCTCATCACCCCTTCACTGCCCCTCATCCTTCAGATGCCAGCCTCCTGTATTCTGATCCCACAAAGGTAACCAACTTCCTGCCTGCCATGCTGGCTCTTTTACAGCTGCTCCCATGGAAAACCAGAGAAGCAGCAGCTGGGTTTAAAAGAGTGTAAAAAGACATGTTGTTTCATGGGACTGACTGCACAAGGAAGATGTAGATATGTTGGAATGAGCCCAGAGGAGGCTGCTAAGATCATCAAAGGGTTGGAGAACTTCTGCTATGAGGAAGGGCTGGAGAAGTTGAGGTTCTTCATCCTGGAGAAGAGAAGGCTCAGGAGCAACATTAGAGTACTTTCCAGTGTCTAAAGAGGCTACAAGAGAGCTGGAGAGGGATATTTTGCAGGGGCAAGTAGTGATAGGACAAGGGGAAATGGTTTTAAACTGAAAGAGGGTAGACTTAGATTGGTATTGGGATAAAAATCTTTCCTGCAAGGCACTGGCACAGATTGCCAAGAGCAGCTGTGGCTGACCCAACCCTGGCAGTGTCCAAGGCCAGGCTGGACAGGGCTTGGGGCAACCTGGGATAGTGGAAGGTGTCCCTGCCCATGGCAGAGGGTTGGAACTAGAGGATCTTTAAGGTCCCTCCCAGCCCAACCCAAACCATTGTGTGATTCTATGATCTTGTATGTGTCTGGAAGAGATGGCTTCCTGATTACTGCAAATAACAAGTATTCATGTGTGCCCCAGCAAAAGGAGCTGACAGGAAACAGAAATCTTATATTCTGACCCTTCTCGTGTGGTCTGATGAACCTTTGAAAAGGATTTGTTCTTCTCCCACATCAGTCAGAGGCACTGCATGCCTCCAGCAGGACTGGTACCTGAATTGCAATGTACCCCTGACAGAGCAGTTTTACAGAGTTCCATGGCTTCATTCCCAGTGTCTTTGCCACCTCTGTGCAGGTTGTTTTTAGGTGCAGCTGTGGCCCAGCCTCACCAAGGTGCCTGTCCCTGTCTCTCTGCAGGTCCGTAGCCAGCACTACGACCTTGTGCTGAATGGCAATGAGGTTGGAGGTGGCTCCATCAGAATTCACAGTGCAGAACAACAGCGTTTTGTGCTGGAGAAAGTGCTGAAGGTAACACCTACAGATGCCTCTAATGCTTTCTTGGAGATTTAAAAGCACTGATTATTTGAAATATTAATTGCATATTCTGAAAGAAACACTCAAGTTCTTCTCAGATAAAGACATCTGAGCAATGGATGATTTCCTTGTACCTTCATCTTGTATTGCTAATAGGAAGAGCATTGCTTGTCCAGTGACGCCTTTTAATGTGATTTTGCAGGAGGACTCCGAGGTACTTTCCCATCTGATTGAGGCTTTGGAATTTGGAGCTCCACCTCACGGAGGAATTGCTCTAGGTAAGTGATCTGTAGCTCTACAGATGCAGGACTTTAGTGGTTTTTTAGGGTTTGTTTGTTTGTTTGGGTTTTTTGTTTGGTTTTTTTTGTGGTTTTGTTTTGGTTGTTTGGTTTTTATGGTTTGTTTGTTGTTGTTGTTGTTTTTTTTTTGGTTTTTTTTTTTGCATACTAGGTCCTGGGAACAAGGCTCATGGTTGTTAGGAAAAGGCTTGTTGCTTCCATCTCTGCAGCAGCTTTGTGGAAAGAAACATAGGTCTGGTCACCAAGAGCAGAAAGTTGGGGTGTTCTTCCCCAGAATCACAGTAGGATTTAGGTCTTAAGCAAGGACATTAGTGGCTCTAAGGATGGTCCTCATCTCCTGATCTGCAAACCCTGTATTCAGTGAGGTTGTGTCAGCTTTGTTCCCATTCCTATGCAGCCAGAGCAGGATCCCTGTGCTGCCTGCCTGGAGGCATGGGGCAGCAATGGCACTTTGTGTTTCACACCCTTCCCTTCTTGCTGCCATCTCACTTCCCTTCTCTCCTCGCCTGTTTTGCTCATTAGTTCAGAAAATGTCAGGGCTTGGTTTTTTTCCCTAGAACAATGCAAGTTCCTGGGTTAAAGAAAGAGGGGAAAAAACCCAACCAACCAACCCCCTCCCTACACTCACCAAAATAAAAAAGCCTACAAAAAACAAAGGTATTTTAACGTGTGGTCTTGCAGTTTAACTTTCCTCCATCCAGTCACCCAGAGGTTTTTTGTTCCTCTTGAATTCTTCTTAGTAGTTGTAATCCTTCCAAACTGGTTGATGCAGAGCTCTGAGCTGTAAAGCTCAGCCCTGCCAGTGTTCTGCCATTCAGCTGCCCAGGTTTTCTTTCACTGTGTTTGCTGTCCGTGTCCTGCAGCCCTTAGTGTGTTACAGAGCTTCCTGCAATATTGAAAAGCTTTATTTTGGTAGACATTTCTGCTCTCGAGGCAAATCTGTTTCTCTGCTACCAGCTGAGATTAATTTTTTTTCTCCCTTACTTGCTTCACTCTTTTTCTTCAAGCTCAGTGATATTACCTCCTCAATCTTTCTGATTTTTCTGACGCAGGGGAGGTAATACAGGGCCATAACTCAAGTGTTTCACCAATTTGTTTTCTGCTTGTAGGACTTGACAGGCTGATCTCTCTCATTGTTGATGCTCCAAGTATCCGGGACGTCATTGCCTTTCCAAAATCCTTCAGGGGACGAGACCTGATGGGCAATGCTCCAGACTATGTCACTCCAGAAGAACTAGAGCCATATCACATTCAGGTTGCCTGGCCTCTTGAAGAAAAAGAGGCAAAGAAAAACTGACTTCACGCCAGTGGTGTAAGCTGATCTGATCAACCAGTGGCGGTTACAGCTTCTAAAGGCCGGGATTCAGTTCAGAAAACATCAGCTGTTGTGGCAGGGTGGGGGACAGTCCAACTCCACTGTACTGTGGCAGTTGCAGGATGGAGTGGGAAGCAGATAAGGGGTATTCCTGATAGAAATTCATCTTTGGGAGGTAATGGGAAGGACATGCAAAAAAGCAATAGCAAAGAAGATAATTTTAGCATAGGATATTGAAACTGCTTCCTTTAGGGTGTCATATTGGAGGGAAGATGGGTTCTGGTTTTTCCCAATTTTTACATGTCCTTTATAAAGTATTCCTCCTCCAATCTGGAGGAGATAGTCAGCTACCCTGTCAGGAATTAAATCATGATCCTCATTAAATCACATCAGCTGAGCACTGTGACAATAAAACTGTGCTGGACCAGGAGCTCTGAACACTGCACAGCCAAACTTCAGTGCAGCCAGCAACTTGTCTCCTGTTGGAGGATACCACATCATGCAGGACTTTGCCATGGGAATTCACACTCAGCTGTGTTTTCACTTTGAAGGAGAGGGAGAGAAGCATCAATGATGTTTGCAACAGTTGTCCTTGTAATACTGGTCAAAGAGGTGTTGATCTGTCTTTGGGGCCTGTGGTCCTGGTGCTTTCAGCACAGTCATCCAGGAGTTTGTATGTTTATAAATAAAGTCTACCTGGCAGTGTGGTTTTGCCTGAGTGTAGCTTTGGGCTTTCTCTACAGCAGCAAGCTGTCAGTTTGGCTTTGTGACCCCTGGCCCCTCCAGGAGATGACAAGAAATCTGTGGGAGCACAGCATGAGCTTCTGTGAGCTCTGTCTGTTCCTGCAAACCTGCTGCTACAGTGGTGAGTAAGGCAGCAGCAAGTTCCTCCCAGGGAACTGTTCATCCCTGTCCCACAGCAGAACATCCACAGTGCAGGGGTGACTGTTCTGAGGAGAGGTGGAAGTGAGGAAACTGAGGAAAAGAGTTTCCTAGATGAAGATTGTGCAAAGGAAGAAAAGGGAGAGCTCCTTTTCCAGTAGCGTGCTGGTGGGATTCTCAGCAGCCAAAGTGCGAGTTGTTGTTATTTCAGTTTAAATTTTTTTTGTTTCTTAAAAGTTTCCAAGCCTATCCAGAATATTTCAGGTTGAGCCAAGCTGAGGAGAAATTGCAGCCTTTGATTTCAGCTGGGACGGACAACAGGAGGCACATGCCAGAGGAAGTGCTGGACAGAAGCACAGGACAGAAGGAAGACTGAGCTGATATTGAGCTCCAGCCTGTCCTGCAGGTTGTCAGATCCTGGTCTGCTCCAAGGGTTGGCCACTCTTTCAGTCTCCACATCGTGGGATAACACTGCATGGTGGTGTTCACAGTTGTTATTTAAATACTGAACTGTCCTGTTGATAAGAATCGGTAATGCAGCTCTTCTCCTTAAGGGTGGTTTTTGGGTTTTTTTGAGTACCATCCATAGAAAGTGACACCAGAGCTGACTTGCTGCTGCTTTGCAGATCATAAAATGATGGAGTTACTTGTGTAAAAGAAAAATACTTCCTTTGCTTCTGGCATGATTGTTACTTTCAGTCTCAGAGCTAGTTGAATATTATTTAAGGCAAAACAAAACAATCCTGGATTTGTATTCACATTCATTGTAGCCAAACACTGAATTCCTTCATTTTTTCCTTATATGGGCTGTTCACTTCTACTTGAAATCAATTCATCTGTAGTTAATTTTTTTTTCTTTCTCTGAGTAGAAGCTGTCAGTAATGGAGTGAGGATCAGTTTTCAGAGAGAAGCTGACCTGAAAAATGGATCCCTAAACAGATCCATGATAAACTTTATGATCTTCGTGGGTCCCATCCAACTGAGGACATTCTGTGACTTTAAAAGCAGTTATTTAATTTTTGTTGTTGTTTTTGCAGGGAGGAGAGTCACCCTGGGGCAGTTATACCAGATATTTTTGTTTTTCTGACTTGTCAGTGGTGATACAAAGTACAGCCACTGCAGACTATGTGTTGTAGTCAGACTGCTGATTTAGAGGATGCTGGATTTTCTGATTTCATTTCTTCACTGGTAGTGTGATTAAGATTTGCATGGAATTTGCTTGAGGATCATCTGTGTTCCCAAAGCAGGGATGTCATAGGCTTGTTTGAGGTCATGGAACATAGGAAATAAGTTACTCTCAAAAGTTCTTCACTCCCCCCCAGGCTATTATTTATAGTAACTGTAAACAAAATGTGCTGAACTTTGCTTTTTAATTGTGAAATCAGGAGTAGCGTATCACTTGCTTAGCACCTGCTTGCAAAGGCAAATGCTGTTTACCTCTGCTGAGTCCCAAATTAGGATTATCAAGTGTTAGAGGGGAAGCTGATGCTCTGGGAGGCTCAGGCAGAAATGTAATCCTGCCTGGAACATTCTTTTTGAGAGCACTTGTTAAAACATGTGAGCGAGCTGTCTCCCAGCCGTGCACATCCCTCTTGTGCAAGCAGCTTTGGGTGCTGCTTGTTTATCCTCTGCTAGATGAGTGACTCGCTGCACTTAGAAATAAAAAGTGCAAGCAAGCACCTTGTCTGAGCTGCTGCTGTCCTGCCACAATTAAGTTAAATGTCAAAAGGTGTGTCCCAAATCCAGGCAAGCCGTTTGCGATTGGATTGGTGAATGAAGGTGGCTTCCAAGACAAGTGCGAGTTTGCAAGGACTGTGTGAATGTTGCCACAGAGAAGATACTAAGGGTTTTTTTTGGTTTTATAGAGCATTGTGTAGGATTGTGCTTGGGCTTGTGGGAGCCAAATCTACAGAAAATCCCTGAAACCGCGATCTGCTTGGCACACTTATCTGTATATTTTGGTAGGAACAAGAGTAGACTGGCAGTACAGAGAAATCCATGGAAATCAGGGCTGGTCATATTGCGGACCAGAATCTCCTGCTTGCTGGAGAGAAGATGCCAGCTTGTGATCCTGAAGAGAGATGTTGAAACCATCACTGACCCCTAATTGCCTCTGCTCTTTGTTATTTCCCCTGTATCAGACAAAGCTGTGGAGAAATGCTGCTCTGTCAGCTGTGCTAGAAGATGCCAAATCCTGGGCTCTTCTGTTAAGAATTATTCTTTAGGTAAGAATGTGAGGTTGAATGTTCCCTGACATGATCCTCTCCACTCCAGAGAACTTCATGACTGGCACAGATGGGATGTGAAATTCAAGGTGGGGCACTAGGACTATACAAGGAGTGCTCTAGCAGGAGCCAGGGTTGGATGTGAGGCCTCTGCACTCTTTGGCCCCACCTGTTACTGATTTTCTTCTGTTGGATCTGAACAAAACAATGGTAAAATGAGGGACAGTTTATTCCTCACCTCTAGGAGAACCTACTCTGTGTATGTTTCAATAGATTTGACCAGATCAACCCTCTAGTAAATTTATACTACCTGCTTGTGGAAGCAGAGATCAATTTCTTGGTGTGTTTCAGTATATTTCCCCCCTCCCTGCTCCAGGACAGGAATGTAGCATGCTGGTGGGATTCTCAGCAGCCAAAGTGGGAGTTGTTGTTATTTTAGTTTATTTTTTTTTTGTTCCTTAAAAGCCTATCCAGAATATTTCAGGTTGGGCCAAGCTGGGGAGAAATTGCAGCCTTTGATTTCAGCCATCCCAGGTGGTTTGGGTGAATTTAGCTGGAAGGGTTTTGTATAAAGTGCCACAAAGACAGAAAGTGGTCCCAGAATTTAATATGGAGTTTAATCCTGTATTGTGCTGGTATCTCTCTCGAGATTAGCTAAATTACAATACAATTTACTAAATTGCAATGTATCACAGCAGCTCTGTGTAATCCCGTGCTGCAGATACCCAGAGGTTCAGAGTGCTGCTGAATTCCCAATTCTGCTGAAAACAGAAAATATTAGCATTTGTAACCTGTCAGCTGAAAGATTCCACAAATGGTTTCAGCTGTTTGCAGCTGGATTTGTACCCACTATTTTATCCTGGGTGTGGGCAAGAGGTGGGGCTTTGTACACTCCCAATCCCAGGAATGCCTGTGCTGCTCTGGGTTCCACCAGCACCTCTCCCACTGTGAGGAAAGGAGCAGTGATGCTGCACTGAATGCAGGCAGCCCCAAAAAATGAGTCTGTATTGCTACAAGCAGAAGGATAAAGAGAATTTATGATCTCAGATGTATGGATTTCTATTCTTCCCCCAGTTATTTCTTACCTTTGCTTGCTCTGGGGTGTGTTTGGAGCACTCTTGGTGCATTCTTGAGCCCTTGTGCTCACAGCAGCAGAACAGGCAGAGACAACCACAGCCACCTAAACAGTGCCAGATGGAAATCCCCCATGTCAGCTTCACATGGCTTCACCTCTAGATGTTTGGGCTCTAATTCCAGGCTTGTGCTCTAGTTTGTTGTGTTCCTTTGGAAGCTTTGTTTTCTGTAATTAAAAAATGATGATTACATGCAGTCACCAGCTGTGCCAGGCACAGTTCTGCAGCAAGCAGAGCTCTGTGACAGATATGTTCAGATGGATTGGTCACATTTTTCTCTAATAACCCATCAGGAGCCAGCTTTCTTGTTATGTTTTGATAGTCTTGGTGTTCACTACAGAGCTGAAGAAAAGCATTGTGGATGGTTCCCCCATTAATTTGGTTATATTTTAACCATATTTATCATAGAATCCAAGAATTTATCTGGGTTGGGAGGGGTCTTAAAGACCCTCTAATTCCACCCTGGGACACCTCCCACTGTCCCAGGCTGCTCCAAGCCCTGTCCAACCTGGCCTTGGACACTTCCAGGGATCCAGGGGCAGCCACAGCTGATCTTGGCACCCTGTGCCAGGGCCTGCCCTCCCTCCCAGGGAACAATTCCTTCTCAATATCCCATCTAAACCTGCTCTCTGTCACTTTAAACTTCTATCCCCTTGTCCTGTCACTACATGCCCTTGCAAAAACTACCTCCCCCTCTTTCTTGTAGATTCTCTTCTGTATTTTTATAGCCTTGAGTTGTGTTAAATTATGTGTTATTCTAAAAACTACTTCCTCGTGCTTAATTTAAACCTCTCACCTGATCATTGCACAAGGCACTTTCCCCTGTAGCTTATAGAAATAATGATATTCAAATTTCTTACGTGTTTTCTGTTCTGCTTATAACTTCATGAATTAATATACTCTCTTTTTTTTTTTTTTTTCATTCACATTTATTTTAAACTGTACAGTTTTAGGCAATTTCACCTACTTTCCTGGGGAAATCTCTGCGTGCCTTCTGTGCAGTGGCTTTCCATACACCCATGGACAGCTGGATGGCCAAAGCTGAATGCTCTTTTTGGTTGTTTTTGTGGATTTTTTTCCCCCCCCCACATCTTGCTGTTAGTAATTACCAACCTTCAGTTCCAGTGACTAGGTATTTTTTGGTGCAAAAACTAGTATTAAATCACATATTTACATATATGTTTAAAAAATATTAACTGCTCAAAAAGATTCCAATCTATCTGAAAAAGCAAGAAGCAAATTTGGACAACACTTTCTACTTGCCCAAGTGGCAAAGTGAACAGTATAAAAACATTTCTGAGAACATTTGGTACAAGGGGCCTGTTTGGAGCCAATTTTCTCTGGAACAGCAATAACAGTGTACTCTTGGAATTTTTAATATTACACTCTATTTGGAGAGTGATAGATTTAAAACTCTCTCAGTCCTGAGAATTTTACTTGTTTACTTGAGCAATTTGAAGGGGATTGGAGATGAAGTCCTCAGCTCCTTGATGTTGTCCCTTGAAATGCAGGCTCCTTGTTTGTCATCTATTCAATTTTCCTTGCCATTATTTTTACTTGTATGTAAAGAGAAAAGACATCCAGGGTAGTTCTGGGAAAGAAAAGCCTTCAATAGATTTTTTTCCTGCAGCATGAACAGAACTAATTTGACAGCAATTACAGCACCAGGGCTCTGAGGAGAAGGAGTGAGTGACTCCCATCCTTTCGCACAGCATCACTTCACTCCAAGTGGCAAAACAACAATGGCCATGATGCCTTGTGAAGGCTGAGCTAGAACAGAGGCTGGACAGAGCTAAAGAATAAAGTAGGGATTTATTAAAGGGCTTCAATGGATCCACCTTGGGCAGCACAAGAGCCCAGCCAGGACTACACCCAAGATGAACCAAAATGGTCACAAAATGCACGACCGTTCACGGGGTCTGACACTTCTATAAGTTCTGCTCCATTTGCATATTGGAATTAATTGTCCAATTCCAGCTTTTTTTCCATGAAGTCCCATCCTGCTTGTTTTTCTCTCTCCAGTCCACATTGTTTGTGCTCTTGGGCCTGAAGTTTGGATCATTTGTCCTTGGTGCCCAGCTGGAGAAGGAATTGTTTTGTCTCCCTGCTCTGTGCAGAGAGCTCACCATCCCCTCATGTGAAGCCCAGACCCACACACTGAAGCAGCACAGAATGTGAGAAATATAAAAGCTAAAACCCGAAGCATCAGCCAGAGCCAAACACTGCCCAGAGCCAGGAGTTCTCTTGAAGATGACACACCCCTGGTAAGTGTGGAATTGCCCTTTTTTTGTAGCTTTGTACAAACCTGCCAGAGAACCATGAAGAGATGTGAGTGGATGATGGGCTGAGCAGCTCAAGGTGCCACAGGGTGCTGTCCCAGAGGGAGCATCCCAGAAATAGTCTGGGGAGGAGACCTCATTGTTGCCTTCCAGAACTTTCTTCCCTGTGAAGAGGCCCTGGCACAGAGAAGCTGTGGCTGCCCCTGGATCCCTGGAAGTGTCCAAGGCCAGGCTGGATGGGGCTTGGAGCAGCCTGGGACAGTGGAAGGTGTCCTGCCCACAGCAGGGGGGGTGAAGTGAGATGTTGTTTAAATCCCACCCAAACCATTCCATCCTTCTCTGAGTACTTTCAAGCTCACTCATCTCTAACCTCCCATGCTTCTTTTCAAGGAAAGAGTTTAAATAAAAGGTACCCTGTCATATTCATCGGAAAGGATTAAAAAAGCAAGGTGAGAGCTTGATTTGGATATGGAAGGCGAGAGCTTGATTTGGATGTTTAAGATGTCTTGTAAAAATCCCGAGAATTCTCTAAATAGAATTTAAACTGAAAGCATATGAAGCCATGAATTCTATGCTCCTATTTTCACTGTTAATATTGTATAACTAAAGCCAGATCCAGCAAAAAAAGGATTCTTTTAATGGGAGGAGCATAATTTTAGCACAGCTGCCACAGAAACACACAGGGCCAAGCTCTGCCCACAGTTGCCTCTGGAGATAGCTGGGTTTAATGCATTTGCAGGAGCCATGTGGAGAAAATCTCTGGCATGCTGTTACTAATTTCATTTGTGGAAGATGAGATAAATATTAATGAGTATAAACACCTATTAAATGTAGACTCACCAGTTAAATCACTGTGCTGACTGAATTAATGTGCTCTGTAGTCAGGAATGTTCAGCTGGAATGATGCTTTCTGAAAGGCAATTTCTGCGAGTTTATAATTTTGTAAATGCTACCTGAAAAACCTCCTGTTGAAGTTGGGAGCCTGCAGACATTTTTTCTTCGCATCAAGGTCATTTCCATCCCTTTTTTCTGCTCCTCGCTGCTTCCTTGGCAGCGCAGATCAAAGCATCTGAGGGGTGCCTGATGAGCAGCCCTTCATTATTTCAACCAGGACCAGATTTTGGACCCAGAACACTGCATGGCCTCCTAAAACAGCTGCTGCAGTTCTGGTGAGGAGCAGGGCTAAATAACTGAGCTTTGGAGGATATAGAAATTAGCTGACAGAAATCAAATAAGGTGCAGCTAATTCGTGCTGCCTCCCCATGGCTCCAGCTTAAAAAGATTTAAAAATACTGAAAAGTGTCAAAATAATCAAAATCTATTATGCAACAGTAGGAAATACTGAAGCTGTTCTTTAAATAGCCAGTGACACAGAAGATTTTTGTGTGCTTTCCTGGGGGTTACTGTTCCTTTTGAAATCCTAAAAGAGATTGCTGCTTTTTTCCTTAGTCTTTTAACAGTAGTGGGAACTAAAAGCTAGAGGTGCAAATTGTGTGTAGATCTATAAATTCCGTGATACTATGCATCCTATAGAGAAGAATAGGCATCATAGAATGTGCAGTTATAGAAAACTGCAGTCATTTTAACAAATTCATAATCAGGAAGTGTCATTTAATGTAGAAGTGGATGTATGGTGCTCATTTATTTATTAAGTATGCCAGGAGGATAGGGAATATTGAGTATGAGAATCCTGCTGGAGGCTGTGTCCATCATAAAAGAGGATTGCTTCACTCACCTTGTTCTCCACAGTCAGGACTTGAACCGAACACTGTAAAAACACTGAGATGTTTCTAATTGAGCTGAATTTGAATTATGACTTCTTTGGCAACTCTTGCATTTCACTTGGCTTTGCTTTTGAACTGCTGCAGGTTTGTTTGGGGGTTTTTCTCCCTCCCTGGAGCTGGATAAATTTGCTCAATAACATTTCATGATAGATGAGTGTTGGACTGTTGGGAATGAGCTTTTGGTGACACTGACCTAAAGGTGCCACTACTCAGTGAATAAAAACACTTCCCCTTTGTAACCCTGGGCTTGGTTTATTCTCTAAACCTGCAGGAAAAATGCATTTTGCTTCATCATCGTCTATTAACTTAAGAAATACTTGTTCTGACTGTGACAACCCTTCCTTTCAGTGGTCCTGGTAATCACAACAAATGAGGTCAGCATTTCTCTTGTTCCTCCTCAGGCTGTTAATGTCCATGTGGGATAATCATGGGGACAGAAAGAACTATCAAAAAATGTCAGGAAGGCCAAAATGGTTATTTTTCATAGTTGTCATTGTTAGAAAGTTCAAGAGAAAGAAGTGCTGAGTAGCACTGCTGGTGATAATGACAAATAGTGAGGGCTTTGCTTAGAACAGAGGGAAAAAATTACATTCAAGAGGGCTCTTGGGAAATCAGGCTGCCTGGGTGGCAGGAATTTCAATAAAGAGCTTTGAAGTGATTTCAGAATAATTTGTGGTGCTTTCTGATAAATTTGGGTGGATAGGTGAGGAACTTGACTGCTGTAAAACTCACTTGGTACCTGTCTCTAACAGGAAAAAAGGGCACCTGTGTAATTACAGATCAGTTTAATTTTCACTTGCAGGAGGAAAAAAAAGCCTAAAAAAAAAGCAGGTGCTGGACAGGTAAAACCATGTGATTGTTTGGGGAAGTGTCATCTCATACCAGAGTAATGTCATCCTCTGACAAAATTAAAAGTTCTCATTGCCGTGGGAGAGACATTATGTGACAAATCCCAGCTCTTTTGGGCATGGTCTTTCTGTGCCAGACTCAGGATGACACTGGGTGCAAAATGGTTGGATGATCATAGACTCCTGGAATGGTTTGGGCTGGAAGGCACCTTAAACATCATCTCATTCCAACCCCTCTGCCACAGGCAGGGACACCGTCCACTAGACCAGGTTTTTTAGGGCCCATCCAGCCTGGCCTTAAACACTTCCAGGGATGGGGCAGCCTTCATCATCCTCACTGGGAAGGATTTCTTCTTAATATCTAATCTAAATTGCTCTTCCTTCAGCTTAAAGCCATTCTCCCTTGTCGTGTCACTACATGCTGGTGTGACAAGTCCCTCTCCAGCCTTCTTGTAAGCCCCTTTTAGGTTCTGGAAGGCTGCTATAAGGTAAATTAAATGGGTATTTTCAGGTCATTTAATTCAGTCTGGGATGGTGAATAAAAGATGTTGTTTCCTATATTTGTGAACAAACTAGTACAAATTTGAGAATCTGTAGGCTAGTGTGATGCCTTAAGGAACAGGAACAGAGGCTAGATGGACTTAAGAGGAATAAAGTGGATATTTATTGAAGTGCCTTCAAAGGCCACACCCTGGCAGAGTACCCAGATGGCTCCAAGATAGAAGCAAAAGAGAGCTTGGTCACAAGATCTCTAATTTTTATAAGTTTTAGTCCATTTTCATCTAGGAGTTAACTGTCCAGTTAATACCTTCAAATTATGAAGTTTCATCCTCCTTGCTCGCTTGCCCACCCTCCTCTTCTCACGTTGTTTATGCTTTGGGCCTGAAGTTTGAAGAGATTGTTCTTGAGTCTCCAGCTAGAATAGGATTGTTTTGTCTTCACCTGCCTGTGAAAAGATCCCAGTAACATTTGATATAAAGCTAAAAGCTGCACACCAAAGCAGAACAGAAAAACTTAAAACTTAAGGTACGTTTCTTCCTAAAGGTAGGTTTCGTCCTAAAGGTAAATTTTCTCCTAAAACCTATGGAGAGGTTTTGAGCCTTGATAAATTGACAAATGGTGATGGAAAACCTGGGAGAAGCACTCAGTGAGTGTGAGATGCTGGATTTGGAGGAAGCAGCCCTGCAGGCAGCAGCTGTTGTGCCAGCAGAGGCTGCTGCTGCTGACGCTGGGTCACAAGCTGAACAAGAGTCAACAAACTGAGCCCATTGTGCAAAGGCAAACACCACGCTGGGTGTAAACTGTGGTGCAGACAGCAAAACACACACTGCTGGCTCCTCCTGCTGCTCTCACCCAGAATACCCAGTTTTGGGGCTTGGAGCTGTGCTCCTGAGGAATCCCTGCACCTGCCCTAATCCCAGTGCTGGTCGGAGCAGAGCTGTTCACTGCTGCCTTGTGCCTGGGTGCTGTCTGGCACAGAAAAGCTGCTTCCTCCTGCCAGCAGGGAAGGCAGAGACTGCTGTGGGTGAATGAATGGGGTTCTCTTTGGGTGCTGGGTGTGGTGATGCCCTGGGCCATGCAGAGGTGCTGTGACACTCTGTGACCACTCCAGCTTCTTTAGCAGGTGTCCATTTCTGTTCCACTTCTGTCCATCTGTTTTCCCAGACAGAGAGATGCTCATGCTTAGGTAGCTGTGGAAGTCCATTATTTTTTTCCCTTGATCTCATTGCCTGTTTCTCTTGGTTTTAACTGTACAGTCCCAGAGGATGACCGTGTCCCCCATACTGGATTTTTAGGGAGATGTTATTCACACAGTACCTCATTGCATTCTGTGGATGCTGCCTGAAGTCCACAGGACTCCTGGGAATTGCATCCACGCTGTCTTTGAAATCAGCCGGAGCTCAGAATGGATCTGGATCAACTCCTCTTGTCTCAGGAACACCTCATTTTCCTGCTGCTAAAGACAGGTGATGGAACATCCTGAAATATGACCCCCTCTCTGGGGGTCACCTTGTTTTCATGTACTTGGTCATGTATAAAGGGACTGCAGGATATGCAGAATTTGGGCAATAAATACAGATTTATGGCTTTAAACCACAGTGAGGACAGGTAGGTTTTAACAAGCTGCTAGACCAGGCTTTAGAATACTTCGGCCTTCCTCTCCTAAAGACATCCGAAGAATCTTTCCTGGCTCTGTAGCATTGCCAGGAGCAGAAGGGTTGGTCTCCAATGCCCCCTGCAGCAGATCATCAGTGCTCAGTTGCTCCATGAATATTTCCTGGAGAATTTTCAGGCTTTCCCAATTCATGGCTGTTTATGAGGGACTTTCTGCTGGTTGCCAGGGTGGCTCTGGGTTTTGCTGGGCTGCATTGATGGAAATGTGAAAGTTAAATTAACCTGCAGGTGCTTAGTCAGAGCTGGCACATGGTTTTCCAGGCATTGGAGCCAATTCTCAGGGTCAGAGTGTCTGGACTGCGTTTGGCCAAGTGCCTGGATGGTGGCCAGCATCACGAGAGTGGCTAATTACAGCAGGCTGGGCAGGGGACAGGCACCACTTGGTTCTTGGCCTCTCCGCCTTTGCCAAACGGTGCTGGGGTCACACAGCACAGGGCAGGGAGACACCCACATGTCCCTGCTCTTTGAGCAGGGGCTCAGCAGCATTCCCAGATGTTCCTTTAGCAATGCAAGGGCTAAACAAACAGCAGCAGATGGGATGGCCCCATTGTCGTGCTCCACAAAGCTGCCAGACAACTCCAGGACACGTTTTGTGGAGTTGCTGCTCACAGTGGGTCGGTTTCAGTGATCGGGGAGGAAATGAGGGAGCAGCAGGATTGCTGCTGGATCCTTCTCAGTGCTGATTAGGAAGGAGCACTGGAAGATGATGGCTCACCTCTGAGCTCTGCATGCTGCTGCTGCAGCGAGGGTAAATACAGAATCAATAGCAGCTTTTAGAACACTTTTTTTTTTTTTTTTTTTTTTTTTTTTTTTTTTTTTTCCCGAGACAGTTGCTCCCAGAGGCATTTATTTTAGGAGAGAGGTTATCTCAGGAGTCTTTTCCCAAGAGACTTCTGTGTTATGTGATGTTTTAGCAAGAAAGATCTTCTCCAGAGACTGTGCATTCTCTCAGGGGATTCATGTTTTGCAGAGTACTTCCTTGCATGCTTCAAAAAACCAATTTCTGTCCCCAGAATTTTCTTTTATTTGAAAACAACACCTCATATCAGTCATAGCCTTCAGTCTGTGATGTGGTGGTCTCCCTCACCTCCTAGGCTGGACTTCAGGTGCACAGGAGTCATCCTGCTGTCTGCAGTGCCTGTGATGAGTGCTGCCCTTGGCTACAGGTACTCAGAGCCCTGGGTCACCGTCCTTTCTGGAAATCTCATCCCTTGCTGCTTTAGGATAAGTCCCTATTCCCCAGGCTCAGGGAATAGTGGAGCCAGAGGAGCTTGCACAATTCAGTCCTTTTCCTCTTTGTTTCCCCACAGGAATGACTTTGCTGCAATTTTTGAGCCCAGTTCAGCCCTTAAAGGGCTTTCCCAGAGTCCCAGGGTGACAAATCCAAAGTCAAACAAGGAGCAGTGTCATGCTGCTTCCTGCCAGTGCCAGCACTGCCACATGATGATTTCTGGAGCTGAAAGACCTCTGAAGTGCAGGGCTGTCTGAAAAACCCTGAAGTGACTGGCTCTGGGGTTTCCATTTCCAAAGCTGGGGATTGCTGGATTCCCAACCTGGTTTAAGTAGGGCAGAGAATGCGAGTGGAAGGGGAAAGAAATGTCACAGGCCGGCAGGGAGCTGTCTGCCCCTGCAGGGACACGAGGTGGATCTAAGCCATCAAGCTTCACAGCCAGGACGAGCTGCTAATTTCAGTGGTGGCACTGCCCCAGCTGCCCTGCTTGGAAAAACGCTTGGGTTTTGTTTGTGCACAAGGGAGTCGTGTTCTGGGGACGTCTCTGTGAGCAGAGGGCCAGCACTAATGCCATCCTGTGTGGCTGGGAATGAATTCACCCTTTATTCTGTGCTCCCCATCCCTGCTGGGCCCGGAGCTCACAGGCGGGAGGAGATGCTGCCATTTGCAGCTCCACACCCTGGTGCCTCTAATCCCGGACAAAACCCGGCCGTGGAGCAGCAAACACAACAAGCCCTCTATTCTTAGCCTGGAAAGCCTCAAAGCTGGTTCTCTGGGGTGTGGGGTGATGAATATGCAGTTGCTGGAGCTCTCACAAAGCCCTGAGCTGGGAGCAGACGCTCCTCTCCCATTGGATCTGTAGCCTTTGCTGCAGCTTTTCACAGTTACGTAAATATGGCCTATTTTCCCCTCCCAAATTAACATCTTGCTCGCTAAGTTTAGGATCTTGCATGCATACAATACAAACCTGTTTTTTCACATGCAGCTGGAAATCCTGAGTCGCTGAGGGAGAAGCTGTCCCTGCCCCTGTAAAGCTGGGGGGCACCTTCATGGTGGTGACAGAGAGTGGCACTGACAGCATCCCCTTGGAGGTCCTGGACACCACACTGCAAATCATCAAATTGCCCTTTTTTTTCCCCCTCTGGGAGAGTCAGATCCCAGCCTACAAGGCTGCCAGAGTGTCTGTCCTCCTAGAGACTAGAAGTTCGGCTTGGGGCACAGAGCAGACAGCTCCTCACTCCCCACAAGACACAGATGGGGGGGATTATTTTCCCCAGAGATGGTTCTTGCCCACCCTCCCCAATGGCTCTGTGGTGTATCTGCATTAAAAACAGCCCTACAGAGAATGGATGACACTTGAAATCTCCCAGCCCTGGGCTGTAGGAAAGCTGTGCATCCTCAGAGACTCCTGGCAGCTTTGTTAGTGATGTAAGTAATACAGAGAGCTGCAAGAGAGATGCCCACACCCTCCTTTGCAGTGATAGTGCTCCCAATTTTAGCATCCTAAAGGGATCAGCTCCCCAGCACCACTGGGATCTCTCTGGAATGGAGAAACAATCATGATCTTGTCATGGCACCAAACCTCAGCTTCTTGTGCTCTTGTGATGGGAATGAGGATGGGATACTGATGCCTTGTGAAGTCTGAGCTAGAACAGAGGCTAGGCAGAGCTAAAGAATAAAGCAGGGATTTATTAAAGGCATCAATGGATCCACCTTGGGCAGCACAAGAGCCCAGCCAGGGCTACACCCAAGATGAACCAAAATGGTGCCAAAATGCACAACTGGTCATGGGGTCTGACACTTTTGTAAGTTCTGCTCCATTTGCATATTGGAATTAATTGTCCAATTCCAGCTTTTTTTTCCATGAAGTCCCATCCTGCTTGTTTTTCTCTCTCCAGTCCATGTTGTTTGTGCTCTTGGGCCTGAGATTTGGATAATTTGTCCTTGGTCCCCAGCTGGAGAAGGAATTGTTTTTTCTCCCTGCTCTGTGCAGAGAGCTCACCATCCCCTCATGTGAAGCCCAGACCCACACACTAAAGCAGCACAGAATGTGAAAAATAGAAAAGCTCAAACCTGAGGCATCAATACCTGGTTAAAGACCCTGAAGTGATCATCCCTTGGGCCTTGGATGTGCTGCTCCAGGCAGAGAATCTGTCCACAGCCACGGACCCACAGTGAGACCTTTTCTCCTGCAGGGCTGATGGAATGCTGAGACTTGAAATATATTCTGACAGCTCCTGGCAGGGTGACCTGTGAGGGGGAGCTTTCCTGGAGCTGGGTGCCAACATCCTGAGGCCAGTGGAGCAGGCAGGGTACTGGATTTTGGCTTGGTAGGATGGATCCTATCCTCTGCTGTGGGAATGTTCATCATTTTAGGTGAACCTTGAAGGTGTGTGACTGAACACAGCCACCCAGAGATGGGGATGGGCCTGGTGTGCTCCCAGGTTAACTGCTGGGCAGGGTATCGACATGGAAATTCTGCACTTGTAATTCCATGCATCACCCATTGACTTCTATTAACAGCAGCCCTGTGGCTAGAGATCCATGTGTCTGCAAACACCAGTGGGAAACCTTGGAGTAAAACGGATAAGTGGGGGTTTTGGGGAGGATAGGATACCTCAAGCATCTGACTTGACTTTCATTTTAATCCTTCTGACCAAACTGAGCTCCCCCAGGTGAGATCTGAGTGGCAAAACACTGGAGCAGAGGAGGGGAAGAGATCTGGGAGCTTTCAAAAAAGCTGGAAAAGGCCCGAGGTACAAAACTCTCCCTTCCTTCCAGAGGATCACACGCTTGTAAGCATGCAATGTTTTAGAGAAATGAAATCTGTGGAGTGAGGAACTGGTGTCCCTTTGGGAAGGATTCTGGCTGGATCTCTGGCTCCCCCTGTTTTGGGTCTGTCATTGCAGCACATCAGCCGTGTCAGGGACTGCAGGTGGCTCTGCCAGCAGCTTCCTGACAGCATCCAAAGGGGAGGTGGCATGGCTGGAGCCTTTCACCCCCTCAAACAGCCCTGCCAGCCCTTTGGATCTGCATCAGGACCTCCCAGATAATGGGCATGAGAGGGGGAGGCTGAGCTGTGCTTCGGGATGTGCAGCCCTGGCTCAGGCCAGCCCCCTGCCATCCCTCAGTGTCCCTGGGGAGCACTGGCCTTGGGGGTTTTGTTATCTTCAAAGGAAGAACGGAGTCAGCCATGAAAAGCTGAACTATCACCGCAATCCCTTCCTGCCCAGGTGTGGGAAATAGATTTGTAGAGAAATTATTATTATTATTATTATTATTATTATTATTATTATTATTATTATTATTATTATTATTATTAATTATTTATTATTATTATTAATTGTTTTATTATTAATTGTCATTATCATTATTATAATTATTATCATTATCATTATTATTAATACTACTACAATATAGAATATATAATTAATACATACTCTATACACTATAATATAATATAATATATAATATAGATATAATATACAATATTATGCATATAATATTATATATAATATATAATATTATAGATATAATATATAATATATAATATATAATATATATATATATATAATATATAATATATAATATATTATATATAATATATAATGAAGGCTTTCATGTCTTCATACAATTTTACAACACAGAACTAACCAATATTTTATTCCTCACACCAAACACCAATTTTGTCAGATTAAACTCTTTTCTAACCCAAAAAGACAACAGCTAAGAAGCATTTTAAAACCTTTTATTCCATTTTCAGTCTCATGTGAAGGTTGAGACAATACAGATGTTATAGTTCACACCATCACAATCAAAATTCAACTATTTCCTAATTACAAAACATAATAAGCGTTTCTTAGCCTATCAGCTTTTACTACACTATAATATAAATACCTTAAAACCAATTATCTAAAATTCTCCTTCGTAAGTTCTACTACAATACATCTTTCATAGTTCTAGTTCTCTAACATATTTACAAAACTGGCTTTTAAAACTTATTTCTAATTCCATTTCTCTCTCAACAATATCTATCCTATTCTGTAACATTTCTAACCAAACATTTCTTATCTCAAAATTTACATACAAATTTATACAATATAATCCTTCTATCAAACTTTAAGATTTCTCTGCAAATCTATTTTTCCACACCCAGGTGACAGCAAACAAAGACCATGGAGTCCAAAAATTGTATTTGTTTTGGTTTAGGGTAATTTTGGGAGAAAAATCTTTAAAGGCGGTTTTTCTTAGAAAAGTAAAATTAATTTTTTTTAATTGGTTTGGGATAAAGATTTTTTTTTTTGAGAAAAGTGGGGAAATTTGTTTATTTAATAGGTAAAGTATTGATTAGTATAAAATTAATAACATTAAATAAGAAAATTTTTTTGTTGTTTTAAAAGAAATGATCAATTTAGAAAGTTTTTTTAATGGGTTGTAATTTGGTTTATTTAGTTTTTTATTAGTTTTCTGGTGTTGGAAATGTTGTGGTTTATGTTTTGGTAGGTTATAGGTGTGAGTTTTTGGTGGTTTTTTGGGTGTTTAGAGTAGGTTTCAATAGGTTTAAAGAAAAGGGAAAAAACCTATAGTTTAGGGAATTTTTTTGTTTTAGTTAGTTAAAAATAATTAAAAATAAAAGAGAGTTTTGTTTTGTTGTTTGTTTGTAGATAATATAGGAGTAGGAATGTGGAGGAGTGACAATTCTTGAAAATAAATGAGTCCTTTCCTTGCTCTGTTGGCACATGAGCCCCTGATACCTTTCCTGTCCCTTTCCTGTCTTTTCCCTGACTCTTTCTTGTCCCATTCCTGTCCTTTTCCTGTGCCTTTTCTGTCCCTGTCCCTTTCCTATCTCTTTCCTGACTCTTTCTTGTGCTTTTCCTCTCCCTTTCCTGTCCCTTTCCTGTCCCTTTCCTCTCCTTTTCCCATCCCTTTCCCATCCCTTTCCTGTCCCTTTACTGTCCCTTTCCTGTCTCTTTTCTGTCCCTTTCCCATCTCTTTCCTGTCTCTTTCTTGTCCCCTTTCCTGTCCCTTCCCTGACTCTTTTCCTGTCCCTTTCCCATCTCTTTCCTGTCCCTTTCCCGTCCTTTTCCCGTCCTTTTCCGGTCCCTTCCCTGACTCTTCCCCATCCCTTTCCTGTCCCTTCCCTGACTCTTTCCTGTCCCTTTCCCATCCCTTTCCCATCTCTTTCCTGTCCCTTTCCCATCTCTTTCCTGTCCCTTTTCCTGTCCCCTTCTTGTCCTTTTCCTGTCCCTTCCCTGACTCTTTTCCTGTCCCTTCCCTGTCCCTTCCCTGACTCTTTCCCTGTCCCTTCCCTGTCCCTTTCCCGTCCCTTCCCTGACTCTTCCCCGTCCCTTTCTTGTCCCTTCCCTGACTCTTCCCCGTCCCTTTCCCGGCGGACGCTGGCCATTCCCGCATGGCAGCAGCCAGCCCGCGGCAATGGTGAGAGCCAGGCAGGCAGTGCCCCCCTGCACCAGCCCCTGCTCTCTGTGTGTGCATCTGCCAGAGCTCTGCTCTCCCTTCTCCCCCTTCCCTCTCCTTCCTAACCCCCCTCCTTCCACCCGCTCTTGTTCTTCCCGAGGTGCAGGGCTGGGCAGCGGGGGAAGGGGCACGGTGCTGCTGCTCTGGAGGAGATAACCGTGCCCGGTACAGGTCCCACACCCGCCTCGATGCTCCGGGACCCCGCAGCTCCTCAGGGCCCCAACCAGCCATGGCCAGCAAGCACCAAAAGCCATGTAGCTGCCGCACAGGTAAGAGCCAGGAGGGTGATGAAAGGCCCTCCCTTGGCTGCATCCCTGCGGGAGGAGGGATTTGGACTTTTTCCTGCCCCAGTTTCCTGCGGGGAAGGGTGATGCTCGGATGTCACCCCATTAATGGCACTGCGTTAATCTTCCCGTGGCATCTTGTGAATGGTCAAAGGGACACAGGCACGGCTGGTAATTAATTAGCAGGTGGGGAAAGAGCAGCTTTTCTTAGGCTCAGCCCAGCCCGGGCTGGGGAGGAGCGGGGCTGGTTCTGGGTTGATCTCCGTTGCAATGGGATTAGCGCTGGGCCTTTGATGCTGGGAGAAAACACCAGCCTGTGCTTGTGCCTGCACCTCGGAGATCTTCACCATCTCGGCATCTCCCCCCGGCCCCACTTTGCTATTGTTGTGGTTTTAAAATGGTGGATTGCGTTTGCTTTGAATATTTGGGTATCTGTGACATTGTGGCTGAGCGCTGGGGCTGAGCTGGTTAAAAATGAGACCAATTGGAGCGAAACGATTCCGTGCTGGAGAGGAGAGAGCTGCACTGAGCTGAGGCTGGAGCAGAAACTTGCACACAGCAGAGGCGTGTGCACTCTTTGGGGAAGAACCAGCTGCACTGGGGGGGTTTGTGTTCCTCCTGCCGTGACTGTGGGGCTGCTGTAACACCCCCACAGCGGTGAGGGTCAGCTCCTTGCTCTCCCCTGGCTGGGGGAAATAAGCTGCTTATTTGGCACAGCTGACAAATATAAGGGTCCCGTTGTGCTGGCATCTTCTGGGCTGCTGTGTCCCATCCCAGTGGAATGCGGTCGAATTCCTCCAGCTGGGGAGCCCACAGGTTGCATAATAAGTGGGCTGAGCTTCCTGTGCCCTGCTGAGCTGCCCTTCTCTCGTCTCTGCAGCCCCCAGAGCAGCGCTGGGACAAGCCTGGCCTGTCCCCCTGTCCCCCTTGCCCCCTGCCATGCGGCTCTGGGGACATTGCCCATGTGGGCTTTGGCATCTCTTTCCAGCCTGGCAGGGCACGGGCACTGCTGGCAGCCACTCTCCCGAGGAGAAATTGCTGCTGGGTGCATCAGACATTTTTATGAAAGAACCACCGTCTGTTGGAGGAAGAGGACGAGCTCATCTCGCTCACCTCATTTATATTTTAGTTCAGGCTACAGCAGCAGCCTCCAGAGATGGATGAAAGAGAAATCCCAGCTCACCCTGGTGGCTAGCTCTGTTTGTACTTAATCCTACAAACCCCCGTGCGGTGTTTAAAGTTAAGCACGTGCTCAGGTGTTTTGCTGTGCTGGGAGTGACCTCCCCACGGCACAGCTGTGTATCCATGGAACGGTGAATGGCCGCAGGAAATCCTTGCTCTGGGACCTGGATGCCCTGCAGGCCCCAGGCTTTGGAATAACAGCGATAAGAGCAGAAGCAGACCTTGTCCATCATAAATGGCTTTGGGGCTGCAACCCCGAGGTCTGGGGCTGATTTTTAGCACTCAATAAACAGCTCGTTTGCAGTAGTCAGCTCACAGGATGCAGGCTGCTTGCAAACACCTCGGATGATCTCCCAGCAGAAAATTAACCTTATCTGTCAGCAAGCCCGGCTCCCTGACCTGTGCTGAGCATCAGATCTCAATCAAACCCTGCGAGGCCCCGGGCAGTCCGTGGCAGGGCATCTTTGTGGAGCCCTGCCTGCTGGGGTGGGTCTGTCCCAGCTTGCCAGCCACGCACAGAGCTGCCTTCCAGCCGCTGCCATATTGACAGCAGCAGCGATGCTGAGAGCTGGGAGGGCTCCAAGGCTGCACAGAGCAGCTCTGTGTCAGCTCCAATCCCTTCTGCCTCCCTGCTCCGCACTCAGCATCCTCCCCAGCTCCTTTCCACGGAGCTGCTTCTGGGCATGCAGCGCGTTTCCTCGGAGAACAATTATGAAATTGTAATAAAGTGCTTTAAAGGGGAAATTCTTCCCTTTGGTTCCTGCCTGTCCTTCTCAGCCTGGAGCTTCCTGCCCTGCTTTGCTGTTGGTTTTGTGTCCTACCTGCCCAGAGGAACTGGGGAGGGAGCAGGGGAAGCATCTGTTCTGCTGCAGCAAGCACCGAGCCCAGGAGCCACAAGCATGGCCAGGAGACACTTTCGTCATTGACACAGGGGACAATTTAAATAGCTGCCATGCTCTCGAGCTAAGCCACAGACACATCTGCGGATTTCACTTTATGTAACTCATTTTTATTTTTACTTTTGAACGTATGCTTTCATTTCCAAGGGGAGTTTGGCTCGGTGGGTGTCTCCCATCTCCTGCCCTGCCTTGTAGAGCATATGTGAGGTGGCTGCTTGGTCTCCTCACCTGGCCCTGAAACTCTGGCTCTTCTTGTTTCACCTTTTAGGATTTCTTCCCTGCCAGGCCTGATGTGGAGAATGATTTGAGGTTTAAGATGAATAGATAAATCAACTCCTTAAAAACATTCAGAGCTTCACCTGTGGACATTTCCTGCTGTCCACGTTACCTGAGATTTTTTTTTTTTTTTAGAAGGGGTTCTGTTTGCAATTAAAATAAGTGTGTGGTTTGTTTTGCAGTTTAGCAAGTGATCTACACCAATTCCTTCCTTCCAAGGCAGTCACCTTGTGCTGGACCAAGTGTGCTTTCAGACAAGACAGCAGGGCAGCCTGGCACAGTGAGCAGAGTTGGATGCAAGTTCCAAGTAATTTCCTTCCAGGTTTAATTGCAAACTGTGGTGGAGAAGAGCAATCTCTGGAGAGTGATTAATTAATTACTAATCTGAATTCCCGTGGGGTTGGGCCCCTATCAGTGCCACTCTGGAGTCTGGATAAGTTTGGAATGACTGTGAAGGAGAGCAAATGACATTTTACTCCTTTCAGTAGTCCAGCAAAAGCCCAAATCCCCCCTGGGTTACGGCAGAGGGGCCACAGGTTTGTGGCTGAGCCTAAGGCAGCTCACCTGAATTCCCAGAGCCTGGACTACTGTGGGAGACAGCCAGCCCCCTGTGATTGGCATTCTGCAGCCACAGAGCCCACAGAAAATCCCAGAAGGGTCTGGATTGGAAGGAACCTTAAAGCTCATCGAGTTCCAGCCTCCTGCCACGGGCAAGGGCACCTTCCTGTGGCTGCTGAGCATCCTCTGGAAAGCTCTCAGAGGCAGCAGGGTCTCATGAAAACACACCAGGGAATGACTTCACCTACAGGGATGTAGCTGCCCAGCACCGCAGCAAAGTGAAGAAGTGCTTTTCTTGGCAGGAGGGAAAATCCTCTTGGACCAAGAGGTCGTGAAAGCGTGAACAAGGCCCTTGGAGCACGGCAGCAGCCAGGAGAGGTGCTGCCAAAGACCCAAGAAAAATCACAAAGTAAAAGCAACTGAAGCTGGTGGAGCTGTTTGGTCTGGATGAGGCTTTTTGGATAAAACCCATTTCAGTAATGATCGGTGGTCAAAGCACCTGGAATAGGCAGGGAGGCATGAAAAATGAAAAGGACCCTGGAGAGGGAGATGGATGTGTAGGGAAGAGGCTGAAAATTCTCTTCTGCCCTTCCACAGTGAGAGCCAACACTCCCAATGCTGCATGTGTTCACTGCTGGTGTGTTTGCTGCTGCCAGGTTAAGAGGAAATTGCTTTAGAGTAATTTTTGGAAAGATTTAAATTTTTGGATGGGATTCAAGCCTAATATCAAAATGAGTTATTTTATTAAAAGCATTTAAATAGAAACTAAAGAGTGGTCAGAAGCAGGGGGGCTGTTTTAGAAGGAATTTGCTATAAACCTACTGCACAGAAGCTTTCTAAAATATTACCCTGTAAAAACCCCATAATTCTCTTTATCTGCAATTTAATTACATTTCCCGTAGTGCCTGTGTCAGAACAGTTCACTTATTCTTGTTCTCTATTAACTCACACCTGCCCCAGGAAACTAGAAGGAAAAATTGTTGGCAATCCAAGTCATTTTGTGTTATTCAGGATCTCACTGAGCTCACAAAAAGGGTCTAATGAGGTACTGGAGAAGTAGAAATTGGGGTTCTCATAGTGGTGATGGCTGTGAGATGGCAATATCTAAAAATATATATTTATATAAATATATAAAACAGATATATACATATATAAATATATAAAACAGATATTTATATAAAGGGATTAAATATGTATTTATATATTTATAGTTATATATAAAATATATAAACAAATATATTTATATACGTTATATATATATATATATATATATATATATATATATAAAAGCAGAGGGAGAAGTGGGAGCACTCTCATGATCCAGGGATTTGACCCACCCAGTGCTGGTGGACCAAAGCCTGATCTTTTTGGGACTGCAGCAAAGTCTCAGAGAATCTGAACAATGGAGAATCACCCCGAGCTGTGTGGATTGAACATTTTAGTGACCTCCTCCAGCCCACCATGTGTTTGTGAGTGAGCTGAGGGATGTCCTGGGTCTGTTATGAAAACCTTGTCACTTGTGACCCCCTGCAGTGTCCAGAGGGAACCTGAGGCATGGAAACGATGCATTAAACCAAAACCAACACGTTAGAAGTTAAATTTGGCTTAGGTTTTGGGGCAAGGGCTGCAGCTGACTGTTACTTAACTTGGACAAACCAGCCTGGGGTAAGAAGGCAGAGGATGAACCTCAACCTTTGACTGTGCTTTAGAGGAGATTTTGCTGGCCAGGGCATTTTTGCAGTGCTTGTCTTCTGATAACTGGAGATGTGATTAATCCCAGCCAGGATGACCTGGGCTTTGCCAGGGGAGGATGAGGACGAGGCAAACATCTCTATGCCATGCCAGGCTGTGAAGGAGGGGATCCAGGCTGATGGAGAGCCTGGATCTTTGCTGCACTGCTGCTAATCCCTGTGTTTTTCTAGGAGGTTTTGCAGGACTCTGCCTCTCCCCAGGGATGGGGCCTGGTGATAATGTGCTATCTCAAGGCATGTTTCCTGCTCATAGCACCAGGGTGCCAGGGCCAGCAGTGTTTTAGCAGAAGGGAAGGTTTCCAGGGAAAAGGCAATGACTTGTTAAACTGCAGAGGAATTTTCTTTTTCTTTTATTATATATTTTATTATAAAATAGACTATTTTATTATTAATTCTTCTTCTTTCTGTTTTTTTGTTTGCTTTGGTCAATCGGCTTTGTCAGGATCAAAAAAAAAAAAAAGTAATGGAGATGCCATGGCTTGAGCTCTCGGTGAGGCTGTGACCCCCATCAGTGCCTGTGTGACACCAGGTGTAGTCACTGCTGGCTGTGCTGAGCCCACAGCTGGGGGGATGTTGGTGCCGTGGGTGAGGTTGTTGTTACAGTCACCGTGGTGCCCTGGACATGCCACACATGTTCTCTGGTGGGTGCAGGAGGAAAAAGGGGAATTGCAGCCCAAACTCTGGGGTGAGGGCACCCAGGGAGCCTGCAGGGATGTCCAGCCCCAGGTGGGTTCAGGCTGTCTGCCACACCACTGGGTGCATTTTCCCTTCTGTCCTCCCGTGCCCAGCAATAAGATCCTCCTTTGCTTTGTGCCAAAATCTCCCTTGGCCCTGCTGACACCTGAGCTCTTCAGTGAAACTCTCCCATCCCTCCTGTCTGTGGCAGCTCCTGGAGATGAGCGATCTGGGAGCAGCAACCCTCCCTAAAGCCCCGGGGAGCCGCTGGAAGCCGGGCGGACGGGTGCTTTATTCCAGCACAGCCAGCGCCCTGGCAGGCATCCCCCCCTCCCCGCCCCCAGATGCTCCCCGGCAGCCTTTGGCATCCTCCGCCCGTGCGCGGCGGTCCTCCGGGCCCTCGCGGGGAGAGGCTGCGCTTCTGCTGCCAGGTGGGTGAGGCGGGGAAGCGCTGGGAAGCGCTGGGAAGCGCTGGGATGCGCTGGGATGCGCTGGGCTCCTGAGCAGAGCCGGCGCTGAGCGCTTGGAGCCGGCTGCGCAGCCGGGCTGGGGCTGATGCGAGAGCGGCTCTGAGCTGCGCTGCTGCCGCCCGCGGAGAGCTGGGCAGGGGAGGGGTGCCGAGGTGTGCCTGTCACCCCGAGCAGGGGGCTGGCTCTGAAGAAGCCCGCTCTGCTGTCTCCCCAGAGCCTCTCTGACCGCGCTGTCGGCACAGAGCCACCGGCAGAGAGGACAGGTCAAAGGCAGTGAGTATCTTTCTCTCGGTGTCTGTCTGTCTGCAGTGCCTCCGTGCTCGTTTCTTTTTCCTGGCTTTCTCTGCATGTGAATGGATGGTCTTAATCTCCTGAAGCCCCGAGAGATCTCATGGCTTGCTGTTCTGTTTATTTGTTTGGTTGGTTTTTTAACCTTTGTGCTGCTGGTTTGTTTTTTTTTTTTTTTTTTGGTGATGACTTCTTTATCTTTGCCCAGGTGGTTTGATAACCTGAACGTCCTAATCACACCCCTCCCTTGCTGTCTGTCAAGGAGAAACCTCCAAAACTCATCCATGATGAGGTTGGTAGTTCTCCTTGACCGGGTTCCTTCCATAAGAGGGGAAGGCAGGATGAAGGGTGGAGCAGGGGAGGCAAAACCTCTCGCCAAGACCTTTATTGCAATTTACCAGACACCACAGATTACATTTTAAAGTCAAAACTAACTGGATTTATTTGCAAACAGAGGCAACATCCACGGGTATGCCAGCTGAGCAGCGGGATTGCTTTTCCTACGGGAAATGTAGGTCCCAGCACCCCTGAAGTCAGACAGACTTTGGGACCTCAGGGAAGTTGGGTGCTGCTCAGCAGTGCAGGTTCTTGCTGTGGGGGCTGAGTGGGTGGCAGTGGGGGCGGGCAGAAGGCTCTTTCATAACAGTACCCCAAAATTCAGGCTGCTGGAGGAGGCTGCAAGGGAGAGAGGGCAGATGGCTCCTTTGCCAGCTCGGAGCAGCAGTGGGAAAGAGAAGCAGGAGCTGCTGCACTCTAGGAAGTCATGTGCTGTGGCCCCACATGGGGGTGAGGCTGTTAATGAGGAAATTTAGAGGGGCTTAAGGAATTACAAGGATTGATTTCAGTCAGAGAAGCAGCCGGTCGGGGCGAGGATTAAGGAAATGCACTCACTGGCAATGCAGCGCAATCCCGGCTCCATTAATTTAGTGGGGAAGAGGCTTTGTGCGTTTTTAATGTAATCAGGTTTTAAGAGGGATGGTGCACAGGGCAGCCCAAGCTCCAGGGTCTCGCTAGGCCCCAGCAGAGCGGGTCCTGGCTCCCTGCACACCCTCTCAGCTCTCATCAGCTCCTTGGGCTCCTCCTCAGTGGTTCCCAGTGACACCATGACATGGAGGGTACCTGGAGCTTGGCAAGCCAGCAACCTTTGCCTTTGCTCATTGTAGAGTCCTGTTCTCTGTCCCCTTACTCTCCTGCCTGCTGGATCTCACCTTCACTCTCTGTTGATGTGAGAGTCGTCAACCAGTTGATCCCCAGTGTGTCAAGGCTCACGGGGAACCCACCATCTCCAGTCTCCCTCTCTCTCCTCCCCTCCTTGCCTCCCCTTTTGCAGGCTGTGCACCTCCTTGGTGGCTCCCCTCAGGCTCCCACCAACCCAACGAGGCCCTGCTTGCTTTGAGTTATTTTGTGTGAGTGCTTGAGCCCGTGGTGGTGAAAGGAGCAGCACCTGCAGATGTGTGAAGTCCTCCTGTTGTTCTGTTTGCAGTGCCGGCTTTTCCATGATGCCTGGCCAGTAACATCAGCCATGACCTGGAGGGACAGGCACAAGAGGTAGTTTGGTCTTCTTAGTGAGGTCAGCCCAGAGCTCTGCCCCTTGAGGAGAGACCTTCGGAGGTGTTGAAGGATGAGTGGGATAATGTCAACTCCTGCTGCTCCCTGGTGAGCTGGGACACCAAGCTCAGACTGCTTTAGACCTGAAGTTGGACTTTACCTGCAGTCCTGGTCTTAGAAGGAAATGCTGTCTCTCCTCTGTGGCGATCCCTCAACTCTCAGCGTCTTCCATTGAACAACTGACTTTCCACTCTAGGAGGCAAGGATCAAATGGGTTGAGGACAACTGGCCCTTCTTGGCTTTGGCAAACAGGATTCTTTGGTGCATTTTTAAGTGCCAGGACATGAAAGAGTAAATCCCTTCTTCCTGCACTCCTGCCTCCTGCAAGCAGCCCTGACTGCGGTCCAAGCCAGCCAGTTAAAGGGTTAACCATAGCTGGATGCCTCAATGGCTGCCTTACTGATCCCACGGAGGTAACCTGAAAGAACACGGTGCATCCCCCAACCCTGCCGTCCTGTCACTGTCTGCCTCGTCCAGCAAGCCCTTCTGCCCACTGCAGTGTCCCCTCCTGCCCTTCCCTTGCCTCTCCACCTCCTGCAGACCCAATTTCTTTCCCCCTCTCTCTCCCCTGTGTCCTGTCTGGGAAGTCCTCGCCGAGAGAAGCGTGTTCCATGAGGAACCAGCTCCCTGCTCTGCCCCCCTCTGCTCTGATTCCCTGCTGCAGTCCCTTGATCTCAGGCATCACAGGGGAATCTGAGCAGCGCTGCGGTGACGCCTGTCACATCTCTTGCTGGGAAATTCGTGAGCAAACAGAGCAGGGCACAGAAAGGTGGGGGGTAGGAGGCATCTGGAGAGGTACCAGAAGGATCCTGTAGTGGGTTTGGTGACTGCTAGAGCACAGCTGGGAGCGTGGCACTCCCTGTGCTCTCATCTGGAGTTTGTGCAGTGCCCACGGCCGTGGGGCCGTAGTTGGAGGCCGTGCAACAATTCCTGTGACTGAGGAGTTCCTGGTTTCTGTTCTTGTTAAATGCTGTGAGCTGCCTGTGCTGCACCAGGGAGACACTCGGTGCATTTAATTAACATTTAATTTGCTTTAAGATTACATTAAAATGTGCAATAATAGAAGCTCTCTGAAGGGCGGGAGGAGAAGGGGGAAACAGGCGCGCTACAGATTGGCTCAGACACTGGTGTTGAAGTGTTCTGCAAGAATTACAGATGGAAGGGGGAAAAACGCTGTACTTGTGCAGCCACAGAAAGTATTGGGCATCTGGCTGGGAGCAGGGCTTGGAGAAGGGCTTTCAGCAGCTCCAAAGTAGGTGCAGCAGCTGGGAAGTGGAGATGGGGTCGTTGAATGCTGCTCCCATGATCCAGAGGAGAAAATGGCCCAGTTTGATGTCCAGGGAATCTCCAAGAGGAGACACCCTAGGGCTGGAGAGGCAGATCACAGAGCCCATGCAAACCCATGAAGCAGCCCCACTTGTTTTTGGGGAGAGGGTGATGCCAGTCCCGTGCAATGCATGCGTGTGCTCCCTTTCCTTGTCCCTCTGTCCCTGCCCATCCCGGGTTGTGTAATGAAGGATGCTGCGGCCGCTGTCCCGGGAAGGGGCTGGGCAAGGACACCAGGGGCTGGCACGGGATCCAAGGCTCTGGGGCTGGGCTGAAATTTAGAGGAAAATAAGCTATAAAGCTATTTTCTGCCCGGGTAAGCGTGTCAGGAAACAGGCAGTTTGATCCTGCTTATGTAATCCTGAGTCTAAAGAAGCCGCTTGGGATTGATCCTGGCTGGGAACTCATAGTGCTGCAGCACAGCCTCACCTTGCAGGTGCCTTACTACCCCTCACCTTCCTCCAGCCCTCTCCTGCCCTCCACCTCTGGTATTTGTGCTGTTTCTGGTGCTGCTGGAACGTGGTGACTGATTCCTTGTACTGCTGCCCATTGCTCTCCTCCCACACCTGACCAGAGCAGGACTTTCCAAGAAACCATCCCAAAGCCTTTCAAAGCTTTTCTGCCAGCCAAGGCAGCTGAATGCCTGGTGTGAGTGAGCCTTCAGCTGCTCTGGTGCTGTGTTCACCCTTAACATTAGCCTGGAGATGTCTCAGGGTCCCTCTCACACGTGAGGGAACCAAGGACGCAGGTCTGGCACAGAGCCGCTGAGCTTTTTTTATTTTTGGGTTTGTTCTTTTTCTTTTGCCAAGCTGGCTAGACTTATAATCATCCTGTTCTTTGGTTTTCCCCTGCTAACACCCCTGCTTCCCCACCTCGACCACAGGAACAGAGGGATGAGGACTCGCCTGGGCTGCCTGTCTCACAAATCAGACTCATATAATGATTTCACAGCTATTCTTCCGGACAAGCCCAACCGGGCTTTGAAGTGAGTATAGCTGCAGCATTCCACCCCAACCCCACTGCTGCCCTGCCCTTCCCTTCCCTTCCCCTCCCCACCCACCACCCCCTCTCCAGTATTGTCTCCCTTTTGTTGTACTTTGTGTGAGCTGTGACTGCTTCCACGAGGAAAACAAACCGGCACTGATCCAGCAGGAGCAGCCTCAGGAAATTCCTGGATCTTTGGCACGAGCTGTGCCGTGAGACAGGACATGCTCACAGTCCCCACTCCTGTGTGTGGGACACGTCTGCACCTATTTGAGGATGTAATTTACACCTCTGTCATCACAAATCAAAGCCTGAGCAGCTGGCTTGGTGTAAGAGGTGACCAGAAATTTCAGCTCATCTTCAGCTCAGCCTTGTATTTAACACTGCCAAAATTCGGGAGATGGTTTGCAAAATGCTGGAGGGAGATGCTTCAAACCCTCCAGAGTCCTGATTTGAGAAGTGTGGGATGGGACTCATCTGATCACAAGTCCCTGCTCACACCTGAGATAAGATCTGTCCTTCCCCTGAAAGGCAAGCAAGAGAAATAAACACTTCTACAGGCTGAGTTTCATTTTGCCTGACTTTTGGCTTTTACAATGTAAATGTCTGCATCTGAGCTTGTTTCCTGGGCCTCTGCTTAGAGTCAGTGAGGAAAAATTGGTGCCTTTTTGGGTATGATTAATCTGGCCTATTTTACCTGCCTGCCTGGGGATGTGAGCTGAGCAGACTCCCTGCAGGTCCCTTGGTATCTCTTCACTGATTCTAAAGAAAGTCCAGGGTCACTTGGCTCAGTTCTACACCCTAGACCTCCAAAATCAGGTGAGAGGAATTCCAGCCTTCCTCGGTGTCCTCACCAAACAGCTCCAGAGGGGATGAGCAGCTGTGGGTTGTCCGTAACTTGCCCCTTCCTTTCCTTACAGAAGACTGTCAACAGAAGAAGCTACAAGATGGGCCGACTCTTTTGATGTCCTTTTGTCCCATAAATGTGAGTAGAGATCAAATTCTACCTTTTTTCCCCTCCTCTTCCCTTTACCCCTGTCCAGGGCCATGGTTCCCAGGACCCAGAGCTGCTCATCCCCAGCAGCCACCATCCTTTACAGGCAGGAAAAAAAAGGAGTTTTGTGTGTTCCCTTCACATCTTTGCTCCTGACCACGAGGAAAGCCACAAGTGCTAAAGCCATCAGCCCAAGGTGCTGCCTTTTCCAGCTCAGTACCCTTGACCAGCTTGCCCTGTCACAGAGGAATGCCCCTTGGTCCCCCTGAGCAGAACCCAATCTGCAGTTATCACAGCAAACCCGAAAATATCACACCCAGAGACCTTATGCCAACCTATAATCAGCAACCCCTGCTCTGTTCAATCCTATGAATTCTGTTCTGCAAATATTTCTCTGCTTCAGCAGCATTTTCGCACTGAGGAATTATAAACAAAGCAAAGTTCCCAGTATGGGTTCATTCATGGGCTTCTACTGGAGGAAAAAACCTGAACGAGTTGAGGTTGGGGAAAAGCCACCGTGGGTGCTGAACTGTTTCATGGCAATAAGGAGCTGTCTGGCTTGCTTAGAGACCCAGGTTTTCCTAACATTTTAAAATGTAAGTGTAAATTATGTTATTAAGCTAATTTTAAGGTAATTTTGCTAGATTTATACTGAGATGACAAGAGTTTTGGCAGGGAATTAAGTGACAACTTTAAACAGGCTGGCTGACCAAGGCAGGAAAAGCAGGATGTAATTTTAGCAGCAGTATCTAGTTGAGATCATTGCTCTTGCAGCCAATAGGGGAAAAAATATATGGTGTAGCTGGGTATGGCTAAAAAGGAACATTTCTTTTGTGGAAATTCAGAACAAGAAGGGGAAAATATACCAAGGAGATTATAGGGTACCTGGGGGATGGAGAAAGGGGAGGGCAGGATTTTCACAGCCCTGTTATCATCCTGAACTCAGACCCATTTCTTCTTCACTGGTGTAAAAGAAGAAATTTTCTTTATTAGACTGCAGAAGAAGAGCTTGGATTACAAACCCCAGTGAACTTACCCACCTATGTTCTGGTGTTATACAGATTCTTCCCTCTTCATCTGGCTATTGCAAAAATGCAACATCAAACCTTAGTTCAATTATTTTGTCCAGCAGCCTCCACTAGGGTGTCTGGTTTTATTAATAAATTAGCCTTATAGAGTGATAAATGAATTATCAAGACCTTTCCCATCTCTTAGAATGGAAAGTAATTCTGATAAGTCTCTGGCACTAATGAAAAATGTTCAGTTTCTAATGAAAAATATTCAGTTCCTAATGGCAACAGAAGGTGATCTTTAAAATTTAAATTAATCTATTTTTATCAGCAGTCACGGTGACATTGCCTGGTGATTGGTGACAAAAAAAATTTGTTGTTTAATAAACTACTTTCTAAAGGAATATTTTATAACTGTTCTCCACCTGAAGTTTCTGGAACTGCCAGCCTGGCAGTGAAGGGTTATAACGATGCAAATACAAAAAGTTCTGTTGAAACAGAAGTGTTATTTTAGTTACACTGGTTTAAAGGAGAGAACAGCACATACTCATAGAATTAATTATATTGTACGAGTTGCATTTTCACTGTTAGGATGTGCTGATGTTACACAGGTAAGGGAACCTTATGCCTTAACTGGCCAAAATCTGGGATTAAATAAAGCTGTGCCTGGCCTGCTGGCATCTGTCTGTGAGGGAAGCTGCCAGCAAAAATCCTGCTTTTAGTGCCAAGAGGAGGACAGAACTGTCCCAGTCTAATTTCCCTGTGACTGCTCAGGTGAACAGCATTAGCCAGAGAAAATTGGAATTCATGCTTGGGGGCATGGGCTAAGCACCAGCTGGGCTTGAGGAGAATTTCCCCCCGGGGCTCACAGCATCAGCAGGTAAAGCACTTCTCCTTGACACATCTGTCAGAAACTGTCTTCACTAGATGGACAGTTCATTTATTTTGGGAAGGAGATTGTGATTTTGAGGGGTTCTGTGCTGCTTTATGCTGCAGTCAGATGGATTCAGTGCCTTCCAGCCAAACTGTTCTCCAGGGGAAAACAAACCCCAAAGTGCTGGAGCAAGACTCAGGAGCTGATGGAGCAGCTGAAAACGAGACCTTGTGGGCAATATTGCCAGGGGCTGGACCAGTGGCAAAATTGCTCCAAGGAGCCAGAATGTGGATGAGAGTTCCCTAAAAGGTCTCCAAAGTGCCCAGCTGAGCAGGCTGCCCTCATACACGGAGCAGGCTCACAGGGCTGCAGTACTCTGGGAGATGGGAAAAACACTTCTTCCCCTTCCTGTTCTCAAAAGTCTCCAAAAGGTTTCTAAATGGAAGTGACCTGAGGAGTGACATGCATTGCACAGATTCCATGGGGAGTCCATGGGGATTTGAGCCACCTGCTCTTGTGGGAGGTGTCTCTGCCCATGGCAGAGGGGTTGGAATGAGATGGTTTTTAAGGTCCCTTCCAGCCCAAACCATTCTGTGATTCCATTATCACCTTTGCCAGACATCCCTTGAAGTGTGATGGCCCTGGGGAGCTCCCCCTGATCTCCCCTCGCCCTTCTGAAGAAGGAATGACTGTGCAGGTGATGTTTGATCCTGACCTGCTCCCGTTGTGAGAGGAGGATTGAAATCCCTTGGGATCTGAAGCAGTTGTTGTCTCTTGGGTGATTCCCAGGCTGGGTAATGCCCCCCTGCATAGAGTGGTCCGATTTGGATTTATTCCCCGAGCCATTCAAAGGATAATTTGAGTTGACAAGTTATTAGAGTTAACAAGAGACTGTGAGTAGGAAATGCGGGAGGGCTCTCCCCACCTCCCTTTTGTGCTGGCCCTGGGACTCAATTCCTCCATCCCTCCTGGAGTGAGCAGTGCTGAGCAGCAGGAAGCAGCGACTCCACATCGATAGGTCAGTGCAATGATATCCTAATTGTTTGTGTTAATGGGCAGAACAAATCAACTCAGAAACCCTCAGAAACAGGCAGACAATCCCTGTCTTACACCAGGAGCCCTGTCTGAGCTCACTGCCATGTTCCCTGGGGTCAGGGCTTCTGAGCAAGCAACAGGAGAGGGAGCCTGATGCTGCTCTTGTCAGAGAATTGACAGAGTAAGAGGCAGGCCCGTCTGCAGCATTTCCTTGGGTGCCCGGGGAGAAAAAGCAGTGGTTTTAACACGCTGGATTTTGGCAACTTTTCCCATTTTGTGCCAGGGGAGCGAGCTCAGCGTGGTCCCCAGAGTGTGAATGCATGCTTGGGAGTAACTGAGGAGTAATCCCCTCCCTGTGCCCATGCCCAGGAGGCTGGCCAGATGACAATTTCTTTTGACAGCCTTCTGGAGGGAAATACAAGTCATAGCATGTCTCATTCTGCATCCCCCACAGGGCTGGACACACAGATTTTCGCTCCTCCAACATCCAGCAGGACAGTCTGTCCTCAACCCTTGGTAAACTTCTCACCCAACACCAAAAACATTCATCCTGAATTCCCACTTTTATCTCATGGATGATTTTTCTCCAGATTTTTTGAAATCTGGAGGAAAAGGTGATTCTCCTCTGGATTTTTTGTGATCTCTGTGCTCTTCCTCCCAAACTTTATTGTTGTTCTCCTCCTTCTGTTGTCTACACATTCCTTCACTTCCTACACAGCACAGGAATATCCCAGCCTACTCCCAGCTCTTTCTAAGCCAGAAGAGCATTAGCATTGTGCTGGTGACAGGCACAATGAAGGGAAGCACTGCTCAGCAGCAGTGAGAGCACATCCATGTGCTGTGCAGAGCAATTGTGACCTTGTCCCTCCAGCCCTGGACCCAACACGTTCCAGGGAGCCAATCCATCCATCCACCAGCCACAGGGACTCTACCTTTACTCCCTGCATGAACTCTGGTTGCTGAGGGGGTGAAACACGTGCATTAAATAAATGATGGGTGATTGCTTTCTTGCTCTGACAGTGGCAGGTGCTTGGTTATTAAACTGTCTGAATGATTTAGGCCACTAATCTGGGCTCTTCCTCATGCTGATTAAGCTTAGCTAAGACCTGTCTTGTGTTTTCTGCTCCCCACCTCAGTCCTTTCTGGCCGGGTAGGATCCACTTTCCATCTCCTGAACGGGATTTCAGGAGTCCCTGTCCTCACATGGTCATTGACCTGCCTGGCACTGCCCATTCATAAAACACAAATTCCTGTCACTGCCTAACTCACAGATGATCTGCACTATGGGGATTGCTGAAGGAGTTTTGAGTTAGAGATGGGATCTCTGAGTTTTTTAGATGATGTGATTTATTTTTCTTATCTTCTGCACAGGCAGGAAGGGTGAGTTGGGCTCACATCTTCACTGCATGGTTCAGAAGGTCACAAGACCCCTAGTAACATGACCTTTTAAGGATTTATTGACCAATAAAACACTGCCACCAAGGATATTTATGTTTTTGACCCAATCCTTAAATATTTTGTCTTATGGACTCATACTACAGTGTGAGCTTTCTTAGCCAATCATGTTATGGCACACAAACCCACAGTGCTGCATTTTAAACTTCTTGTTTACCTTTGTAACTACTTTTATTTTTTCTATATCTTAAACTCTAAACTTTCCTCTTCTTAAGTTAATGTGTCTCTGCTTTAACTATAAATCCACATTCTCACTTCTAGCACCTGAGTTTGGAAACCTTCCCCAGGGTCTCAGGTCAAATCCTGGGTTTAATTCTAAGCTTTGGCTTACAGGCCCAAAGTTCTGAGAATTCCCTGCATTTCAGATTCCAACACTTCAGGATCCTGAGTAATGTCTGAGCAAATGCCCAATCCCTTCTGCACGTTCCTCAGTCAGCGTGAATGGAGAGCAGGGCATTTTTGAAGCTTAGATTTATACTGCAAAAGTAAAACATCAAATGTCTGCTGCTTCTCCCTCAGACTCTCAACATCCAGTAAAGAGCTCTGCTTCTTTGCCTTCAATTTATCTGCTCCACCAGGATCAATTTCCTCCTTTAGCTTCAAGTAAAGGACTCTTGAGGCAAATTCCTGAATAATTGTCCAATAGTTGTCCTGAAGGACAACTACAGCAGCTACATGTGCAGCTACAGCAGCACATCCTGTCCTCCTGAGTGGCCATGCCTTTGGGCCTCAGGTTAGGGATTATCTTGTGCTGTTGCCTCTGCAAACTTCTAATCCTGCTTTTAGCTTTTGTGCTTTCTCTGTAAAGCATCCCTGAGGAATTGCACACTGGGATATTTCAGGAGGTGAAATCCCTCTCCTGCTTGTATCACACTGCACTCCAATGGCGGTTGTCCTGGGAAAAAAGATGTCCAGTTGAACAATTAATTAAAAAGTTAAAAGTTGTCCAGTTAATTTCTGTGCTTTCTCTGTAAAGCATTCCTCTGGAATTGCACACTGGAATATTTCAGGAGGTGAAATCTCTCTCCTGCTTGTATCACACTGCACTCCAGTGGTGGTTATCCTGGGAAAAGAGATGTCCAGTCGGGTGGGATGAGCTTTGAAATGCTGATCATTCGTGAGTGATCATTCCTTGAAAGCCTTCATGTGCTATGAAGGAGAGGAGGAGATTGAAGTCAATATCCAGGTCAAATCCCAGCTCAGGTGGTGGCAGCTCCCGTGCCTAATTGTCCTCTTGCCCTTTCAATCAAACTTGTCATTGTTCCATGACAAACTTTTGGCACTGAAACCTGGCTGTAAGGCACAGCTGGAAAGGCTGGCAGGCAGTCAAAGGTTAAAGATGAAAATGATGGAAAACCAGGCAGTCAGGGATGACCTCTCCTGCACCCAAAGTGTCCCAGGCAAGGTGCTCACACGTTCAGCCTCACCACCTGCAGCTCCTCGAAGGCTGTGAGGACTGCATGACAGGAGTGTATAAAAAAAGCAGAGAACAGCCAGACACTATTATTTATCCATTCACTGTCTAAACTTATTTCAGGATCAAAAGGAGCTGATTGACATTAGAGCAGGAGGCAGAGCTCATGGAAACCTCCTGGTCCCAGGGGAACCTGCTGCAGCTGCTCTCTGGGGCAGGGCTGTAGCAAATGCCTTTCTCTCCTTGTCACTCAATGACATTCCCTTCTTTTAGCAGTTATTACATTTCTCAGGTATTTTATTTGTCAGGTATTATATTTGTCAGATGTGATATTTTTCAGATACTATATTTTTCATATATGATATTTTCCAGGTATTTTGTCAGGTATTATATTTTTCAGATATTATATTTTTCAGGTATTATATTTTTCAGGTAATTTATTTCTCAGGTATTTTATTTTTCAGATATTATATTTTTCAGATATGATATTTTTCAGGTATTTTATTTTTCAGATATTATATTATTCAGATATTATATTTTCAGGTATTTTATTTTTCAGGTATTATATTTTTCAGATATGATATTTTTCAGTTATTTTATTTTTCAAGTATTTTGTTTCTCAGGTATCCTATTTTTCAGACATCATATCCTGCATCAATGACCTTTTGCAGATGTGGTACTTTCATCCAACACTGCTATTCCTGCAAGTGATCCTCTGTCAGTGCTGCAGCTCTGGGGCTGTTGTAGAGGAAAAGGAGGGGATACAAAAAAACAGGGCAGAGACAGGGGAGCAAGACCTCAGCAGGGGCACAGCAGAGACTGCAGAGACATATCAGTGTGCTTGGTGCTGGAATATTTAATGTCAAGCATCCTAGGAGCTGATGATTGATAAAAGGACATAGATCTCGAGGAACTGGAACCTTCTCCCTGTTTTATTTCCTTCTTTCTGAAAGCTGCCAGCATGCAAAGACTCCTTGCTCTGTGCTCCAGTCCTTCCCTTGCTCTCACAGGCCCTGTGAATTTTAGAGGCACTAAGGGGGAGACAGGTTTTGGAAAATGTTTCTGCGTCCAGATTTCAGGAAGGGGAGCAGCTCTACAACATCCCTCACCTTCACCATATTTCTCTACCCACGGAGATGCTCAGAGCAGCCACGGGCAGGGTGATCCTGGCAGGTGCCTGCTCCTTTGCCATTCTTCTCTGGGGCTGGTGTCACAATATTGCCCCAGCTTGGACCCACAACTTGCAGTGTTACTTGGATGAGAGGCCTTTTTTTTTTGTCTACCCTTGCAGTGCCAAACCCTGATCTCCTTCTAAAATTGCTTGAAGGAAGAAGTGTCAGGACGAGCTGGAATAATGCAGCTATTTCTGGGGCTGACAGCAGGAGGGAGCATGGCTGAGATGGGATGGATCCATTTTTATGCTGATAGCAGACTGCTGATGGAGCAGTCAGTGCAAAAAAAAACCCCAAATGAAGGAGCTTTGAGGAAGGCACAGAAGAGAGGTTTAGCCTGTACTTTGGGCTTGTCTGGCCTAATATATCTTTTGCCTTTCCCTCTGAGGATCTGGGCAGTCAGACATCTCCTCTGACACACAGACAGAAATAGGATTGTTTGGTGCTGTTCAACACCCAAGGCCACTGCTTAGGGTTTGAGGTTTCAGAGGGAGCTGGAAAATAGCTAAGTTATTACCAGAAACAAGGGGAGCAGGAAGAAGTTTAGGACATGCAGGGGAGATGCAGGACAGTGTTACATTGCTATGGATCTGTAACACACATTATACATACATATACACATTATATATATAATAGAATATATAATATATAATATATTTCATAATATATATCATATTATATTTTATATAATATATAACATGAAATATATAATATATTATAGATATTTTATATATTATAATGTATATACTATATATAATATAGTATATATATTATATATACAATACATAAAACATACATTTTAATATATTATATATTAAAAATATATAATATATACGTATAATATAGCATATACAGCATATAGGTAGCACATACAGCATATAGAAGGAACTGTCTGAATAGCCTGTTTGAGAAAATGTTGGGATTATCCACAGGGATCTGGACAAGCTTGAGAAATGAGCCCATGGAAAACTTATGAGGTTTAACAAGACCAAGTGCAAGGTGCTGCACCTGG
This sequence comes from Vidua chalybeata, assembly GCF_026979565.1. Lineage (NCBI taxonomy): Eukaryota > Metazoa > Chordata > Aves > Passeriformes > Viduidae > Vidua > Vidua chalybeata. The sequence continues at coordinate 2,673,059 of NC_071538.1, forward strand.
ATTGCCCTCAGCATCAATCCAGACTGGGGGATGAACAGATCGAGAGCAGCCCTGCCCAGAAGGACTTGAGGATGCTGGTGGATGAGGGGCTGGACATGCCTTGTCCTTGCTCCCTTCATCCTTCCGAGGAGTCTGACCTCACCAGGCTCGTCCCCAGTGCCATCAATATTTTTAGACATTTGCTTGGAAGTAGTCAAGAGCTTTCCAGTCATGAACTACAAAAACCTAGACCCTATTGCAAAAGACCAGGAAGAGTTAGAAACACATTACTGGGAAAAAAAAAAATAAAAAGGAGAAGCTAACTTTATCCTGAGGAGAAAGGGGATGTGTGAAGGCTTCAGCTACATCAACTCCCCTGGTGCCATTCAGGGAAAGGAAATAAAAAACAATGACTGTGTCCATAAATAGGCCCAGGTAGGGGTTTAAAACAGATTGCCTAATAAATCTTTCCATATTTCTAATCTGCCCTGGCTGACTCAGGTTGCATTACTGAAATGTCACAATTACTGAGCATTAGCAAGTGATAAGCACACTTTCACCACTGACTAGACAAGCCGTAATTAGGCCAAGTCCTTTCCCTCTCCCCTTTATTGGAGCTGTAACAGACTCTCTGAGAGCTTTCCTCTGTTTAAATAAGAACTAAAAACGGCACAAGGCAATAAAGCAAAATGACAGAAAACATAGGAGACAAGTCCACATCAGCTATGTTTTATTGAAGGTTTTTCTTAGTGGCAGATAGGGTCTCATAAAGTGTCAACATGAGTTGAACCTTGATAATTCCATGAGTAACTTTCCAAAGGGTGGGTGTCCCAGTCCCGAGGAAAGCCTTTTGCCACCTTAGCTGGAAAACACTTTTTCAGAGATACATCAAGTGATGTTTGGCTTTGTGGCACCTCACAGGAGCCCAGCTCATCAGTGGTGTAAGTTATGGATGGCATAGTTATTCTGAGATGGCAGAACTTGGGAGAAATATCAAATTGTCTTCAGTAGGCCGGGGTGGGTGGAAGGATGTCTGAGAATGGAACAGCTCCTCGCCTTCTCTTGATGCCTCAGGTTTTAGCTTTTTATATTTTTCAGCTTCTGGGCTGCTTCAGTGTGTGGCTCTGGGCTTCACATGAGGGGATGGTGAGCTGTCTGCACAGAGTAGGGAGACAAAACAATTCCTTCTCTAGCTGGGGACCAAGGACAAATGATCCAAATCTCAGGCCCAAGAGCACAAACAACATGGGCTGGAGAGAGAAAAACAAGAAAGATGGAACTTCATGGGCTAAAGCTGGAATTGGACAATTAGCTCCAATATGCAAATGGAGCAGAACTTATAGAAATGTGAGATCTTGTGGCCAAGACCTCTTTTGCTTCCATCTTGGAGCCATCCAGGCAGAGCCACGACTGTGGCTCCGGTACTGCCGGAGTGTGGCCTTTGAAGGCACTTCAATAAATGCCCAATTTATTCCTCTTAAGTCCGTCTAGCCTCCATGCCAGCTCCTTAAGGCATCCCTCCCTGTGTAACTCCCTGTGTGTCTCTGGCAGATGGGCTGGCAGCTTTCCGTGCTTTCCTGAAGACAGAGTTCAGCGAGGAGAACCTGGAGTTCTGGCTGGCCTGTGAGGACTTCAAGAAGACGCGCTCGGCGGCCAAGCTGGCCTCCAAGGCCCAGCGCATCTTCGAGGAGTTCATCGACGTGCAGGCCCCTCGGGAGGTGGGTATGGGGTGGCACAGCATCCCTAGGCACCCAGCAGGGCTGTCACCTCTGTCTGGGTGCTCTCCCTCTCTTCCCTTCCCTCTCAGAGTGTGGCTGAGGACGGTGGCGATGCCATCCTGCCTGCTCCAGCTGCCTCTGCTCACCGTGACTCATCCCTGATGAGGGCAACAACTTTGATGATACTGAATTAGTCACAGCCAGGGAGTTCACTGGCAACCTCAACCTACATCTGCTAACCTCACCAAGCTCCCCAGGAGCATTTCACCGTGCTCCTGTCATTTACAGTCAGCCTTGAGCAGGCTGTTGGGCTCTTCCCCGGCAGCACACTTTGCACAGGACCATCCATCCCACTCATGAGTGGAACACAAGCCCTGAGGGAGCTGAGGGTGCTCAGCCTGGAGAAAAGGAGACTCAGGGGTGACCTCATCATTCTCCACAGCTCCTGAAAGGTGGCTGTGCTTAGGTGGGGTTGGGCTCTTTCCCCAGGCAGCACTGACAGAACCAGAGGACACAGTCTCAAGCTGCACCAAGGGTAATACAGGTTGGATATTAGGAAGAAGTTTTTCACAGAAAGGGTGATAAAGTTCTGGAATGGCTGCCCGGGGAGGTGTGGAGTCACCATCCCTGGGTGTGTTTAACAAAGCCTGGATGTGGCACTGGGTGCCAGGGTTTAGTTGAGGTGTTGGGAGCTGGGTTGGACTCCATGATCTTTGGGGTCTCTCCCGACCCAGTGAATTCTGTGAATTCTGTGAGTAACTTGTTGACTCCCAAGGGAGGAGAGTTTCTGACTAACTCCCCCCTCACCCAGACCTCCTGAGAGATGTGAACAATAACTCCGAGCTGAACAGAAAATGCAGTCACACCCCGGAGCCTGGGATTGTTCAATCCTCTTTCAAGCACTCGACAGGCTGATGGCACTGCCAGATCCTGCCTCGTGACCACGCTGGCATGTGTCACTGCAGTCACAGCACAGCCAGGGGGGCTCTCACTGCACCCAGCCCCTCCTGCTCCTGCGTGGGTGCCTGGCAGGGACCCTTAAAAGGGCTCATTTTCCTCCCTCTCCCAGCTAGGAAGGCCATTGCAAGGCCACTGGGAAGGGCCCAGATTCACACCAAGGTGTGTGGCCGTCTCAATGCTCTCCTTGGGCATTTCCCCACTCTTATTCAGGAAGCCCAGTGAGATTTTAAGGACTGGAAGGCTGATTTTTGATTAGAAATAGGAATGCAGGTAGGATGGGGTCCTTCCTACAATTTGGTCCTGTGGTGATATTTTCTTAGCCCTGTTACATAATTTTGGCATGCTTAGAATATGGAATTATTAGAGCTAATCCATACTGCTGACATCCACACTGAGGCAGACAGCTTTACTTTCCAGGCTCCTTCCAGTTTGGATACTGAATTAATAACAACAAATAACATTTTTTTAGCCATTTTTTCCTTCCAGACAATAACCCTAAAAAATCCTGATTACTCTGCTAGGGAAGGAGAGCAGGAAAACTCCATTGGCTGGCTTTGCAAACAAATGGCAGTCATAACATTATAGGGTGGTTTATTTTTTCAAGCCTCTCCTCCAGATATTGCAACATGAAGCTTCCATGGGAAAAATCAAACCGTTTATTTTAGACCAACTGAGTTTAGAGATATTTAATAAGAAGGTACTAATGGTTTAAACCCAGTTAAAAGTTTATTCACCTACCTATTGGGCAAGTGGTGAAGAAGAGAGGGAGCAGGAGAGAGGTTAGGCTGAGTCAGCAGCTTTAGGTGATGTGCTGCCTAAGAGTCTGAATAAAAGTAATTTAAAAAGTGATTTCAGTAAAAGTAAAGTGATTTCAGAAGTGCTCAGATCACTACAAACCCAACTTTTCCAGGCTTGGGGCAGGATTCACAGTCCTGAATCACTAAACCCCCCAGAGCTGTGGGGGCTTTCAGGCACGGGCAGGGGTAGGACCTTGGTTCTGCTGCTGTTCTGCAGCCATGGCAGAGAGGGAATGTGCCATTTGAAGGAGGCCAGCTGGACACTCAGTGCCAAAATCTCTTTTGCTGCTTTCCCCAGGTGAACATAGACTTCCAGACACGGGAGCTGACGAGAAGAAATGTGCAGGAGCCCTCCCTCTCTTGCTTTGACCAAGCTCAGGGGAAGGTGCACAGCCTGATGGAGAAAGACTCGTACCCCAGGTTCCTGAGATCCAAAATTTACACAGACCTGCTGTCTCAGACCCAGAGGAGGCTCAGCTAGGACAGCAACGGGGCCCTCAGAAACCACGTGCTTCCCACAACAGCCAAAACCCATGTCTAAATGTGAGACTTTCTTGGTGTTAAAAGCAGTGGGAATGGAAAAATAGGGAGAAGGGGCAGAGGAAGCTTCCAGAGAGTGACCCAGCCGTGATATTAAGACTCTTTGACTATCTGTGCTTTTTTTCTTTCTCGTTAGCAGTAGCACCTTGCAGTCATTCCCTCTGTCTAGCACAAACCCACAACCCTCTTGAGACACAGGGTCACCTGTGGGCAAGACAAGTTCCCTTTAAAATGGCTGGCTTGGTTTGTGTGTAAATAACACCTTTCCATCCTTCCACACATCTCCCTGTCTCTCACCTCTCCCTTGTGCTTGGAAGGGCCCCAAGGGCAGTGCTGACACTTGTGAAACCACATCCAGCCCATCTCTCACAGGTTGGCTGCTGGGGTCTGGACCAGAGGCTGAGGGGAGGGAGAGAGGAGACAAAGGCACAGGATTCATTCTCTTTCTTGAAGTGGGAACCATCAGCAAACTCAGCTCACCTCCCCCCTTTTTTTTTTTTTTTTTTTTTTTGCACACCTTATGACTTGGCTGCTACCTTGTCTCTGCCTCTTTTCCTTCGGGGATGGAGGCTCAGAGTATTCTCGAGGTGTTGAGCTTTCCTCGTGAGGAAGGTGATCCCAAAAGCTCTCACTAGGCCTGGGCAGGCAAATCTTCTAATGTGAATGATTGTTTTTCGTGGCTATTATTTATTTGTGTGGTAGTTCAGTCTCAGTCATCATCCAGGCTCTGTTGTGCTGGGCACTGGACCAAAATCTTGCACAAAGGGGCTCCTGGCTGCCACAGGCTTGGTGGCTCCTCAGGAACGACCTGTTGGGAGAGAGTGGAGAGGAGGAATGTCCCCTCTGTCCCTTGCTGAGGTGTAGGAAAAGCACAAGGCCCCTCTGCCACAGCAGATGGCATTTTTCATGGGGTACCTGACCAGCGCGTGGCAACGTGAAAGATCCCATTTCTATTTTTGTTATTTCCTCATTACTGACTGCTCCTACACCCCGAGTGTCCACTGTGGGTCCAGTGCCCTGCAAAGAGCTCCCCAGGACACAGAGCCCGCTGCAGGGTGCTTGCCCCCAGTGGGGCACAAAGCAAGGAGTGAGCAGGATGGGTGTCGGCGTGTGCAGTGGGGTGTGAGGGGCCCTTTGGCCCTATTCCCATAGCCTGGATGGCCACTGCAGGAGAATTCTCTGTGCAGATGTCAGGGGGGTAGCACCTCCTCTCTGCTGGGCAATAGTTCCTTCCATCTGATGGCCCCATTTCCATGGCATTGCTGTTCCAGCTTGGCAGATTCTTGCAATATTTTTGAGGGGAGAAGCAGACAGCCTGTCTGTGGATTTGAGCCGGCAGACAAGAGGTCTCTTTTCTTAATTTAATGAAGGCCTGGAAAGTGACCCGATGGATCTTTTTCTTCTCTCAGACCAGAGACTGTAAACCTCTGCTCCAGCCAAGGGTGGTGGGTGGTTTTGACATATCAGAAAACTGCTGATATAGACTTCGTGTAATGTGCTGTAAATGAGGTAGAATGAATTCTGAAGCCAAGCACAATGTTTTTGGAAGAAGATAAAAAAAAAAGTCTGGCTGGATATTACAAATTACTGTCCATTAATTAAGTAGGAAACAGATTTTGAGGCTTTTTGCAAGGATGATGTGCAGGCCAGTAGGACAAATAGGTGTAGGATCAAGACAGAGGTGGTAACCATGCTGGGTTCATTCTGGAGGTGTATTCCTGTGGTCTCTAAGACACTGAAGTCTAAATACATTGCAAGTGCAAACTTTATGTTCAGTAGGGAGACCCATTTTTCAGTGCCTGGTTGGCCAGCAGCAGAATCCTCCAGGTCTTTGGAAGGAAAATCCCATCTGCAGTTAAATTTCCATGAGGAATGGCCAGAAAGCAGCAGTGACCCAGCATTCCTGGCTGTCCCCTGCCCCCTGCAAGGACACCTGAGGAGCTGGGGCTGGCCTGTGGTGACAGAGGTGGCATTCTGCAGCCACACCCAGGCTCAGTGACACAGCTCCTGGGACTGTTGAGGCCCCTCATAGGATGCAAGAGACACAAAGCTCAAGGTCTGGACTTGGCAGTTTGACACAAACTTTTTGCTGCTTGCTTGAAAGTGAGAGCAGTGAGAGACATCTGGGAAATGCTCCAGATTTGCCATGATTTCTCCAAGGGAGCCAGATCATGCAGGAGCTCAGTGTCCCAAAGCTTTATGGCAAGCAAGGCATGGTGAGACAGGTCTGGTGAACCTGTGCAAGGCATGGAGGGAATCAGAGGTGGAAGCAGAGGACACAGAGCCACACATCCAGCGGCTGTCCCTGGTGCAGCCTGGGCTGTAGGAAGGTGTCCTGGTCTGAACAGACAGATGTCTGCTAAGGAAGGCAGGAGCCTCCCTTGAAATGGAAAATGTAAACCCCCTCCCTCTGAATTATTATGATTTTTAAATTAAGGGGCTCTCAGGCAAAGATATGGGAGCAGGAATAACAGTTCTGTACTAAGAAAATTTAAAATACAAATGCAATAGTACAAAAAAAACCACTGACAGAGTCAGAGCAGAGCTGACACCCTGTGTGTCAGGGTGGTGGCAGCAGTCCCATCCCATGGGGGCTCAGCCCTCCTGCAGTGCCAGCTGTGCTTCTGCTGGAGCAGGGATCCTGGACAAGGCTGGAGTTTTCCTCTGAAGCTCCAGGGCTGCTGGAGATGGGCCTGGGCTCCCTCTGGGAATGCAGTGGAGAAGAAAGCTGCTCCTCTGGGAATGCAGTGGGCAAAGGCTGCTGTGGTGTTCCCAAAATATCTCAGATTGTATCCAGGTAGGAATGCTTGGCTCCTCCCCTGGGCAGAGCCTCTCCCCACGGGATGATGGAATTTTCTCAGCCATGCAGGGACACCCACTGGCCATGAACAGAAGATAATAATAATTAATGGCCCATGGACAGAAGAGATCTCCTGGAGGGAGGATTGGCTGTGGGAGAGATAAAGAAAACTGCCCAATGAACAGGAGAGAACTGCCCCACCTCTGACAGATGGGAATTGAATACACACCCCCAGCCACATTTCCTAACCTAACACAGAAGGAATCATATCACCCCCAGAGCCCCTGCCTGGGGCAGGGAGCGAGGAGAGCAAACCCAGCCTCGCTGCAGTGACACACTCAGGGCTTGACCTGCAGGGGAGGATGGAAATCTTCCCTCTCTGGCTGTGAGCAGAGGCTGGGGGAGCTCCCCTTTCCCAGAAAAGGCTGCCTGCCACCCCTGTGTAACACTGGGACCTCCCAGGGACACAGGCTGCTTTTGCAGTTTCCTCTCCCATCTGGGTCACCAAAAACTGATGCCTTGGAGTGGCTGCCTAGAACAGAGGCTAGACAGTTAAGAGGGTGAAGTGGGTATTTATTGAAGGCCTTCAACAGGCACACCTTGGGCAGTCAAAGCCTCCAAGAGGGGCTACACCCAGGATGGACAATGGTTTTTGAGATAATTATAAGTTTGGTCCATGTACATATCAGGGGTTAATGCTCCAATTAGAGGTAATGAAGTCATATTCCCCCCTTTGCTCCCCCCCAAATCACTTTTTGTGTATCCTTTTTGGGGCCTGAGGCTGTAGGAGGTCTTTGGATCACAGGCCCAGAGGAATTGTTCTGTCTGACTAAAACATGAAGAGAGTTAACTACACTTTATATGGAGTTTAGAGCTATGCACTAATACAGTATAGGATTTGAAATATATAAAAGCTAAAATCTTAAGGCATTGGCCTGTAGTCCCAGTTTTACCCAGTGATCCCACTGCTGCCAAAGGGCAGCTCAGCTTCCCAGCACTGTGGCACCAAGCAAATGCTGCAAGTGGTGAACAAGGCCACCTTGTCTGGCCCTGCCTTCCTCCTTTCCACCTTCCTCTTGTCTGTACGTGGAAAAAAAAAAAAATCCCAGAGCTGTCCAGGATGTGAGAGCCAGCAGGAGGATGAAGCAGTCATTGCTTTTAAAGAGAAGGCAGAAGGCCATGACAGCTGCCTTGTGGTACTTCTCTCCAGACAGACCTTCTGAGTGGGCTTGGGTGGTGCTGGCCTCTAGTGCCAGCTGAGGCACCCCAGACAAGGCTCTGCAGCACCTTGGGGAGGGTCACAGAGACAGCCAGGCCAGGGGATACAGCAGGAACGAGAGGCTTGTGTCCAGGAATGTGAGTGTGGACAATCCCCAGGCTCCCCTGGTGTCCAGAGTGTGACTCCTTGGTCATGTCCAGAGTGTAACTCCATTTCTCCACGAGATCCTGCAGCAGTGTTGGTGCTGGAAGTCCTTTCATTTCACGTCAGAACTCATGGGAAAACCTCAAAGTGGCCAACACCCTGTAAATCCAAGCTCCCTTCTCTCCTCCATCCACCTGGGGAATTACTTGGAGCAGGGCACACCTGGATATGTCATTGCTGCAGTGGTGACAGGAGCTGGAATCAGGCTGGCTGATGTAGAAGTGTTCTCCCCAGTAAACTGGGCCCCAGTAAATTGTTCCCTCCATTGGGAACAGCATCCTAGAACACAGAGTGGAGCAGAAGTATTGTCTGAGGCATTTAAGTCTATCACTCATTATTTTTGTTGCTGCTCTTGCAGTTTGTCTCTCTGGAAGGAAAGCAGACTAGTTATTTAAAGTAAGATTCTATTTTTCTTAAACAAGAAAATGGCACCAGCTGCTTCTTTTATGACAAATGTAGTTCTGAATTGAACCAAAATAAGCAGCTTGTAGCTCTACTCCTTAAACCAGGGGCTGATCAAGGAAATAATAACTGAGCCAAAGCTTTGGAAAGAGCTGAGTGGTGACTAATTCTCACCAAGGACAAATATCCTGTCCTTGATTCATCTCTTCCTGGTGTGAAAGGGATATTCACAACCTACAAACCCATTTCTCCTCTCCACAAGCACACACCTCCAAAATTTTCCTCCTGTTTGGAGCAATGTTAAAATCTGACATCACATGAAGAGAGGGGGGAAAAATGGTTCACTCAGTTCTTTTTATTCTGTTTGCTGGCCCATACCCAGTCAGCTCCCAGGCAGAAGGGAAAAAGAGTTTACAAATTTCCTTTTCTGTGAGCTTCAGGTGGTGTTAAGTCCAGGATCAGATGCAGAACTCTAATCTGTCTAAAGTTTCTCCTGCTTTGGTGCATCAGCCAGGCTTGGGATGATCCTCATCACTTTTAGTGGACTCATTAATGCACCATGTTGTTCATGCTGGGAGGTGTGAAGGGCAAAGGGGAGGTGGAAATTGCTGTGTGTGTCTGGGGGTGTGGGTGATGAGAGTGCACGTGACTTCATCTATATCTTATTTAGTGTCCTCTACTACAGAAGCTTTTCTGAGACATAGATGTGCATGTTAAAATAGGAGAATTAGGCACAAATGACATAAACTGAGATCTTTAGCCAGTGTTGTGTTTGCCTCGTGTGTAAGTCCAAGTAGTAGTAAGAGATGTAAAACTCTGCTAGGCTTCCAGTTACCCCTAAGAGCACATGTATCAAACTGAACTGAATGTTCACTGATAGACACAAAACCAAAATGTTTACAGCATTCAGAGCAATAGCAAAGCATACCTCATGCCAGTCCTGGAGTGCCTCTCACCCGTCAGTGCAAGCTCTCCCCTCCCTGGGCTTCTCCCCTCCACATTCCTCTCTCCTTCTCTGTCCTGTCCTGGTTGTCTTCCCTCCTCCTCGAAGCACTCCAAACCTTCCTGTCCACCAGCACTGTTTGTCCTCATCTGTCTGAGCCTGGGACTCCCCTAACCTCGCCCTGTTTGCCTCTCCTCCACCCCCATCCATCCCTCCTCTCTTCTTTGCCTTTCCCTTCCCCAGACACTCGTCTCTGGTCATGCCATCTCCCTCCTACACGCCTCCTACTGCCACTGTAAAGCTCCTAGGAGCTCTTCCTTGCCCATTATATAAGAACAAAACGTTTCACATAATTTCTGCATTATCTTTCATCCCTGGGGCTGCTGCAGTTGTCTCCTTCCTTGGTGCTGTGCTCTCTCTGGCATCGTAGCATTATATCCCAGAACTGGAATTAAAGTTCATTTTGCTGCTAGACCAGAATGCTTCTGTCTACCATGCACCCCTTGGGCTTTGCAGAGGCTTGTCTTGTCCCCAGGTCTTTTGTCTTCCTTCTTTTTCTCCTTCTTCCATGCACGCTGCACATGCAGTGCTTCTGCCAGGGGCTGGCTAGGGTAGAGGGTGTCCATGCTGGGGTCACTCACAGCTGGGCACCCCCGTGGCTCTCTGGTTTATAAAAGCAGTCTCAATCAAGGTGTGTGGGTTGTGTTTGCTCAGCAAAGTCAGTCGTTGTGCTCTGTGCCTCCTCCTGGCTTTCCAGGAGGATGTGTTTCTGATCTGAGGCTGCGGTGAACTCAGCGGGAGTTCAGGGAGCCGAGGCCGTGGGAGGGAGGTGGCAGAGGGGGATGAGCTTGTTACCAAAAACATCCAACATTCCTGGCAAAAAGACATGGGAGAAAAGGCAGTGCCTGCTTTTCGAGGGACCAGGGAGCTCTGGGGACCAGCTGTGCTGTGAATTGTTTGTCTCAAATAGCCCCACACCTCCCAGTTTGCCTCATGTGTTGCGTGCCCCAGGCTGGCTCTAAAGCATGACGGGTGAGGAGCTGCTCAGCTTTGCATTTCCAGGGCAGGTAACAGCATCATCCCGAGAGAAACGTCTTCATGTTGCTCTAGCAGTGCCTGCAGCAACCAGCTGAAAAGCAGTGAGGGGAAGGAGGCACCTTCTGCTGTGTTTACTCCTGCAGACCTCTGTAGGACTCCTGGCAAGGAGAAGAGAGCAGGGTATGAACACACCTGGGGGTAGATCCCCCTTCCTTAAGAGCCACGACTGAAGATCTCATCTTCTCATAACCTCTGCCCCCAGCTTCTCTATGAGTTACCCAAATCAGAGCTCAGATTTGTCCTTAAGCTCCTTGGCGCCTCCACCTTGGTGGGATGGCAGTGTCCCCTTGAGTACCTGACTACAAGCCCAACCCACTAGGGCTGCTTGAAATAACAAAGATATCTGGTTCCTCTGCAAATCAACTCGTGGGTGGCTCAGAAGAGAGTGAGGACGGCTCTGCTGCACGCAGTGAACTCAGAAGTGAGCCACCAGGCAGAAAGAACAGCTCAAAAGTGCTTCCCTGGGCAACGTTTTTATTTTCAGGAGATGCTGCTGCTGCAGCTGCCACCCCTGCGGCGCCCCGGTGCTGCTGGTGTTGGGGCAGGCCACGCAGGCTGTTCAGTCTGATCCCTTCCTGCTCAAGGAAAGGCATGGGCTCGGCTCCCCGGGTTCCCCCTGCATTAGCTGCTTGTCTGCTAGGCTCCCCTTTTCCCCCGGGAGGCTGGAGAAGCTCCTCAGCCACGCCACAAATCCCCCACCGAGCCGCGTCACCACGTTGTGCAGTGTTACACCCGTGCTGTATAGACACCCTGAGGATGTAATAAACAGCCTGAGACTATTTGTTCTCTGCCTGAGTGTCTGAAAAACTGCAATCCCGGGGGTGGAGGGATGTCTCCCACCCAAATTGCTGAGGAGGAAGAGGAGGGGAGAAGCTGTTTCTCCTTGGCCCCTGGTGCAGACACGCTGGATGGGGCAGCAGAATGCAGATGGGTTGAAAACAAAACCAGTGAGAGACTCTAAATCAGAAATACAATTGATTAGGAAAAGTGGAAAAGAAAACAAAATACATATAATAATGCAAAAGAAAAACCACAGAGTCAGAATACAACCTGATACCCTTTTGATCAGAGTGTTGGTAGCAGTCCAAATTGGAATGGCTGCAGTCCTCCTGGAAATCCAGCGGAAAAGGCTGAGTCTAATGTCCCAAAAACCCAGACTATGTCCAGGTAGGAATGCTTGGCTCCTCCCTCTGGGCGGAGCATCTCACAATGGGATGTTACAGTTCTTCTCAGTCATGCAGTGACATTCAGTAGCCCATTATCAGCAGATGTCTCCCCTGAGAGAGGACTGGTTGTGGAAGAGATAAGGAAAACTGCCCACTTAACAGAAGACAACTGCTACACAGATGGCAAATAGAATACATCTTGCCTTGCAATCTGGGACAGTTGGCTCCAAGCTGTCGATGGCTCAGTTGGAGCAATTTAGAACCAGGCTCCCCAGAGGTCCAGTTTGGGGGGATGAGCCCAAAATGAGTCAGTAGGACCTGCAAGGAAGGAAAATCCCAAGAGCCTTCCAGCAGCACATTGCTGTCCTTCTCTGAGTACGCCTCACTGCTGCCTGTGATGGACTCCCTGCCCCAAATCCCCAAACCATCATGGCCAGAGGTGGAAACAAATGCTGAGCCTGCTCCCTGCACCAGGAGCAGCGGTGGGGGACACACAGGCTCCTGGGAAAGGGAGCAGGGTGGATGGATCGAGCACGATGAGGACACGAAGAGCAAACAGCAAATGAAGAGCTTTCTCCAGACCATAAAAAGCCACCTGTGCTCCAGCAGGCAGCTCACACCCAGGCCTCAGCTTGCTCCATCCTGGCGGGATGAACCAGGGAGGGATGAGCAGGAGTAGGGGGAGAGTCACCAGCCAGTCATGGGCCAATTTGGAGAGTCAGGAGGGGGCTGGGATTGCTGGGGAAGGGTCAGGCAGCAGCTGAGGGCAATCCTGGGTAGCAAGGGGGGAAGGGGAGGCATTAGCAGGGGCAGGGAGCAGGGCACTTGAGGCGAGGTTAGGTGTTAGTGGGAAATTGCATGGTGAGAGATTGTCTTGGTTTGAACAGACAGGTGTCTGCTAAGGAAGGTAGGAGCCTCCCTTGAAACAGAGAATGCAAACCCCCTCCTGTGAATTATTATAAATTTGAAATTAAGGGGCTCTCAGGCAAAGATATGGGAGCAGGAATAATAGTTCTGTACTAGGAAAATTTAAAATACAAATTCAATAGTACAAAAAACCACTGACAGAGTCAGAACAGAGCTGGCACCCTGTGGGTCAGGGAGGCGGCAGCAGTCCCATGCCATGGTGGCTCAGCTCTGCTGCAGTGCCAGCTGTGCTTCTGCTGGAGCAGGATCCTGGACAAGGCTGGAGTTTTCCTCTGAAGCTCCAGGGCTGCTGGAGATGGGCCTGGGCTTCCTCTGGGAATGCAGTGGAGAAGAAAGCTGCTCCTCTGGGAATGCAGTGGGCAAAAGCTGCTGTGGTGTTCCCAAAATATCTCAGATTGTATCCAGGTAGGAATGCTTGGCTCCTCCCCCTGGGCGGAGCATCTCCCCATGGGATGATGGAATTTTCTCAGCCATGCAGGGACACCCACTGGCCATGAACAGAAGATAATAATAATTAATGGCCCATGGACAGAAGAGATCTCCTGGAGGGAGGATTGGCTGTGGGAGAGATAAAGAAAACTGCCCAATGAACAGGAGAGAACTGCCCCACCTCTGACAGATGGCAAATAGAATACACACCCCCAAACCATACCTTACAACCAGGACAGAGATTTACTGCAGGAACCGTGTGGGGCTTCAGTGAGGAAGGGCTGAGCATCTCCTGAGCAGGTCTGGCCAGCAGGAAAAGCAGTGACCTGGATCTCATCTGGCCCTGGGCACACCGAGGGTTCTCACCTTGCCTGGCGTACAACCCCCTCTCCCTGCGAAAGGTGAGTGTTTGCTTTTTGGTCTGCACACACACGTGTTGCATTTAAACCCAAAAATTTGGCTTGTTTTCCTCTGGAAATGTGCCTAGTGGAATTTATCAGTCCCTCTGGCTTCTTTATATCCCCCTTATTTTTTCCCCTAAATCCTGTGTTCTACTGTTTTTCCTTTTCATCTGCTCTTTCTTCCCTCAGCCTGTTGCTGAGCGAAACAGATTTGAATGCATCCAAGGAAAGATCTGCCATTAGTGCTGCTCTGTCTCTCCTCTTACTCAGGATATATTTAGCCATCATCTTTTAGCTTTTTTCCTGGCTGTTCAGTGGCTTTAAAAAGCAGGTGCCAGGAACGGAAAGAGAAGATTAAAAGTACCTGCTGTCAGCTACCTCTCCCTGTGCAGCTGTGCAAAGCGAGCACGTGGGCAGAGTGGATAACAGCTGCCCCTCGAAAACCTCATTTGTAATTCTAGTTATTGCTTTTTAAATTATTATTATTATTACTTCAATAACCTCTTTCTGCACTGCTACAAATTTCCAGAGCAGCTATTTCCTCCCGTGCCTCACGTGAACGTGGAGTGTTGGGAATCCATCAACTCCCCATGGGTGAGGGTGAGGGATCCTTCGTGGGCAGCTGGGATATCCTGGGATGGGCTGGGCAGGCACAGGTGGAGCCAGGCTCACCTGCAGCCACACAGATAAGGTGTCCCACAGCCACCCCTGACTGTCCCTGTCCCACAAGCCGTGCCCATGGCCGAGCCCCAGCTGCAGTGTGGCTTCTCAGGGACCACTTGCAAATGTTTGGCTGCTGTCTCAGCCTTGGCAGGTTCCCTGCTCCTCCCTGGCACCATCATTGAGTTTTTCAGGTTGGGATAGACCTCTAATATCATCAGGTCTAAGCATTAACACAGCACTGCCAAGCCCACCACTAAACCCTGTCCCCACTGCCCCACTCATGCCTGCACATCACCAGCCTCCATCCCATCTCCATCTCCTTGGCTTACTTCCCTCCTTAAACACATCCAGAGCTTATCAACAGCTTGCAGGTGGAGGAAGGGGCTATGCAACAAGAGCAGGGCCTTTAAACCTGCCATTTCTGCTCCTTTGCATTCAGCACCTCCCTGATTTCATGGCAGGAGTGCCTTCAGGTTTGGCCATCCCTGATAGCCACCTCTGTGGTTCCCCTCTGGTTTAGGAGAAATCGGGGACAGACTCCTTGGGGAGCCTGGCTGCAGTGAGACCCCAACAGCACAGCTCAGCCTGGCTCTTCCCCTCTTCCTTCTTCCTGCCTCCCCTTCCCAATCTCTTTCTGCATCATCTTCCCCTTATTCCACTCGAACTATATAAAACCACAAAAATACCCCTGCCAGGAGCTCTCCTCAGAACGTGGCTGTGCACTGGGCACATACACAAGGGCACTTTGTACCCTGTCACCAAACCCTTGTTTTCCCATTCCCCACCCCATTTCTGGGGCTGAAACCTTTGGTTCTGTGCTTTCCAAAGTTGCTGGCATTTTGCAAACACTAACCCAGAAACACCAGCAGCAGTCCCTGGGCTGATGGGGTGTGTGTGTGTTTTGCTGCTGAGGGTGAAGCCAGCCAGTGGCTGTACCCCCCAGAATGCTGGCAAAGGGTGACTGTGGGTGCCTTAGCCCAGCCAACTTCCCAGCCATGTCACCAAGCACTTGTTTTTCCAATTCCCCACCCCATTTCTGTAGTTTGGGGTTGAAAACTTTGTGTTTTCCAAAGTTGCTGGCATTTTGCAAATACAGCAATCCCTGGGGCTGATGGGGTGTGTGTGTTTTGCTGCTGAGGGTGAAGCCAGCCAGTGGCTGTACCCCCCAAAATGCTGGCAAGGCTGTGGGTGCCTTTTCAGCCCAGCCACCTCCCAGCCTCAGCAGGCAGCAGAGCACCTGCCTGGGCTGCCAGGACCTTCCCGGTGGAGGTGAGACCAAGCCCTATGGATGGGAGGTGGATTGGTGCTGGCAAGGCTGTGGCACGGTTCTGGGAAGGGAGCCTGGCCCCAGGCATTGCGACACAGATGAGTTTTTTTGTATTCCAAAACAAGGGCTGATAATGGAGGGCACGGGGCCGGAGCCGCGGGAGGCTGCTAAGCTAAATGAGACAGGAAGCACGTAATTCAATTAGATACAGAGCAGCATGAAGACATCTGAGTACACACACGGGGCTGGGCTGAGAGGCTATTGCATAACCCTGGGAAGAGCTGTGCAATACGAAATATCTCACCTAGAGCAGCCCATGCTGGCCAGCTGCCTGTCCTTGAGCAGCCCCATCGGAGGGGAGAGGCAGAAAAGCTGCTCTGGGGAGCAGAGGGGTCAGCTGGTGGCTGTGGCACAGTGGGCAGAGGGTCTGTCCCAGCCCTGGTGAGGAGGACTTTGCTGGAAGTCCTAATCCCTGGAAGTTGCTGGAAGTCCTAATGCTGGAAGTTGCCTAATCCCACTCCTGTGCCAGGACTCAGACCTGCACACATGGATCTGGCACTGCCCTGTGTCCCAGAGCCAGCTCTGCAGCAAACACCTTTGTGCCTCTTCTGGCTGAGCTGCTGTGGTCCCCTTTGACACAGCCTTTGACTGACTCCTTCCCTTCCCTGGGGCTGTACAGGGCTCTCTCTCTCTCACCATGGGCAGTTCCTCACCTCTGCTTCACTGTCAGCTTGGCCTCACCTGAGCCCAGAGCTTCAAAAGCTGCCACAGGGGACAAGGTAAAACCACACACACACACGCTTGTCCAATGCACTTTATTTCTCTGGGGAAAAACAGCAGGGAAACAGGGCCTGAAGCAAAGAGCAGGGCTCAGCAGGCTGCAGTCTCAAGGCAGAGATGTGCAGAGTTTCTCTGCTCTGGCTCACATCCCCCAGGCTCCTCACCAGTTGCAGTTGCTGCCATCCCAGCTGTGTTTTTGCCATAGTTACATTTGCCTGGCTGCTCCAGGCAGCACGTGGTTCCCAGCACAGTGGCTGTGCCAGGCTCCGTGGAGTTGCAGCCAGAAATCATCTGTCCCGTGTGCCTGCGACACGTGTCCAGGCTCCTGGAGGTTTTCCTCTCGGCATGACCCGCTCAGATCATGCCTCAAACACCAGGGAGAGTTACCAGAGCATCCTGTGACTTTGCAGATCTGCGGCTGGGAGGATGGGCTGCAGTGCTAGAGGGGAAAGGGACAGAGGTGAACATTTCCACAGCATTTGTGTGGAAAAACCAGGGAGGAGATGGAGATGTAGGGGATGAGGAGAAGGGGCATTGCCTCCCTAAACCCTCTGGTCACCTGCTGCAGCTGGGAGGTGAGTGCTAAGCTGCTTTGGCATGATCTCCAGATCTCCTTTCCAACCCTGACCATCCAGTAACTCTGGAACAGCTGAGTGGGGGTGCCAGGAGCCTGTGCCCACCCCCATGTGCCACTGTTGGTGCGACACCAGTGGTCCCAGTGTGGTGCTGAACTGGGGTGGAGCTCCAGGCTGGTGTGGCACTTCCAATACAAGCCAAGCACTGTCCAAGCTGTGGGTGTGCACAGACATTCTGTGGGTGTGCACAGACATTCTCAGCAGCTGTACAGGCAAAGGCAACCTTCCAGCCCTCTCTCCTCAAGTCTTCCATTTCTTCCCTGAAATCCACAGCAAGGATCACAGCTCTAATCTTGGTTTTAAGGCACAGAGAAGACATGAGTAAGAGCTTTGTGTAGCTCCAGCCATTTATCTGTAGCCGAATATCTGCTAACCAAGAAGGCTTAAACTTGACTATTTGAGTGAAAATCCCCAGAGCCATCAGGAAAGAGGCTGCTCTTACATGAGGAGCTAAAAGTGTGTGTTCAGTCATTAGTCTGTCCATGAGCAAGACCATTCTGTGCCTTCTTGTAAGTGATGAGAGAAAGACAGGACTCTACTGCTCAGTGGGGCTGAGGTGCCTCATGCTCCTCCCAAAGTCTCCCATCCACATATCCTCATGCTCCTGCTCCCAAAGGCAGCTTGAGAGGAGCCTTTCTCCCTGGCCCAGGGCCCAGATGGCTTTGTGCTGCCACTCTCCTGGCACAGTTCATCTCTCCTGGGAAAGATGCTCTGGCAATGTGCTGTGTGTGATGAATACAGGCAGTAAGGGTAGGAGACAACTTGAGCTCTGGAAAAATGTCTGAGCTGGGAATAGCAGGGAGGAAGGGAGAGGATGAGGAGTGGAAGTGGCAGCTGTGGCCTTGTGCTTGGCTGGCCATGAGCAGGGGGGTTAAGGTCACTCCTTTCCAGAGCCACTGAACTGGGGAATTGCAGGGAGGGCAGCTCTGGGATCGTGTGTGAGCCTGACCTCACCACAGGGGACCTGTTGGTTCTCATGGACCTCTGGTTCTTGTAGCTCCAGACCCTGGGGTTTGCTGGTGTGCACTGGTTTAACCCTTTCTCTTCATCTTTCTCTTTTGCTGGCTCAGTCTTTCCCCTCCAGTTTCCAACCTCTCCCTGGCTTTTAATCTCCTTTCAATTTTCAGGTTTCATCAGGATCCTCCACTGTCAGATGCTTTCCCAGGTTTTGGCTCCTTTGATGTGCATCCCTTCCCTTCCCTCCTCTCACCACACACCCAGCAGGGAATTTGTGTTGAAGAAGTGCAGCTTCAGCCAGCACATTGTCCTTATATATTCCAGCTGTGAACTGGCAGTGCCATTAAGAGGGAAGTGGGAACATTAAACCCTCCTGCTCCATCTGTATCCCCCCAGGAAGCACAAACACTCCTGACCCCGCTGGGCGCTGCCACCCCCTGCTTAAACCACTTTGGCAGAGCGGGGAGGTTTGGAAGCCCTCGGGCAGCGGTATGGAGCAGCGCGATGGAGCTGACGACTCTCGGCGTCTGTCCTGTCCTTCGCTCTCCCACCCGCCGGCGGTTAATCAGCAGGCTCCACACGTCGCTGGAAACGAGTCTGTTTTTTCCTGTTCCCGAGGAAGCGGCTATGACTGTGATGCTCAAGGACGAGCCTGGGCCTCCCACTCCCCCCTCCCTTAGCAGCACACACAAACTTACCTAAGCTCTCATCCTCACGGGCGCTGCCTGAGCAGCTTTTGGTTGGCTGGAGGCTGGAGTGATGCCGGCTCCCCCTCCCCGCTCTCCCGCCTCCCACCCGATATAAAGCGCGGCTCCGCGCCGCTGTCGCAGCCGCCAGCACGGGTCCGCGGGGCAGGTGGTGCCGCAGCCGCCTGTCGCACCCCCTGCCAGCCCCGCGAGGAGCCGATGAGTGGCTGGATGCCTGGGTGCCCAGCTCTCAGCATGTGCCGGGGCTTAGCCGCGCTCCCCATCACTTGCCTGGAAAGGTAAGGCGCTTCTGGGAGGCAGAGGAGTCGCTGGAAGAGACGCGCCTGGACCAGGCTCTGCTGCTGCCGATGTGATGGTAGGGTAGAACCCGGGGTGCAGAAAACACGCAGCGAAGTGATTTGTTGTGGCTGCATCCCTTCTGCTCCCCAGGAGGGGAACACGGAGGTGAAACAAGCGGAGGGACAGGAGGCTGGACAGGGCTGTACAAACACACCAGGTTTTTCTGTCTCTGCCTCTGCACAACTTGCTCCGAGTTGACAGCAGAGCAGCAGGAGTATTTTTGTCAACACGGCCGAAACTGTTACGTGACATGTTGCTCCTCCTGCAAAGCCCCACGCTGCCGGTTTGACATTTAAACCCTTCTTTTTGTATGGGCGCCTTGGGACGCCTGAACGAGCCGCGGGCACGCAAATAGCAGCTGGGCCACACGCCGCCTCAGGGGCACCCTGGGGACAGACAGGAGCCGCTCTCCTGCCCCGCTGCCGCAGACACCTCCCGGCAGGGAGGTGCCTCCTCCGCGGAGCCGCGGGGACAGGCAGGAGCATCCCAGCCTCTGGCACAGGAGCATCCCAGCCTCTGGCACAGGAGCATCAGTGCTGCCGCTGCCTCCTAAAGCCATGGGGTAGGTGGATGGCGCTGCTGCGGAGCGCTGCTCTCTCCATGGCCTCGTGACAGGCTCCTGGAAGCCCAGAGCATCCCAAAAAAGAGAGCAGGGGAGCAGCAGCCTGGCAGGCAGTAGGGAGATGCTCCTGCTGTGCCGAGAGGAAAGAAGCCGCTATGTTTTCCCAGCGGTTTGGGAGCAGCGGCGCACTGGCGGGAGAGTGGGATGGCAAAAGGAACTAGGTTAGCTCCAGGGGGCTGTGGGGGGGCTCCAGCTGGGCACTCCGCAGCTTTTACCTGCCCCAGAGGAAAGAGCTCGTTGTGCTTTATATTCCATGTGTCTCTGCCTGGGAAGCAAGCAAGAGAAACCGGTCCCCCAGGCTTAATGCACGGTTGCCAGGGAGCGGGAAAAGCAGGTGGGGAGCATTTATTTCACACACCAGAGAGCAAAGACTAGCTGAAGCTGGGGAGCGAGGGTCGTACCCCCGAGCCTGTGGGGTACAGCCCCTGCCAGCGGAGGGGGTGGCAGCAGCAGACCGATGGCCCAGAGATCCCATCTCACCCCTCCCTTCCTCCCTCCCTTCCAGAGCCAAGGATCTGAAGACCCGTTTGGGCATCCTGCTCCATAAACCCGAGCTGGGACACAAGGCGGGGAGCTCCAGCAAGCTGCAGCTGGGCTCTAGGTGCAGGTAAGCCAAGCACTGCTCTGCCCCAGGTCCAGCCCGGGCCAAGCCCCCGTGGAGCAGCCTTTCCCGAGGGATGCTCCTGCCCATCTGCGCAGCACAGAGCACAGCTCCCCCTCCACGTAGTCCCACCCAGGCGGGCCGGGAAGGCGGATCACTTCCCTGCTCCAGCGGCTATAAAATCCTGCAGGGAACAGATGCTCTGGCATTAGGCACAGAGAGCAAGAGGCAAGGAACCCGCAGGGCTCGTGCACTTCCTGGTGTCTCACACCAGTGGCTGGGATCCCTGGGGAATGCAGGCAGCATTAAGCACAGGACACTAAATATTGCTGCTGTGGGCAGGGGGTCTTCTGCAGAGGAGGCTCTGCTGGGCCAGCAGAAAAGGGCTCTTCTGAGCATCCCCTAGAGAACCTCCTGGCCAGCAGCATGGAGATGAGGTCGGGTGAGCCATCAGGGAAGGTGAAAGAAAGGGAAGAGAGAGGAAAGAGAGCCCACAGGTAATGGCTTTGGTTGCCTGCTGAATGCTGCTGTCTCCCGTTGATGGAGCTGCACAGCTGAAGTGCTCCCAGCCTCACTGCTGGACAGCGAGCCTCACATCCTTTTTGTCTTTTCCAGAGACTCCTCCCAAGAGGTGCTGGAATGGAGGGAGTCCTTTGACCAGCTCCTCAAGAGCAAAAGTGAGTAGCATCTTGTTTTCTTCTCTTGGTGAGAGTGTGTAGGACAAATAACATAGTGAGCTGTATGGCTTGGGTCAGTGTAAGATGAGATCTTGCCTCCTCCTCAAATGAGGTGTTTTAGGACTTAGAAAGAGGTCCCTTTCCTGCCCAGATCTGAGGCACAGGGCTCATTGCCTGCCCCATGAAGCTGTACCCTTTCCTCCTGGCTGGGTTTTTTGTGGGGGCAGAAGTGTTGTCTTGCTGCTGCCTTGGGACAGGAGCACTGTCACAGGCATCCCATGAGGAGGGGAAACGTCATGGTATTCCCAAAGCACCCCTTTCTCCACCGTGGGGAGAAGGCAGTGTCTGCTCTCAGTATCTGGTGGAAACAGCCATGCAGCCAGCTCCCCTCAGGCTTGTTCAGACAACTGCATTGCTGCCCTCTGTCTTTCCGTCCTGTGCCTCTGGGGATGGCTCTTCCACAGGGAGCAGGAATTCAGCTGTTTGACTGAATAACCTTGCCCTTTTCCTACTCTGGTATCAGCTGTGGGTCTGTGATGCACAGGGCTCCTGTGAGATGCTGTCTCCCTCTGCCCATGCAGGCAGCTCCTTGAGACACAGAGACAGGACCTCTTTTTCAGTCCCACACATCATCCCCTCCTTACACTGGGCTCTGCACAATGGCAGTCTCCAAAAACAGTTTTTACAATTATAAAGATGATAACTCAAATTATAATGAGAGCCAAAACGAGATTGTTGACTATAACAAGCCAAGACTTTGTAATTATCTATTTACCTTTAAAAAAAGATTACCTTGATTGAGCTTTGCAAAATTCATATGGCAGAAGTGCCAAATTTTAATCCAAAAGTAGTTGTCCACCTTAAAAGCTCTTCCCCAGCCAGACAAAGTCCTTCCACAGTGCTAGTCTGAGGCCAACTGTATTTTTTTTCCCGGTCTCCCTCATGTGCTGTGATGGCTAATGAGCATCTCTAGCTTTGTAACTTAATCCACCTTCCCAGCACAGCTTTGAAATCCTTGCTGCAATTACTCTTCCATCCTCAGCATCTCGTTCCCCCCAGATCTGGGCTGAGAAATCAAAATCAAGGCACCGCTGCTCGGCTCCTGCAGTGTTCCGATGCGTCAGCACGCTTCTCCTTAGGTAGAATTAGCTCTTTTCTAAGCTGTAAAGAAAATACTCTGAAGCCTCATTACAGAAAGGTCAGATAAATAAAACCAGAGGATTACTTGTCTGTGGGAAAGGATTTTATTGGAGTCTAGGGGCCAATTAATGGTGTCTCAGAGGGTGGAATTTGCCCGGAAGGAAAGGAAATCTGCGGATGTCACGGTCTGAGCTCCCAGGGCAACGCTCGCCAGGCAGTGTCTGCTGCTGGTCCTCTTCCTCCCCGCCTCCTTTCCCATTAACTGCTCTTCTCTCCCCTCCATAGGTGGGGTAAATGCATTCCACACCTTCCTGAAGACTGAATTCAGCGAGGAGAACCTCGACTTCTGGCTGGCATGCGAGGACTTCAAAAAGATCCGATCGAAAACCAAGCTGGCCTCCAAAGCCAACAGGATCTTCGAGGAGTTTGTCCAAAGTGAGGCGCCCAGGGAGGTGAGACCATTTTCTGTCACATCAAATAGGGTGGGAAAAGAATAAAATATCCTGGTAGATTTTACTAAAGTGCTGTTGGATCAGTGGGAAGATGTGCTCTTGTTCATGAGAGCTTTAATTTCTAACATCATGTGGTGCATCACGTAATGTTGGAACAGAAATTGAGTCAAACCATGAATGGATAGAAAGGTTTGTGAGCATCTTCACCCTCACCTGAAGACGGATTAAAACAAGGTTTTGTCCTCACATAGGAGAGGAGCTAACGTTTGTGGGCGCTGCTGCCTTGCAGGTGAATATCGACCACGAAACCAGGGAGATCACCCGCAAGAACCTCTCGGGGGCCACCTCCACCTGCTTCAACGAGGCGCAGGCCAAGACACGCACGCTGATGGAGAAGGACTCCTACCCCCGCTTCCTGAAATCCGCCTCCTACCAGGACATGACCAAGCAGGCCGCCAGCCGCGGCAGCAGCAAGCGGCCGCACACCTGACACGAGGCGCGACGCGCGGCCGGGGGACGAGCCGGGGGGCCAGGCACAGGGTGGGACGTGGTTTGCGAGGGCTGAGGCCCGTGTGCCGGGGTTCCGGCTGAAGTTCTGGGATTTTAGCGGGATCCCCAGCACCTCGAGCGCTTCCCGGAGCCGCCGGACACGGCGTTCATTCCTCCCTCCCCGGGGGTGGGAGCCCGGAGCCTCCCCTTGCAGCTCGGCCGGAGACCTTTGGCACTGCAGACACGGAAAGAAATCGGGTTTGAGCTGCGAGAGCAGCGGAAAGAGATGGGATTCCCCTGAGCACCCCCAACCGAAGAGCTCCCACCTGCTCTCTGAGCGGCAGCACCAGCCACCAGCTGCGGGGCCAGCACCGGAGCCTGCCACTCCCGCCCGCAGGGAATGGCCAGGATAAAAGCCCCGAGACTACGTGGCATCTTCAGCTGGAGGGATCCTGCACCTGCCTTCTCCTGATCCCACGATCCTCCAGCTGTGTCCTATGCATGCTCTGCAGCAAAGCTTTCCACCTCCTTCCAGTGCAGTGACGATTTTATCCCTCGCTTGAGCTCCACGACCTTCAGATTGCACCTAATCTTAGGTCACGTGTGTGATGTTTTATCCCTGTTACTGTTATTTATTTCATCATTGTTATTATTATTATATCTATATTTATTAGAGGAGCACTTCTGAAAGCACACATGTGTATCCCTTGTTCCGAGGAGCCTGTAAATGAAATTATTTTAGCTGTTGTAGCAATTAGCATGCCTCCCACCTTTTCTGTGTAATAATTTGAGAGGACCAGACAGATTTGTAGCACAGTTTTGGAGCAAGGTACACCAGCAGCAGCAGGGAGAGCTGCTAGAGTGTTTGGATGGCAGGGCAAGGATGCTTTGCAGCCCATGTTGTTCCCTCTCTGCCCTTAAAGATGTGGAAGGCATCTCAGCAGTTTGTCCTGGGCAGGGAACAGAGAGGTCAAACAGGCACTTTGGTGAGCAACTCTGTGGAAAATTTGATTTTCACACATGGGAGAGAAAACCCTGGGGCTTTGCCTGGTTTTATAATTGGGCTTGGATGGTGAAACCAGTCTGCAGCCACAGCACTTACCAGAAACCTGTGGAGTGAGTGAGACCATCCCATGAATTCTGTGACTCAGGGGGTAGCAGAACATATCACCAGCCCAGACCTGGGGGCAGCTCTTCAGAAAGTCCCTCTCAGCAGGAATTTTGGCATCCTGGAGAGGTGTGGGTCCCACTTGGCAGCAATGGTGGGTGGGTGGGTGATGTAGAGCCTGTGCTGGGTCCTGGGGAATGTGCCACCAGCATTGCTCTCTGCTGAGGGCTGCTTTCCAGGGCTCTGTTTATCCTCAAAGACCAAACCTGGAGATCCTTATCCCACTGGTACTCTCTCCTTGCCAAGGGAACTCTTTTTTGCCCCTTTGTCTCAGCAACGGCCAGAGCACAGCATCCTTTGGGATTTTCACAGCTGCTTGAGCAGAGCAAGGGACCAAAGACCAGTTTGGGGATGTTACTCTGAGTCCTCTTCCACCACCCCCATCCTGGTCCCACGTCTGAGCCTCTGGCTGTTGTCCTGGCTGTGTTTTTTTAGGGACATAGCTGCTTTCTTATTTATTATTTATTTTTACAACTGGAACCACCTTTGCTGTGTTACTGAAGCGAGCGATGCACAATGGTCTGTTCTCATTACCAAGGAAACGTTGGCATTACAAAATAAAATGTAAACAGCAAAATACCCTGACAACACGGGCTGGGTCTTTATTTTTCTGGTTGTGGACTTTAAGTTAAATTTTGCGTTCTAATTCTGGACGCTTTGCGAAGCTGCTTGTGTTGGGTGACTCAGGGGACATTTCCAGTCGCTTTAAAAGTGACAGCGTCAAGAGCAGAAGAGGAAGGGGGAAGACTTTTGAGGCATAAAGCTCTGTGGTATTTGGGTTATCAGAGAAAACAGAATGGTTCATAGAAAGCATGAAAGCAGAAGTGAAGTTTTGAATGTATGAACTGCCAGTACTGCTTGTATTGCTCATAATTTCTGAGCCCTTTACAGGACTGCAGTTCCCAATATCTGCTCAGTATTATTAAAAACACGAATGTCATAAAATTGAGAGGATGCAGGGGAAAAACCCTGCTTTTGGGTCACTGACATAAACAATACTTCATTTTTGTCAGTAACACACCTGATGATTGAATTCATTGACAAGGGGGAAACTCTCTGGTATCAGAGGGGTTAAAAAAAAATCCTATTCCTGTGCAGAGTGCAGTGAGGTCTGAGCAGCTCCCTCAATGCTCTGGGAGGGAAGGGGAAGTTTGCATGGAAAGAGCTTTCCATGGAAGCACCCAGGGCTGGAGAGGAGCAGCCCAGTGCAGCTCCAAGGGGTGCTTGGAATAAAAACCCAACTGAAATATGGCTTTATTTCATTGCCTTCTTTCTATTTATTGCATATTCTGGAAGCCAAAATTAACTGGCCTGCGTCAGCAGAGTGTGAGGGGACTGAGGAGGAGGAGCTGGAATCACAGGGAATAACTTGGAATGTGCATATTCCAAGGTGTCACTACGAGCACAAGCCACCCCCTGCCACTCAAATGCATTTTACAAGCAGCTGGAGCTGCAGCAGAAGCTCCTGAGCCCTGTGACACAGCCATGCAGGGTCCAAGGATCAGCAGGCACTGTAAAATACATGGACTCTGCTCCATCCCCACTGATCCAGGGGAAAGCAGCTTGGGCTTCCCCTCACCTTTCATCTCCTTTTAAATTAAGCATGGCCCTGTCTTACAAGCCCACTGATTTGGGATCGTAGCAGTTTGCAGCTCTATCTGGCCTTTGTCCGTGTCAGAGGGAAGAAATGAGCTGGAAAGTATCCAGGAAATATTTAAATTACTTGTCAGGAAAGAGAGCAGTAAAGCAGACAAGAAGCAGCCAGAATCAAAAATAATGTTGTTGTTGCCTTTTTTTTTTTTTTTAACTGCACCTTCTGAATGAAAAATATGAATACTTTGTCTTGCACACCTTGAAGTTAATTTAGAACTGATTCCCCATTAAAAAAAAATTAAACAGGCCAACAACAACAATAAAATAAAGAAGGAGTAAAAATATAGCATTTAAACCTTTTTGAGCTTTCTTTAGAAGGAAATGTGAGGCTGTGTCCCTTCTTGCTGCATCATGTGTGGCCCAAACTGAGCCTCAGCCTCGGTGGCAGCTCTCAGACCCCACAGCTGATCCTGGACAATCCCATTTGCAGCCCAGTTTCCTCTGAGATGCTTCCCAAAGAGAAAACCCAGTCACTAAAAGCCAGCCTTGCATCCAGCTGTGCCCGCTGCCAAAACCCAGCGGTCATACAACAAAACCTTAAAGCCTCGGGGGGGGGGGAGGGGGGGGAGATAAAAAAAACCCAACCCAAAAACCCACATTTGAGACAGAGGAGCCAAAACTTCCCTCATCCAGCTGTGGTCGCTCCCAATAAACCCAGGCTGAAGTTTCCCAGGGAGGAGGATGCAAATTTGGAAGCAGCTAAGGGGATTTGAGCTCCGGGGAGCCACCGTGGGGGCTGGCACTGCCCTGCCCCCCAGGCTGTGAACACGAACTTGCTCCTGGGCCAGGTTTCCATGAGCCAGGATGGGGAGGGGTGGATTTATTTGGTGGGAAAAAAGGCTGTTTCCCCTTGCCCTGGGAGCTGGAGCATTCCCAGCAGCAGCTCAGGGGCTCCTGCAGCCAGAAGATCCCCGCTCCAGTGGGACCAGGCAGCTTTGGGGTGGTCTTAGGACATGGACATGGATGCAGGGGTGCACTCACACGAAGATTTAGGCAGGTGGATGTGCAGATATTTAAGTGCAGGAATTCTGAGCTTTTAATTTTTCCATGGATACATGCATGTGACAACAGGCTACATGTGTGTACATCCATGATTTACTTCTCTTTTTAAAGAAAGGCCATGAAGGAATGCTGTAAAATGTTATCTGGATATGTTTTTGGAGGGAGCTCAGCTGCATGTGTGTACATCCCTGATTTACTTCTCTTTTTCAAGAAAGGCCATGAAGGAAGGCTATAAAATGTCATCTGGATATGTTTTTGGAGGAAGCTCAGCAGCAGAGAGGATGCACTGAGCCATTTCAAACGCGCCGAACGCCTCACCCCACGTCCTGCAGCGCTCTGCCAGCCCCCGGGCTGGCCAGCAGGGAGGGAGCAGCTGGATGGCACCGCTCTGCAGCTCCCACTTCAAGGCCTTTGCCTGAACGAGGTGCCAGAATTCCCAGCTGATGTGCCCCCTCTCGGCTCGCCCTCCCCTGAACAGGCAGCTGAATGCCAAGGTTGCCAATCCACTCCAGCTGCGCACGAGGATTTGCACCCCTGGGCTGCCTCCGGAGCAGAGAAAGAATGAGAGGTGATTTTCAAGCTTTCTGCTGCTGCTGGGGCACCGAGGGCAGTGCTGGCGTCTGCAGCCAGTGTGGGGAATGGATTTGTAGAGAATTCTCAAAATCTGGCAGAAGGCTCACACAGTGTGCATCTGTATGCAAACCTTGAGATGAGAAATGCTGACTTAGAAATGCCATGGGATAGGACAGACATTGCTGAGAGAGAAATGGAGCTAGAAACAAGTTTCAAAGGATGGTTTTGCAAATAAGATTAGGTACTTTAGAGAAATAGAACCATGAAAGATGCATTGTAGTAGGACCCACGAGGGGTAATTTTAGATTATTGGCTTTAAGGCATTTACAGCATGGTGTGGCAAAAGCTGATAGGCCAAGAAACACTTATAATGTATTTTAATTAGGAAATAATTGTCTTCTGATTGTGACGGCATGCATTATAACATCTGTATGGTCTCACCCTTCACATGAGACTGAAAATAGAATAAAAATTTATAAAACATCTCTCAGTTTCCCCATCTCTGGGTCAGAAAAGGGCTTAATCCAACAGGCCTCCTGCTTCCCCAGGGCTGGGCTGCCTGTGCTGGAGGGGAGCTGGGACATGACACAGCCATGGGGGAAAGATGGGGATGAGAAACAGCTGGGAGAAATCCTGCTGGAGACCCACCTGCTCTCCTTGGGAAAGGCATATAAGCTCAGGGGCTCAGCCCAACTCATTTTCTGACCTGTTTTGGCTGCTCTGGGCTGTTTTAAATAGATCTGCCCTGCTCTCTTTGTCCAGGGACTGGGATGTGCTGCCCTGCACGGTGAGGTCCCTGCCTCCCTCATTGTTGCCCTCACCTCTCCTTCCCTGCTGGCAAAAATTTCTTTTTTGGTGGTGATGAGGATTAAGCAGCAGTCTAAAAAACTAGGAAATGAAGTTTAAAAAGTGTAAAAATACTCCAGAAAAGGCATAGATATGGGGGATGTGGTTCAGTGCTGCACTTGGTAGTGATGGATGATGGTTGGACTCAATGACCTTGGAGGTCTTTTCAGACCTAAATGGTTCTGTGAGAAGTGGTTGCTGCTCCTCCATGGGTAGCATCACCTGCCATCCTTCTGTGGACTATTTTCCAGGGTTGTGTTCCAGCACTGAAAGTCACATCAGCATGGCCAAGCACATAAAGCCTGGGATATTCCCGCTTGGAAATATAATAAGAAAGCACGTGAAGGGAACATGAAGAAAAAAACCTCATCCTACTATTCATAGCTCCTTTAAAAAATTATTTTGCCCTTGGCAGGCAGTTTTTGCTGCCACATTATGCTCCATGTTTATTTGTGGCTGCTGGGAGGACAAGGATTCTCGGGAGATGTCATCTCAAGGGAAGGGATGCAAAAATGGGTGTAAGTCCATCAGATTGGAAGAAAAGGGAGATTTGCTTAGCTGTGCCCTTGATTTCCCTGCTGTCTGTGTCTCAGCAGCTCATCCCCTGAGTCCCTGGGTGCGTGGGGGCAAATAATGACTCTGCAGATGCACAAATACAGCAGGAACTCCATAACCCAGAGACTGCAGAATGATGGTGGAGAGGAGCTCTGTTACTCCCACGCTTTGGAAAAACTTTGAGACCTTTTCATTCCCTGGAAACTGCCTGTTGCAGGGACTCAGAGTTCAAACTTATGGCTCTGTGAAAAACAGTTTGGATCAGGAAAGCACGAGCAGCAAACCCTTCTTCACTGGGCTGCAGGCCCAGGACACTCCTGTTGGTTGCAAACAGGACAGGACAGCCCTGCTGGTTGCAAACACCTCATTCCCACCACTGGGTTGGGATTCCTACCATCCTAGGGATTTTCATCTTCCCACCATAAGATGATAAATGACTTTAATTAAAGCAGCAAGCTGATGAAGGCTCTTGTACTTGGGTGGGTGGGCGATGTGATGTTGTTACATTGGCTTTTTTTAAATGTCTTTTGGCTCTTTTTGGATGTCTTTACTGGCTTTGAAGCCAAGATGTGCCCTTGCTCTAGTTGTTTGTTTTGCAGCCTGCAAATGGGTACTCGAACAGCAGCAGCTGCAGCCACAGCCCTGATCAAACTGGGAGAGATTCTTCCTGTGAATTAAAATGAAATCCAGACAGCCATGGGACAGACTGGAGATTGCCCCTGAGTTTTCACAGTCTCTGTCCCTTTGGGCTGTATCAAGATCTCCTGTGGCAGCACAGACCCTGCAGAATTCCATGCAGAGACCATGGAATGTTCCCAGAGCCTGTGGATGCTGTGGGAAGCAGGATGCCTAACAGCATGATGAGGTACAGGGATGTGACTCCTGCAGAGGCAGAGTTTAGTGAGAGCTGGCGTGGAGATGTGAGCCAAGAATTGGGATATCCACGGAAAACACACAGAGGGCTGCATCCACCCCGCCCTTTAAGGGCTTTTCTGTGCCCTATGCCTGCATCAGGCCACATCTCTGTGTGCATATGCAGATTCCCAGTTTGTGCATGTGCCCAGGCACCATGGAAGGTCAGGAATTATTTGATTGATACAATTCCAGCCCCGTTTCAGACGTGAGCTGCATCCTGCCGCTGGCACAGCGCAGTGGAGGTGGCTGGGGGAGTTGCACAGGCTCTGCTGAGCTCATCTCACGTCACAGGGCAGTGAAGGAAACTGGGTGGGACATCACAGCCTGGGCTCCTCCTGTGTGTTTCTTGCACAGGCTTTCCAGGCAGATAAGGAGGGCCTGGAGGAGCAGGCTGAGTGTTTACACAGAGCTGCTTACAAGGAGCAGGGTGCCAGGGTGATGCCAGGGAGGAACCCACAGATCTGCAGCTCAGCGATTCCCCAGGTGAAATTTAGTGGCATTTACTCCCCTCACATGGATGGATTTACCAAAAAGGTGAGGAAAAGCTTAAAATGAACCCCCAGATGTCCCCCAGTCCACAGGCCTGATGCATTCAATGCCTCCACGCTTCAGCTCCTGAAGCACTGCTGAGTAGATGCTTCTGAACAGGGTCTGGGTGCATGGGGAGAGCACTTTGCTCATGATTTCTCTGGTACATGCTGAAAAAAAGGCTGCCCAACACTCCCCCAGAGCCCCAGCATCCTCCTGCCAGTGGATAAAACCTTCCCTGCTGGCAGGGGCCAGCACATATCTGGGGACACCTTGGTGGCCGTGTCATTGTGGGTGGCAGCAGGCAGGGCTGGGTGGCACATGGGGACACGCAGGCATGGTCAAAAGTCAGTGGGGCGGGGATAGAAATATTTAAACATTTCCTGGAGTGCAGATCTTGTGACTCTGCTGCTTGGAGGAGGAGGAAGGTGCTCAGCCTCTCTCTTCCTCCTCCCCAGGGTTCTGCTGTCCT
This sequence comes from Vidua chalybeata, assembly GCF_026979565.1. Lineage (NCBI taxonomy): Eukaryota > Metazoa > Chordata > Aves > Passeriformes > Viduidae > Vidua > Vidua chalybeata. The sequence continues at coordinate 2,703,683 of NC_071538.1, forward strand.
GACAGAGGTGAGGAACTTGAGCCCCACCGTGCCCAGGGGATGCTGTGCTGCTTTTCTGGCCAGGAAAGTAACTTTTTTTTTTTTTTTTTTTTTCTTTGTGGCAAAGGTATAGAAATTAATACAAGGAAATGAAATGCATCAAAATCAATGAAATATTGTGTTTATTTCCTGCTGAGCAGAGAAATAAACCATCCAATCTTTGGCTTGCCTGAGGGTAAATTCATATAAGTTTATACTTTGCTTTTATACCTTAAGACTTCTCTATCCCTTTCCTGATTTACTTAGGTAATTTATTTCCAGTTCAGCTTGTCAGGCAGTAACTCCTGAAAGTGCTGATCAGAAAATGGGTATTGGAGCCCCACTTTTTCTAGATGCCAGATAGATGAAGGCAAATTAAGTCCTACCTGATCAATCTCCTAATGTGCTGAAAAGCTTAGGAGAAGCTTCCTGTCAGGTAGGGTCTCCTCGTGGCCTGTAGAAGAAGGAGGGATTAAGGTTGGCTTTGTCTCACTCCAGGTGTTGGATCCAGGGCAGGCAGGACTGTGTGTGGCTGCCATCCAAAACTGAAGGGGAATGCCCATCTCCACCTGACACTGATGGCTTATCAGGTAACCTGTGATGAGTCTGAGATGACATTTACAGCAAAAGCAGCAGGGACACCTCCCTGCGCCATGGATGGGACGGGCTGAGGCCAGGCAAGGAAACAAGGAGTCCATGAGTGCTAAAGCTGTGCTTCTCTCCAGCCCTTGGCTCCCCTGGCTGGCCCTGGCACTGCTGTCCTCAGCTGCCCCTCACACAGGACATAAGGAGTGTAAATGGTGAGGTTTCACAGGCTAATGAAACGGTATTTTCTGTTCATTAATCAGGTGAAGACCACAGGGCCCTTAAAATTGCCCCCTAATGTGTTTCATGGGCCACGCCTGGCACATCCTCCCCTCCGAAGGCGCTGAGCACTGCACCTCTCCCATCCTTCTGTGGACCCCTGGGTTCTGGTGGTGAACCCAGAGCCCTCCCTCTGACCACCATGGAGCTCCCAGCTCGCAACCAGAAGAAGGGCTCTACCCCTCCCAGAATGAAGGCAGCAGAAGTCCTTAACTTGGAGTTAAATGCTGCTGTGTACAACAAGGATAAAGAAGCTGTGCTGGAGCTGCTGGAGCAAGGGGCAGATGTGAATTCCAAGGTAGACAGTGGCTGGACACCCCTGCAGACTGCAGTGAGAGTCGACGAGGAGGAGCTGGTCCAGCTTCTGCTGGACAGGGGAGCTTCTCTGCACGCCAGGAAGGACAATGGTGGCACTGCATTTACTGAGGCAGGGATAGCAGGGAACGTGGAGGTCCTGAAGCTCCTCCTGGAGCGTGGGTCAGACATCCACGAGCAGGACATCAATGGCTTCACAGCTTTCATGGAGGCTGCATGGTACGGGAAGGAGGAAGCCTTGAGATTCCTGTACAGCAGAGGGGCAAAGGTGAATTTGAGGAGGGAGACCAGCGAGGAGAAAGCCAAGCTGCACAAAGGAGGTGCCACAGCACTAATGGACGCTTGCAAGGAGCGCCACTTCTCGGCGGTGAAAATCCTGGTCGAGGAGATGAGGGCTGATGTGAACATCCGTGACAACAGAGACAGGAATGCCTTGATCCACGCCCTAAAGAAGGGTTCAGACAAAAAAAAGTATGAGTCAGCTGTGTCCATAGTTCATTTCCTGCTGGAGCACGGTGTGGATGTGAAGAGCAAAGATGAATGTGGGAAAACTGCCCTCATCCTGGCTGTTGAAATGGAGAGCCCAGAGCTGGTGACAGCTTTGTTGGAGAAGGATGAGATAGATATTGATGACGCAGATGAGGAGGGCAACACAGCCCTGATGGTGGCTGTGGAGAAAGATGATTGCAGAATAGCAAAGTTGTTGTGTGAAAAGGGAGCGAGGACTAATCGTGGGAACCTGATTGCAGTTGCAAGGAGAAATCGTTCTTCCAGCATGGAAAACCTTCTTCGTGAGTACAAGGTCAGGCTTGTTCCAGATCCCCCCAGAGCATGGGAGCCAAAGAGCAAACGCTGGAGGGCCCAGCTGAAAAAACTTGATCAAATGTATCGCCCCATGATTGGCAAACTGAAGACATTTCCATACATCCAGCAGAAAATTCAGGATGGCATCTACCTCGGGCTCCACGGAGGGACAGAGGTAGCAGTGCAAATAACCCGCAGTGCAGAGGGTGACAAAGAGAAAGAGTTCCTTGGAAAATGTTCTCACAGTGAACATCTACTGAAGCTCTTCCAGTCTGAGAAGGAAAAAGGCTGCATGTACTTGTGCTTCCTGCTCTGGGAAAAAAACCTCCAGGAGCACCTGCAGGACCCTGAAGGCCAGAAGGATTACAAAGCTGCTCTGAAGATCATCTTCCAGGCACTGAGAGAGCTGCACTCCCTCGGATTTGCTCACCAGGATCTGCAGCCTGGGAACTTCGTAATAGGTTATGTTTTGCTTTCTTTATGCTTTCATTTCGCTTTCCCTGAAGTTTAGAGAAGGAGGTGTCTCACACTTGTCTGTAAAAGTAGAGATGTCTTTGTGCTGAATGGGGTGGCTTTAGATCTCTTCTTTAAATAAGTACAGGTAGGTTCACAGAGAGAAACAAGCTTACACATGTCATTAGCTCTGCCTGCCTCTCCAGGGCTCTGCAGGCAGATGAACCCATCACAGCTGCCTTCAGAGAACCTTTTTAAAGAAGAGGCCATCCAGAAGTCAGTGATGGACTGTATGAAGGTTTGCCACCTTTTATTTGCTAACAATTTCTCTTATTTCCCCAGATTTAGGTGGCAAAATTTACTTGGCGGACTTTGGTAATAAAAGAAGGTCAATTGAAGGCCAAGAAGAACTTGTGAAGTCAGATTTAGAGGTAAGTTCTCTGGGAACCAACCTATGGTTTAAAATGTTGGGTGCTCTGTAGCTGTGGGTCCTAGGGAAAGGCTTTTTGCATCCCCAACTAGAAAATGCTTTGATTTGTGGGAAAATCAGTGTAGTGACAGATGTTGCATAAGTGCGATGTTGATTTTGGAAGCCTTCTCCGTGGCCTCAGGTGGAATGCAGTGTTCTTTTGGGGTGCCTGTCAGCACAAAAAGTCTGACATTCTCAGTAACCAGGGTTCCAACAGGTGTGTGTTTTACACTTCTGGGCCCCTGCAGGGTTTGGGGATACGAGTCCTCTTCCATTGGGTTGGAGGCTGGGTGCCTGTGGCACGGGAGCAGTGATGTCTCTTTGCAGGCCCTGGGCAGGCTCGTGCTCTACGTTTTAACAAGGGGTAGGAAACCCCTCCAGCAAGTTGGAATTAGGGATTTGGCTCCCAATTCCCCAGATTACACGGAGGCTCTGGACCTTGTACAAAGCCTGTCCTCTCCTGATGAACGAGGCTTGGAAGGATTGAGCAAACATCCCTATTTCTGGAGCAATCAGAGGTAAGGCCTGGGAGTACAAAGGAGGTGGAATTTTGGTGTGGGAATTGCCTGTAGTGCTGGGAACAGTCAGGTCCCATTGCAGCTAATGAAGCTTCTCATCCCACAGCAGGTTCAACTTCCTGAAGACTATATGGAATAAAATCAAAGACGACCCAAACCGAAAAAGTATTTTTCAAGATCCTAATGTCACTAAGAAAGCTTTTCCTTATCCACAGTGGACTAAAATGGTAATCCTCTTCAATTTGGATTGGTATCAGGTTTGAGCTAGAGATTCAAGCATAAGATTTTCCAAGTGTTTAAAAATGGAACTGGAAAAAGCAGCCCCACATAAAATACAGACAACTGGAAAAAACAATTCAATCGAAGGCGCGTAGTCAGAAGATGTTGTTGCTAAAGGAAGCTCTGCTAACTGGGGTTGATCATTCTCAAATTGGCTGGCAAACCTTCAAAATCTATTGTTTTTTGTGGGGTGTGAAAGGCAGGGAATAATCTGTGTGCTTTCTTTCAGATTGACAAAGATGTTTTACGCGTCATGGAAAATCCTAAGAATGCAAAACCTACCAGATACAGAAATAATGTCACTCAACTCCTGAGGCTCATGAGAAACATGGATGAACACAAAGATGAAGGGTACGTGTTCCCATCCTTGCTCCTGCCATGGGTGCATAGAATCAGAGAATATCCTGAGCTGGAGAGGACCCACAAGGATCACCAAGGTCTGTTTTTGCCCAGGACAAGCCCAAGAATCCCCACCATGTGCCTGAGAGATCTGCCCAAGATGAAAGTGAAAGGCAGATGAAGGTGCTGGAGGAATAACCAAAAAAAAAAAAAAAAAAAAAAAAAAAAAAAAAAAAGAAAAAAGAAAGAAAAAAAAAAAGAAAAAAGAAAGGATTGAGGAGTAGAACAGTTGCAGCTCTGCGGTTTCCTTTCCATGTTATCAGAAAGCCTCTCTGGAATGGCTTTTTCTCTGCAAGGGCATCCTAGAATATTGACCCCTCAGACAAGCTTTAAAAATCCTGTTTGCTTCTGTTCTCTTTCAGGATCAGCAACAAAATAGGAGACTATGCTGAGTATTTCCTGAAGGTTTTCCCAGAACTTACCATCTATGTGTACAACAGCTTACGCCAGAACCCCACGTGCAGTCACCTCACAGACTTCCAGGACCCTTCTCTGTAGGATGTCACTGCCTCCTGTCCTGTGTCTGATCCCACCATCACTCTTTTTATTTCTTATTTATTCACCTGCAAAAGAGCTGAAGATGTGGGTAAGGAGATGGGATAAAGCACACACAGGGACAGTATGGAGGACTGAATTTAGGAAAGATTCCAAAGAGTTTGGTGTAACAGCCACAACCTTTGGATGCTCTGATTTGCACTGTGATTATACATTGCTTATGGAAATGGTTCTCAGCTTTTTAAACTGGGATTGTTATTCTTTCAATAACCCCATGGAGAAACAAACTTGAAATAAATTTGAGAAGAAAACTGACTCTATGCTCCTTTAGGAACGAGGTCCCCAAGATGTGTCCCAGACCCAACCTGCCACCACCTCTAACTTGGTTTGCCTTGACAGTCCCAAACATATCCTACAAACTGACATCAGGAACCTGGGGTGGCAAGTTTTGTTTCACAGGGAAAAGGGCTGGCGTTCATGCTGAGGGGCCTGTGGCCCTCAGTCAGAGGTTGCCTCCTGAAATTTCAAACGGCGAAGGATGTGTCCCAGACCCAACCTGCCACCACCTCGAACTTGGCCTGCCCTGACATTCCCAAACGTATCCTACAAACTGACATCAGGAACCTGGGTGGTGAGCTTTGTTTCACAGGGAAAAGGGCTGGAGTTCATATTCAGGGACCTGTGGCCCTCAATGGGTGGTTGCCTCCAAAAAATCCGAATGGCAAAGGATGTGTCCCAGACCCAACCTGCCACCACTTTAAATTCAGGTTGCCCTGACAGTCCCAAGTGCATCCTACAAACTGACATCAGGAACCTGGGTGGTGAGCTTTGTTTCACAGGGAAAAGGGCTGGAGTTCATGTTCAGTGGCCTGTGGCCCTCAACGGGCAGTTGCCTGCAAAAAATCCAAATGGCACATTGCACATGGAGAGAGGTTCTGCAGCAGTGTCAAAGCACCACCTGCATCAGTGGCCCTGCCTTGGAGTAAAGGTCCTTCTGAGCGTCCTGGAAACCTTTTAAATACATTATGGAGGTTTGACTACTCAATTGTCGATGAGAAAATGAAACCTGGAGAATGCTGGCTCCTCTTTTGCCAATATCTTTGGGTTTTTTACCTTTCCTTCCTGTTCTTTTTTTTGTTTTGTTTTGTTTTGGTTTGTTTTTTTTTTCTTACTCACTGTGGCTTTCTCATGCCCAGAAGGCAAGAGGACACCCAGAGATGCATGCTCAGGTCTCAGCATAGGGGGGAGCAGGGACTATAGGGTGCCCTGTGCCATGGCTACATTTCTGCTCTTGCATGAAGAGAAGTGAGGCCACAGGCTGGGCTCCTCCAGCCTCCTGTAAAATGCCACATTTCTGTCTTTCTGTGACCTTTGCAATTTCTTCCATCACTCTGCTGTTCCACTGAAGGGTCAGGATAAGCATACGAGCCTGCATGGTGGCTGAGGCACTTTCCTTAATGGTGAGAAATTAGTTTTCTATTATGGTTTCTTGTTGTCATTGTCATCTACAAAATATGCTGTGTTTAGAAGAGATCCATACAAACATTTCATTAACATGCTTTAAGCATGACTGCATATTGTCCCAGTATGAAGAAATAATGTCACGGCTCTGTTTTGATCAGAATTTTCCCTTGTGGGACATCTATACTTTATTTTGGTCCTACGTAGAATCAATCCCAAATAAAATCCTTCAAGAACAGCACCTGAGCTATTTGTAAAGTGATTCCATTCCTGAGCCCTGTCCCCACCCCATTGTGGGGAGAATCCTTCTGTGGCAGCAGGCAGGTGCAAAAGGGCACCGTGGCTGGGGATGCACTAAAAGCTGGCACAAGATTTTGTTGTTCCTGCTGTTACACAACAGGCAGCCTCAAAAGGTGTGCCCGAAACACAGCAGTGATTAAACCCAGCGAGGCTGTGACTTATCTCTCTGGCTGCTAGGAAGAATTTCCAGGGATGGCTCCTGTGCTCTGTTCTGGTGTCAGAGAAGAAACCTGATCCATGCACAGCATCTACAGAGCAAACTGGTCCTGGAGCATCGGTGCTGCGGCCTTCCCAAAAAAGCGTCTTGAAAAACACACCTGGGTAGCACAAGCACATCTGCGCTCACGCCCTGTGATCCCAGCTCTTTGTGTGGGGTTCCAATGAGAGCTTTATTGAGCCTCTTCCTCAAAAGGATCCAGGGAAAAAGAGCCACTCAGCAGTGGCTCTTATGGATTTTGAGGGACGGAGCAGAACCTCAGGGCCAATGGGATGAGGGCACAGGTGTGGAAGGGCCAATGGGATACATTGAATCTGCATGTCACAGCAAGGCATGCTGGGAGAAGCCCTTTTCCTCACCCTAACAAGGCGGTTATGGCTTGAGGGATTTTCCCTCCAGGGGAGGGTTGTGGCTTCCTTCACACATTGGCCCATGGGAAGAAGGAGTGCAGGGCTGGGAGCAAGGCTGTTGGGCTCTTTCTCCAGGCAGCACTGACAGAACAAGAGCACACAGACTCGATCTGCACCAAAGGAAAATACAGGTTGGATATGAGGAAGAAGTTTTTCACAGAAAGGTGGTAAAGTATGGAATGGCTGCCCAGGGAGGTGGTGGAGTCACCATCCCTGGATGTGTTTAACAAAGCCTGAATGTGGCACTGGGTGCCAGGGTTTAGTTGAGGTGTTGGGGCTGGGTTGGACTCGATGATCTTGAAGGTCTCTTCCAACCCAGTGATTCTGTGAATTCTGTGAAAAACACCAGGCTGCCTCTCCCAGGAGGATGGGCCAGTGAGATGCCAGGCAGGATGGGAAACTGCTGGGTAGTGCTGTAGCTGGGTGGTGTGGCAATGTCTGGGGCACAGCCCAAGCATGGAGGTGTCCTGGGGAACTGGGGGCAGAAGCAGCTGCCAAAATTAGTGCTGTGGGATGCCCCAGCATCAGTGCCCACCTGGGAGGTGCTGCCTGCCTTTGCCTCAGGCAGGTTTGCAGCCCATGAACAGTGCCCAAGGGTGTGATTCGGCCCCACACGCTTCATTGCCCTGCTGTCCTGCCTGCATTTGCTGTGCCTGTGCCTTTTCCCTCTGCTGGGGCTCCCCAGGACAGCTGGCTCAGCCCAGAGTGATGGGATCAGGTGCTCCCTGTCCTGGCTCTTGCATGCTGAGGATGTACATGCTTGTGTGCACAGGGATGCTCCCAGCTCACCGTGGCTCATCTGCTGTTCTGAAAAACAAACCCACAAAGCAGCCCACAGGAGCAGTGGAGTGAAGGCTTTTCTTAGGCTTTGGTTTTGCTGTGCTGAGCTTCAGGCACATCTGTGAGGCCTTGGAGAGCCTGGGCTCAGCTGGGCTCAGAAGTGTTGGTGAAAAGCTCACAAAAACACAGCAAGACTTTGGGGGTGAAAGCTTTCAGGGCAAAATCAACTTCCAGCACAGCAGTTCTGAGAGTTGGTCACATTTCATGTTGTAGGAATGGTATCAACCTCCCAGTGCCTTCAGTTAAATAAATGTTCTTGGCTTTGTGTATTTTTGATCATCCAGAGGCAAAGTGTTGATAATCACAACTGATAAATATGAAACGTGTTGTCCTCTGCCTTAAAATGTACCTGGTGTTATTCCCAGGATGCATTCTTCTAGGATCTGGGATTAAAAAGTGGATAAAAATAGCTCAAAATGACAAAACTGAGAGCTTGCCTCTGACAAACTGATAAAGGTTGTGGTCTTTTCTTCACGAGGTCCAAAGAATATTTGTGATTTCTGCAGCTTCCTGGTGACTTGGCAAAGTCACTTTGACCCAGTTTCACCTGGGGAAAATTAATGCCCTTGCTATGATTTGGTCAGTGCTTTGTAAACACACATAGGCTTAAAAAAATCCCAAAAAACCCAAACCTCACCAAAAACAAAAGCATGCTGAAGCCCCAGTCAGCCACGAGCTGATTTTTGCTGGAAAATCAGAAAGGCTTTGGCAAAACAGGCCCCATCTCAGCACCCAGCTAACTGAACCAAATGGGCTCTCTCAGCCTCGCTACCCACAGGAAGTATTCCATTTGTGTGGGAAGGTGAGGAGCTGAGGTGCATTTTACAGATCCACGTGAGGAAGGAGATTTGTGTGGTGTTTCAGCTGGAAACCAGTGTCACAGCATGTCCCTGCCACGGCTGTGAGCTGTGAGCTGCTGTGCTGTCACCAGGTAAGCTGGAGGATGCTGTGAGTTGCTTTATTTTTAGGTCTTATTGCTGAGTGCAAACGATTCCCTGTGTCCAGGCTGCTCGGCTTCCTTGGATCACACCTGTGTGGGTGTTGTTTTTGGGAGGGCTGAGCTTCCTTTAGTTCCTGCAGGGAAGGGAGAGATGCTGCATCAGTGGCTGCTGCTGCTGAAGGAAGGGTGAGGGTGATCAACAAACAGCACAGGGCTGTGTATGCCCAGGGAGGAGTTCTGGGCATGGAGAGGGATCAGGGGTGCTCCCAGGGAGGAGTTTTGGGCATAGGGAATGATCAGGGAATTCTGGGCATGGAGAAGGACCAGGGATGCTCCCAAGGAGGAGTTCTGGGCATGGAGAAGGATCAGGGAGGCTCTCAGGGAGGCGTTCTGGGCATGGAGGGGGATCAGGGGTGCTCCCAGGGAGGAGTTTTGGGCATGGAGGGGGATCAGGGGTGCTCCCAGGGAGGCGTTCTGGGCATGGAGGGGGATCAGGGGTGCTCCCAGGGAGGCGTTCTGGGCATGGAGGGGGATCAGGGGTGCTCCCAGGGAGGCGTTCTGGGCATGGAGAATGCAGCAGCTGGGAGTTTCTGCGGCTGTTACTGCAGATGGTGGGGCTGCCCCGCATCCTGCACAAACCCCTGTGATTTAAGGGAGCCACAGGCTGTGCTGGGGGGGTCTGGAGGAGGTGAGCACCTCTGGGACCACCTACCTGCCCTGTGGGGCAGGCTGGCTGAGCGAGGGCCTCTTCTTCCCACTGGGGTCTGCAGCTGAGGGAAACAACAGCACAAAGTTCCCACCACGGCTGCTGCAGGGAGCCCTCCAGCCCAGCTCCCATCCCCTCAGGAGCAGGAGGGCTCCCTTCTGTGCTTTCTCACCTTTTTGCTCCTCTGGAGGCTCAGTTTTCTTCTGGGGCCATGGTAGCAGGAGCTTGAGGCCTTCTTTCAGCATGAAGGCAAGGACAGCCTTTTTACCTGGTGAGGGAAGACACATGGAGTGCTCTGATGGCAAATGAGGGGGGACAGCAGTGGTGTGCCCCCCAGATCATTTGGGGCTTGCCCAGAGCACAGGGAAGGATGGCTGAGTGAGGACTTGAGATCTCCTTGATGGTGAAACAGTTTGGGGGCTGCAGAAAAGGGAGGTTTTTTTGTTTTTGTTTTTGTTTTTTTTTTAATACAGGCTCATTAGGAGGTTTGTCCTCAAATTTCTTGGGACACTTTTTACTAGTTCAGCTTATGCATTTATCACCTGCCAAGCTGAAGCATTCTGAACCACATCCATGGATGATTGAGAAAACAAACTGGATTTTTTTTTTTTTCTAGAAAAAGAAAGGTGTGCCAGGCTTTGTGCCTGCCTGGGCAGCTTGTCCCAGGAGTGCCCTGTGGACAGTGCCACAGTGACGCCTGGTGATGGCAGATGGGTCCCTGCCTGCCACCACCCAGCCCTGCTCAAACCATGTCTGCACATCCCTCAAAATAAATGAGTAGGAGAGGAGGTTTTTTCTGCCTGTACAGGTGTTTTCCTCAACAATTTCGGTGCTTTTAAAAGGCAACAAAACCAAACTTTTTTTCCTGACAGCTCAAAAGCAAGTTTTTACCTAAAGGTTAGAAAAGCAAGACCTTTAGAGAAGGATCATTGTTGAAAGCATAAGGTGCAGAAATGTGTCTTGGGAGCTGGTGTGAACATCAGCACAGTCAGAAACAGCAATTTTGGGTCACACATCTTGTCCCCCACATGCCAGGCAAGCTGAGGGATGTTTTTATGCCTGGCTCCTGTTAAAAATTTTCCTGTTTTTTCTGACCCCATGTCTCATTCGTCCCTGTGAGATGCAGCAAGCAGCGGTGGCTTGGGGAGTGTTGTCCCAGGGACACTCCCTGTGGGATTAATGTCCATTCTGGAGAGATCAGAGTCTTTTCTACGTGTCCAGAGCAGCTCCCAGTGCAGTCACTCTCTGACTGCAGTTAAACACGGGCTGTTCTGCCTGGGACTCTCCCAGGCCTTGCAGCAGTTCGCACTGATTTAAACACTGAATATTTTGTGTTGGAAGGGACCTTTCAAGGCCATCGAGTGCAGCCCCCAACACCTTCCACTAGATCAGGCTGCTCAGAGCCCCATCCAACCTGATCCTGAATATTTCCAGGGATGGGGCTGCCACAGCTTCTCTGGATAACCTATACCAGTGTTTTACCACCCTCTAGTGTAAGAAACTACTTCCTATCTCTAATCTGAATCGGTTTAAATGTCACTCTCTCTGCTCCATGAAGACCCTGGCAAACACTGTCCTTGTTCTGGATAACTCCACTGTAACACAAGTTTCCTGGCTTATCACCAGCTTGGAATACATGTGTGATACATGAGGTTTTTCTGGTTTTTTGTTTGCTTTTTTTTTTTTTTTTTTTTTGTGACTTTTGCATTAAAACAACTATATTTCAGAAGGTCCTGGAAGAGCAGTGAAGCTCTGTAACAAGGTGGAGACCCAAGCTGAAGACTGGATGCTGTGCATGGGAATAGCCACGGGGTGAGGTGGTTTGAGCTACAGACATGGCTTGGCATTCCTGGGGCACAGGGCTCTGTCACCTCAGCCCTGCTGTGGAGCAGGAGCTCAAGCATCTGCCTGGAGGCATCCAAATCCTCGAACTCTGCTGCTTTTTAGCCAGAACTTGACAGTGATAAATGACAGGGAGCAGAACACCAGCTTGCTGACGCCCACTCATCCGTCAAAGCGAGATTAGTATGTGCCTATTTTGGTTCCCCCTTTAATCAAAAATCAATTAGACAATTTCCAAATGAATATTCAGCCGAGGATTGGGCTGTCAGGCAGACTGACAGCGCTCAGCATCACTTTGTGTTTTCCAGTTTAGAGTTTTTCAGTGTATTGAAACTAAACAAGGGGATGAGGAAGAATAAACATCTCTTTCCCTGGAGATGTCATCTCAAACTCTGATGGAGCTTATTCTCCATTCCAGATATTCAAAGCACCCTCCACGGAATGCCAGTGTGCCTGGTGTTTGGCTGCACAGTTGTTCTCTTTTTCTTGCTCCCGTTTGACTCGCAGCCCAAAAGATTTCTGTTTCAGGGGGTGTGCCTGAGTATTTTTAACTTGGCTATTGAGATAAATAGGAATTATGCAACAGTTCTTTGCTTTGGAAGTCCCTGTGCTCATTTCCCTATTCACCAAAGAAAATTTCTAAAATCCTGCTGGACAGTTTTGACTGATATTGACAGGAAAAAAAAATTATTCCATTCCATTTTCCCAGCAGGCCTGCATCACATACACCCTCAAAGCTGTGTGAAGGAGGGGATCTTTCCAGGGGAACTTAAAAGATGTCAGGTCTGGGTGTTTCTGCACTGGAAGAACAAACCTGGAGCATAATGTGTAGTAGAGGGAATGGCCACCAGCTTCCTGGGACAGGGGATCTTGGGTACTTTGGAGGGGGTTTTTGCAGGAGGTGAAGAGGCTGGAACTCTGCCCTCCTTGTGGCCCCGGGAGCTCCAGCCCCGCTTGGGCTCCTGAGAGCTCCTCTCCTCCTGTTGGGCCCGGGAGCTCCTGTCCCCCTTGGTGAGCTGAAAGCTCCAGCCCTCCTGATGGATCCCAGAGCTCCTGACCTCCTGGTAGCCCCAAAAGCTCCTCATCACCTTCCAGGGGCAGAACCTGCGTGAGAAACACCAGGGACAGCAAAGCTCCAAGGAGACAATTCCACCTGAGCTCCTGGGGAGCATCTGGTCTGCATTTTCGGCACGGCAGAGGAACCAGTGGCTGGAGATAAAGGGTGGCATCCCCAGGGCCTCCTCCACCTTGGGAGAGAGGGGATGGATAGGTAACTTCTCCAGAAGTACATCAGGATGGGGAAGAGGGTGACCTTGGCGTTGTGGTAAATGGCCTGGGTCAGCGGCCCCTTGGAAGATGAACACCAGATTGAATCCCTGTCTTTCTCAGAGATGTTGACCTGGGCACAGAAGAGACCAAAGCACTTTGCAGCACTCCTGATGGGGCCAGGTTTCTCTCCCTGACCCCACCTCAGCAGTCTCTAAGCAGGGACCCAAATTCCATCCTGGCTGCTTGCCCCAGGCACAAGAGCAGGATCCCACCTGGATTTCTGGGGGAAGCATTGTGCCCTCCAAAGGGGAGATGGCAGAGCTACTGGGAGGAGATGGGGTGGGTGCAGTGGGAGGGGATGATGGTGACACTGGCATCTGAGGAGTGAAAGGATTGGACTGGTGGTGTGCAGGACGAACCTGGCACTCCAGGCCTAGTGTTCCTCCAGCAGCAGGTAATGCTGGAGAATCATCCCCATCTATCCCATCCTTATTCACGTGCTTGTTCTCAATTTATCAGGGCTGCTGGGGGGTTGCTTCCCCCCCCCTCTCAGCCCATGTGGGACCCCAAAGCCCCCCAGCTGATCCAGACCCGAGCCTGTTCCTCTTTCCCCACCACTGTTCCCAGCTGTGCTGCAATGGCCTTGAGCAATGAGCAGCCTTCCTGGGCAGTCCTGGGGTCTCACCCGCAGCTTGGGGTGATGTCAGAGTTCAGGAAAAGCTTGCTGATGATGTCAAGTTTCCTTTAGAGAAAGGCAGTGTGCTTTTCTGACCACATATTGCGGGGTACTGCAGTTTCCTCGCAGTCAGCCAACTTGGAAAACCTGCAAAGGCACGTGGGGTCTTGCTCTGAAACAAGTGCTGCTTAACTGCTAGGCTAGACAGTCCTGTTCTTGCTTAATTTGGTGTGGGAAATGGATTTGTAGAAAATTTTTAAAACCTTTGGCCTTGCAAAAAAGACAAAGTGATTTAGAGAAATAGAACTATGAAAGATGCATTGTAGTAGGTCCCACAAGGGGTAATTTTAGATGATTGGCTTTAAGGCATTTACAGCATGGTGTGGCAAAAGCTGATAGGCCAAGAAACACTTATAATGTATTGTAATTAGGAAATAATTGGCTTCTGATTGTGATGGTGTGAATTTTAACATCTGTATTATATCACCCTTCACTTGAGACTGAAAATGGAATAAAAGTTTTTAAAACACCTCTCAGTTGTCCCATCTCTGGGTCAGAAAAGGGCTTAATCCGACAATTTGGTATTTGCTTGGCCAGGAAAAGCAGTCCTCAAAGTGTGGAAGAGTGACACAGGAGGTATGAAAAGCCACCTCCCTCTTCTTCCACCCTTGTGGTCACAGGGTTCACCTGGGGCAGGTGATGTTCCCCCTTTTTGGGAAAGAGGAGGACTGAAAGATGGGGATTTGCCTGTTGTGGGGGTGTTGGCTGCATGGTTGGTACCTGTCGACCATGGATTGGTCTTACAGGTTTGATGGGAATGTGGACAAAGTCAAGGGAGAAATGCTACCACAACTGGCACATCCAGAATGGTGTATCCAAATGCTGAATTGCTTGGGACTACCAAAACAAAAGGATTTCAAACAGGAACCCTGAGCCAGGGGATGACTGCAGGCTGAAATGGGGGCTTTGGATTGGAGGTCTCCATCAGAGATGGGTTCAGGCCAGAGCCGAGGTAGGCTGGTGCCAAGGCCAAGTTGGGTGAAGCTCTGAGCAACCTTGTCCAGAGGGGCACGTCCCTGCCCAAAGCAGGAAGTTGGAATGAGATAACCTTTAAGGTCCCTTCCAACCCAAACCATTCTTGGATTCTGTAGAGATACCCGAGCACCTGGTGGAAGAACTTACTTGTCCATCTTGAGGTAGAAGTGGAGGTCGTCGACGAGGAAGTTGACGATGATGAGCTGTTTGTCCAAAATGTGGCATTTGATCAGTGTCACCGTCTGCGGCTGGCCTTTGCCCTTGCCCTTGTGGGAATGGGGGCTCTTGGCAGGGCTTTTGCTCTTCTCCTTGACAGGCAAGTCTGAGGCAGGGGAAGAGATGCTGTGTGCTCCTGCCCAGCATTGGGTTTGCTCCTTCACCTCACCTGGGCTTCCCTTAGCTGCATGCAATTTGCTGGGGGCCTTTCTACCTCTGTGAACGACACCTTCCCTCTAGCTTGGTGATCTCCTCCTTCCCTCCTCCTCTTTGCACCCACAGAGTGTTTATGTTCACTGTTTGCTGCCAGTCTGTCTAGCTGTTGGCCCTGACACAGCCCACAAGCAGATAATGAGTGAGGATGAAAGGGAAAAAATCTGTTTCCCCCATATACAAAATTCTCTTGATCTAAAAAGGGTTTCTGTGTGTTTAGTGGATTACTTTTCTAACTGCTTTTCCTGCTTCCTCTCAGACCTGTGCGTAAACTTTCTGTTCGGTTGCCCAGAAAACAATTTCCTTTTGCTTGTTTTTCTGGCCTGTCTCACCTTAGCTCCATTTAGTGTTTCCTGTTTTGGGCGGTTGTTTTTTTGGTTTTTTTTTTCCTTTTGAAGCAGGGATGCAAACTTGCATATACAACATTGTTTGAGAGAGATGCAACAGTATAACGGGCCACTAAGTCATGGTGGTGAGAGGTAAGGGACAGGTTTTCTCCATTTTCTTCTCTACCTAAAGCCAGGGGTGTCCTGGGGAGGGAGGAGCAGGGGTGGCAGGACACTGAACATACTTTCCCTCTCGTTTCTTGGACCTGACGGAGAAACGCCTCGAATTCTGCACGGCGTGTGTGATTCTCTGTCTCCCTCTGGAACTTGCAGTAGCTCCTGACAAGCTCCCGGATGGCATCCCAGGCCAATCCCTGTGGAGACACAGCACAGGTGGCATCAGCCAGGGAGCTGCAGCACTGGGGCTGAGCCCTCCTCTTTGGAGCCACCACTGTGAGCTGGAGCAGCCTTGGCAGTGGGATTTGTGACCCAGCCATCATCTCTGCTTTCCAACATTTCTCAGTTTCCCTGGTGGCCACGGGGGATGGTGTGAATCGCTCGGCCAGTCCTGAGCCTGCAGGAGGGAGCCTTTCCCTGCTGCCTTTCTGCAGCTCTCCAAGTCTGACACCCTCACCCCATTTATGTGACACCCCTTGTCTCACAGCACCTCCTCTCTTCCTTGCCTGGCAAACACCCTCAGCCTGGCAGCATGGAGGGTCCTTCCTTACCATCCTCTGTGTCCTGAGGTCCTCTGTCCCTTCCTGCACAAGCTGACGACGCCTAGACTTGGACTTTTTGCTCCAGGGCAACAAATCCTCCTGCTGCAGCTGTTCCTTCTGCTTCTGCTTCTTCTTTTGTTTCTGCTTCTGTGTCTGTTTCTGCTTCTTCTTCTTCTGATAGTAGTCTTCCTCATCCTCCTCCTCCTCAAACCTGGCAGATGGGAGAGCAGAGAGAGCATCAAGGCCAGCCAGAGGCATGAGGAGGGCACTGGTTTGATGGAAGGGGGGGGAAGGTGGGGAGTAGCTGATAAGGGATAGCCCCAGGGTTGGGGTCCCACTGGATTTCTGTTCCTGGAGGAGGTTGGACAATGGCAGAGGGCACTAGGTACCCTCCCTTGGACTCTCTTCTTGCATGTGGTAGCCTTGGGAGTGTCTGTCCTGCTTATCTGCAGTGTTTCCTCCTCCAGTCCAGCAGCCTGCGGGCCCAGAAGCGATTTGGTAGGTTTGGGGTGAGGGTCTGGATGGAATATCAATGCTGATGGGTCACAGAAAAATGCATTTTTAGCAGTTGCTGTCTGACCCCTTGGGGTGGGATGGATGTTGGGCAGGGTGCATTTGCATAATTGGGCTGAAGAAATCAGCTCAGCCCAGGTGCTCAGCATCATTTTTCCATTTGCTTTATATCCCAGTGTGAAGCTGCAAGGACTTGTGGCTGGAGTATTCCCAGGAGGTGAGACGTGAGTCCAGAGATTTAAGTATGTCTACAGTGTGATTTTAAGTGATTTTTCTGGGAATCTAAGCACTGCTCAGGTGGCATTCCAGGGGTTGATTGAGGATGAAGTGCACGAGATTTGCACAAGGTGTGAAGAGTAAATTTGAACTGGGGGTGGGGAGTGTTAATTTTTCTCCTTTCCCTGGTAATTCTGCAGTTTAGACCCACAGGCCACCCTACATCTGAGAGGGCCAAATGAGCAAATAGGGAGCAGTGGCGCTACAGGGGAGCTCTGGGAAAACCTGAAAGAGTGGAAGGAGCAAAGCTGTGTGCTGCCAGGTGCCAGACCTGCGTTTTCTAGCTGCCTTCTTCCTTGCAGCAGCAGCAGCTTTCTCTCGAGCAATCCTCTCAGATGCAACAGCTGTGGGGACAGAAACAGGGCTGGCCTCTCCCTCAGGTGACAGCCAGAGCCTGCAGACAGCTGGACCCTGGAGCCTCCACGTGGTGTCTCTGTGGTGACTCTGGCCCAGGAGACACTGTGGGAGCTCTTCACTACTGGGATATTGGGACACACAAGACAGATGATGGACTTTGGACCTGCTTAGCATAAGAGATTTGGTAACAGGATGCCTTGGCAAGAGCAAACAGAACTTTGAGGATTAAATCAAGATTGCAAAGAAGGTTCAATCAGACGGGTTTACTGGAAAAAGAAAATTACATCAGACTTCTGCAAGCAAGAGATGTTTAAAATGTGTAAGTTTGTTTATGGGATGATTAACCCAATCACTGTAGTAAAACATTACTAGCCTTCCTAAAATGGTATATAAGCTTCTGTAGTCCACAATAAAATTGGATTCTTTGACCACCTCACAGTCTCCCCATCTCTCTCATCATCACTGATACTTCACCTCTCATGGTTTGACCTTCTCAGCATCTGCTTCAGAGAAATCCCCCACTGCCACCCTCCCTGGCTGCATTAATGCCCCAGAGCACAGCCTGTGGTGGGTGGATAGGCCTTTCCTTCTGGATAAGATCCCCAAGGGTGATGGGTCTGGGAGCCCACCTGGCCTCTTGCCTGCCCAGCCTGGACTCACCGAGTGCTGCACTCATGAGCTGCAGAAGCTCCTCTTCCTTGCTTGGGCTGCCCGCAGCCAGCTCATCTGCTATCATCCTCTGGAATTCTGCATCAGAGAGAGGAGAGGGGACAGACCCCATGTCCATTACCTCTGGTTACAACAGCCTTTCAGCACTGGCTCTGAGGGCTGGGTTTTGGCACCTTCCCTGTCCCCTTGTGTGTCCTGCTCCATGATCTACCCCTGACACTGCATTTCTTGGGTCAAACTGAGGGCCCACAAGTGACTGCTGTCACCCTCAGTGCAGAAAATTGGTGTCATTCCCAAAAGATTGCATGACAGAACAAAGCTGAGGGCCACAGCACCAGCATGGCCAGTCCCAACATCCTCAGAAGGCCAAAATGTGGAGCTGGGAGGCAGGAACCACTGCTGGCTTTGGGCTTCAGCCACTTTGCTGCACCCTTCATTTGATCTGGTGATCCAGGCCAGTGCAGGGCTGTGGCATTTGGTGTGCCTGGTACTGGCAGGAGGAAATTTGGCCCTCGTCTAAAATCCTTCTGGACAGTTTTGACTGATTTTGACAGGAAAGAAAAGCTGCCAAAGCTTTCATTACAAATGAAGGCTCCCACACCCACTGTACCAACCCACCCCATGATGTCCATCACCTGTTTAGGGCTACCACCAGAGCATAAAACTGGCTTCAGCCAATGTGAGCCCCACCAGGAATGGAGAGCCCCTCTTACCAGCGTTGCCCAGGAGCAGCTCCAGCTCTGCCTGGATGGAGCCCCCTTTCTGCAGGTCCCAAGCAGCAAGCAATTGCCAGTGCTTGGAGGAGACCCCCTCCAAGCTCCTCGTGCCATGCAAGGCCTGGCTCAGCTGCAGGGACTGGTTCATCCTCTGGGACAGATGGAAAGATCCCCCTCTGCCAGCAGCATGGCCTGGCACCTCGGCCATGGGGACATCCATGCCTGGAGCCTGTGGTGAGAACAGGGCAGGGTGATGGCACATAGCACCTTCCCCATCTCCAGCACTGCGCCCATCATGCCTCAGGTTTGAGCTTTTCTATTTTTCACATTCTGGGCTGCTTTAGTGTGTGGCTCTGGGCTTCACATGAGGGGATGGTGAGCTCTCTGCACAGAGCAGGGAGACAAAACAATTCCTTCTCCAGATGGGGACCAAGGACAAATGATCCAAATCTCAGGCCCAAGAACATAAACAACAGTGGACTGAAGAGAGAAAAACAAGAAAAATGGGACTTCATAACCTAAAGCTGTAATTGGACAATGAACTCCAATATGTAAATGGAGCAGAACTTTTAAAATGTCAGACCCTGTGACTGGTCGTGCATTTTTTGGCCATTTTGGGTTGTGCTGCCCAAGGTGGATCTATTTGAGGCCTCTTAATAAATCCCTACTTTATTCTTTAACTCAGTCTAGTCTCTGTTCTAGGTCAGCCTTCACAAGGCATCACCCACATGTTTTACTGTGCCTCAGACTACAAACCTGCCTGGTTTAGGCCTCTGCTTGAACTTTAAGCAGTCTGGAAGGAATCTGTGAGGGCACAAAGCTCAGCTCAAGCTGGCTGGGATGTACAGGCAGCCAGAGGTAGGCCAGACACGGCCTTGCAGCTTTCCTGAAGGGCTCAGCATCCCCTCAGGAGGGCTGGAAACAACCCTGAAGGTGTCCCCAGCAGCCTGGCAGCCTCGTGTGCTGTTTTGTTGGCTGTTGTCACCAGGGCTGGCTCCAGCTGGTGCCCTGGGAGTGCCTCCCTCATTCCCCCCAAAAACCCTGCTGCAGGTTTTGCCTGTCCCCACAGACAGACAGACAGACAGTTTGCACAGCTCGCCAAGCAGCAGGGGTAGAGTGGCTGGTTTCTGGCTGGGAGCTGAGAGCAGGCACCAAAAATAACCCTGCTAAGCCGCCAGCAGCTCCCCTGACCCCGGAGAAGGAGCGCCGGGAGAAGTTTGGCTCAGGGGATGGTGCCCACAGAGAGCACGGCCCCGATGACCTGCTGAAGTGCTAATTGCACTCCCAGACCAGCTCTGGCCTCTGAGGGGAGATTGCCCTGACAAGAGGTGCTTAAAAACCTGGGCGGCTAATTAACTTCCCACTAAGAGCAGTTAATGAGTCAGGGTCAGGAGCTGCCAGCTGACTTTTCCAAAATGCTCAGCTCTCCCTGGCTGAGGCTCTGGGAGCCAGGTCTTTCAGGATACCAAGCCCTGACAGCCTCTCTTTAACATTTCCAGGATCAGCTGCTGGTTTTGCATTTCGTTTTGGGAAAACAGTTGGTTTGAAGAACACCTTCTGCAGTGAGAAGAATTGCCTGCAGAGGTTGTGCAGGTACCAGTGCAGGTGGGATGCTCAGGGGGTTCTGCCTGCAAGGAGGTTTCTGGGTGTAATGCTGGAATTTGGGAGGTTTTATGGGATTTCTGATGCCAGGAGGAATAATGGTCTGAGAAGAGAGCTTGTGTGACTCTGATTTCTTATCTCATCCTTTTTGGTGGAAAAAAATATGTGGAAAACTTGAGGGTGGTTGAGTCACAGGCTAAAAGGCTACACAGCCTCTTCCCCCCTGTGCTGGCCAGGCGCTGGTGCTGGGGCAGGGTCATCCCATGTGTGACATTCACATGAGTCACATTAAGAGCAGTAATAATTACACGTTAATAGTGTGGGCAAGGAAAAAAAGGGGAGATAAATTCCCAGAAGTGCTGGGCTCACCCGTGCCTACCCTAAAAGCCTGCAATTATGTTTCTCCCAGCTTTTAGGCAGGGTCACAGCTTGTCTCAGGGGAGCTCTTGCAGGTCGTGGCTGCAGTGCTGCCAGCTGAATGGGATGCTGTGCTGGAAGAGTTAAGGGTCATTGCTCCAGGCAGCTGGAGCAGGGTAGGATCAGCTGTGTCACCCTCTGGCAGCACTGGCTGGGGATATCATGGGATGCCAGACCACTGCAGCTAGTGCTGGGCTTCTCCTCTCCAACTTTTCACATCCCCACTGGAGCCTACACACCCCCCCCCAGGATGCCCTTGTGCATTCCCCTTACCATAAACTGGAGGAACGTCCTGTCATCAGAGGCCAGAAATTCCTCATGGAGGCCACAGAGCACCTGGGGAGGAGCAAAGGGGGATGGTCCTCAGGCAGGGTCACAGTGCCAGTGCCACGGGTGGCTCTCAACTTGCTGACGTGCCCAGGACACACCTGCACGTCCGGCTTGGTCCATTGGGCTGCCCAGAAGGGCTGGCACTCTAAATGGGTTTTTCTGGGGTTGTGCTGGAACTAGTGATGGGTGCAAAATGATGGCCACTGCCCTGTCATCCCCAGCCCCTGGAATGTGCACCTAGCCAGGGTCACCAGAGAGGTTCAGTGACTGCTCTGCTGCCCAGCAAACCAGCGAGGATGCTCCTCTCCACTGGCTTGGTCCAGCAAGGTGACTGCAAGTTGTTCCCTTCTCCTCTTCAATTTCCAAATGCTTCACTTCTTAAACATCCCCACAGCCCTCACACCACCTCAGGGCTGCCAATGCCAGCTGTACCTCCCAGCCTGACCTCTGCCAGCACCCCTGTGTACCTTGCAAATCTCCTTCTGGGCTCTGAATATTCAGGGGGAGAATTCTCCACATATCAGATGGTTCCACAAACTCACGAGAGTCCTGTTCTCCAAGGGAAGCTTCTCAATGTTGCTGTCCTCCAGGTAGGTCTTGCAGATCTTTTTCCCAATCAAATGGTGCAGGAAGAAGCTGTTTTCTCTGTTGGAGTCCAGTGCCATGGGCAAAAACTCCTCCAGGTCATGCCACAGGTCCAGGAGATGAGTCTCCATGGGTCGGTTCTGGTGCTGTAGGAAATCTCTGAAGGGTCTTCCTGCACAGGCCTCGGCACTCAGGACCCAGGGAAGGAAATCCAAGGTCTTGACTGTTTTTTTCAGGGATGGCAGCCGGGCAAGGGATGCAGAGAGGATTTTCTCCTTACAGAGGTTTTCTAGATCCTGCTCTGCACTGGACTGAGGTCTTCTAGGAAATGTTGCTCCTCCTCTGCCTCCAAAGGCAGGATGCTGTGACTGCTGGGGAATTGATCCCAAAACATCCTTGTCCAGACACCAGTCCTCCCTGCTCCCAGCTGGCCCTGGCTGCTTCTCTGCTTTCACCCCAAAAGTGGCCATTTTCAATTCTTGGGTGTCTCTCCCCTCCTTGGCCAGAGCCCAGACCTCTGCTTTGGCCTTCTGGCTGCAGTAGGGCCCTGAGACGCCCTGGCTCCTTTTGATGTGCATGGTGGGGAGGGGCTCTGACAGGCCCGGGGGCTCCTGCCAGCTGGCCTGCGACAAACGTTCCCGATATTCCTGGAGCAAAGGCCAGCACGATTCCTCTTCCTCCATTCCCATCTTGCAGTGCACAAAGAATTTAGGGAGCAAGTAACTCTGAATCCTAAAAAGGACCTTTTCCTGCATCTTGCTTAGGATCTCCCTCCTGCTGCTGATGGACTGGATGTGCCTGGCTTTCGGAAAAGATCCTGAGATGGATGCAGGGAATTACAACGGGGAGATGGCTCCATGCAGGCTGTTCCCCAGGCAGGGGATGGCATCCAATCCCCCTGGGAGCAGCCAGGAAAGACCCCCCTCTCTGGCAGGGCAGTGCTCATCCCCAGCTCCTGTGTCTCTTACCAAGGACAGCGGCGCAGAAGGTGACGACGCTGGAGCCTTCACGCAGGTGAGTGGCTCTCAGCCTGTGCACCAGGGACAAGAACAGCTCCCTCTGACTCCCATCTGACTAGTCCAAACCCAGGAGCCTTTCAGTGATCATCCAGAAGTCGATCAGTTCTTCCCCTACAGATCAGACAAGGGATGGTGTAGGAATGGAGCGAACAAATTACCCTTTGTCTCCTTGAAAAGGAAAAAAGCCCAGAAGTTTCCTCAATTTGCTTAAAAGACACCTTATAAGACTTTGAGGACTTCACCTCAAACTTAAGGACAGCTAATTGGACAGAAGCCAAAAAGTCCCACCTAAGCAATTCACTAGAAAAAGAAGAGAACAAAATAAGTAATCGCTTTTGTGCAGTGTTTTAGCAGGAGCAAGAACCTCTTGCCTTGGCTCAGTTTTTCTCTGCAAAGAGCTTTGTTATTGTGCCTTTATTTAAAACTTTTCTGTTAAAAACACTGTCACAGAAGCCATCCTGCTACTTTATGCCGTCTGAGGTAGTTGAACTATCTCAGGTGTGGTACTTTTCTCTGAGAGCTTATGAGACCTGGCTCGAAGAGATAAGTATCACCATGGGAGTTGGGAGGGGCCCCTGAAAGCCCCAAGGGTGGATGAAGCAGAAGGAAACATCACCTGGATGAACCGAGGGAACAGAGCAGAGAAAAGCCATGGCTGTGCATCTCCCTCCCAGCTCTGCTGCTGGCTCACCTTCCAAAGCTTTCTCTGGGATCTTACCCATGCCCCCAGCTCTGTGCCAGCATCCTGCCAGGCAGGTGGCCCGTGGCTGGCTGGGAGGGGGGTGTGGAGCATCCTGTGCCCACCTGGCGTTCCTTGGACGAAGGCACAGAGGTGCTGCATGTCCTGGCTCCCACTGATGCACCTCTCCAGCAGCCACTGGTCAGCACTCTGCCAGTTCAGGAGCTCTGCTGTGGGATACAGAGCACAAATGGCATCCGGGGTTGCCTGCCAGATCCCAAGGAAACTCTCCAGCTCCCACCCTGAAAGAGGCTGCTGTAGGGAGACCAGCAAATCACCCTGAACTGGGAGTTTCACACAGGCTGTGGATGCACACGGGGTGTTTGCAAGGTGTTTGCAAGGATAACTTGCTCCTGTCAGGGACAGTTTGTTCAGCTCTTGTGCCTCTCTTCCTTGCAAATGCCCATCTTTTCTTGCCTGAGTTTGGGGCTCGACCTCAACTTCCTCCAGCTTTGAGTTTCAACCCGACTGGAGAAGCAGCAGCAATATACTCAGGAAAAGCCGTGGTGAATTGCTTATTTTAATGAAATGAGAATCTGTATTCCTGCTGCCACAGCTTTCTTTCCAGTGGCAAGTCACACACAGGCTGAGGAAGTACCTAGCTGGACTGAGAAGGCTCATTTGAGGGGCAAAGTGAGCACAATCCAGAGTTGCTGCCAGTAAGAGTGACCACAGCCTGTTTTCCCAGGGCATCCCTGCCCAGCAGCAATCCCAAAACATCTGCACCTCGGATTCCCATGCCCCAGGACCTCTCGGTAAACCCTGCTAGGCGGGTACTTAGCGAGCCTGCATTAACAGCGTGGTGGAGTAAATCCCTGCACATCCCATCGGGACCTGCTGCATCCCTAAAAATGGTATGTGCAACGCCTTCTTAACCCTTAGCAGAGGCACGACCCACTGGGCAGGCACCAGGCAGCGACAGCCCCGCAGAGAGAGGAAGCCCAGGCGCAGAGGAGAAGCCGCTCCGATTTCCTCCGTGCCGCGATGACTCACCTGCTTCCCCCGAGCGAATGAAACCCAGGAGCTTCTGGCAGAGGACGAGGTGGAGGCACAGGCTGGATTTGCAGAAGTGAGGCAGCCGGTGCTTTTCCAGCCAAGCCAGTAAAGCCGCGGGGCTGGCATCCTGCGTTGCCCGAGGAGAGGATTAGCTGTGAGCAAGGAGCCGGCTCCTGCCTGCCCATTAGGGTGAGTAACAGGTCCCTGCTATAGGGGAAGGAGGTGAGGAAGGCGCCCTGTTGCTTTATGGCGATGACGGTGGTGAGGCACAAGGGGGATACTCAAGTTACAGCCGCTGCTTGCGTCCCCAAAACGAACGTGGCAGCCCCGGCGCTGCGCGGCTGCCTGCAGGGCTTCCTTCCCCTGCCTCTCCTCGCCCGCCTTCCCAGAGCCCAGGCATGGCAGCTCCCCGGGGGCTTCCAGAGGAGCGGGGGGTTCCTTTTTGCTTTGGGATCTGAGCGCTGCAAGCGGCTGTGGGGATCGGGGACGCGTGGGGAGGGAGGGCTGAGCCAACTGGGTGACCAACTGGGCTTTGCTCCTGTTGCATTCAGGAGGAATCCAGGACAAGGGGCTGATGTTTGTGTCCTTCTGTAGCCACACATGCTCTCCTTCGCTCCAGCTCTCGGTGTTTATAGATAGACCCCATAAACAGCAGCAGGACTTTAAATGGATTGCGCTCCGCCCAGGGCTTAAAAGCGAAATGACGCCCGGCGTTGAAATGATCGCCCAGCTGCACGAACAGGAGAGCCAGGGAGGGGCCTTGGCAGTGACAAGTCGGCTCCTTCCCTCCCCTGCCCTGTGCCCTTCCTCCCTCTTCCTCCCACTCCTCCCTTCTAGCAAGGGGCATGTTCTCACCAGGTGGCTTGGCAGCTCTGGCCACAGGCACCACCGGCCCCTGCCACTGATGTAAAGGGGTGTCTGCCCAAAAACCTGGATCCAAACAGAAAGGGAGAGCTGAAAGAGATGGAGGGTGGCAGAGGAGCCCAGAGCCCAGCTGTTCTGCTTAGTTCCCACTACACAGAAGGGCATCGAATTCCCTTTTAGACCTCTATCTCCAAGTTGAGATCCTCAGGTTTCCCTCATTTTCCAGCCTGAATGTGGTGTACTCCCAGTTTTCCTGCAGCCTCTAATGCCACAGAAAGTTCACCTGAGGAGAGCTCTGAAAGGCTCCAGGTTTTATGGTGCTGAGTGGACTTAGGGGAAGGTTCAGGAAGATGTTGAAAAAGTCAACAAAAACATCATCTTGCAGCAGCAGCCCCATGTCCGTGGAGGCTAGGGATGCTACAGGGGCAGAAGAGAAAGTTACCTGGGCTTTGTGCTGCCAGCTGTGAGCCAAAGGAGAAGTTCTGGGGGGGAAGCAGCTTTAGGGGATGTGTGGTACAAGCTTGTCCTGTGCTCATGCAGGAGGATTTGGAGCTGGGACAGTCTGAAATGTGTTTTGGGATGGGTGCCACAGGCTGTTTGGAAAGCACCAGGTTCAGGAGCATGCAGGAGCTGGGAAACTTGAATGGCAGCCTCCCAAGCAGCAAAGGTACGTGGTTCACAGAGGCTGGGCACAAATGTGGTGGCATCCATAGGGCAGGAGAAGGGAGGTGCTGTGGCTGCAGGGCACCAGCTCGGCTCCTCTGCATTACCCAGACACCAGCCATAACACAGCTTATCCACCCAGGACTCAGTGCAAGTGTCAGTGCCCAACACCTCCCACCACCCTGCAAAATTTTATTTATGTCTGAAAGATGTGGATGCAAGAAGGTGGGCTGGCATCAGCCTGCCGGTGAGTGGATGCCCCTGGAAATGCCCTCTTCCACCAAGGCACAGTTGTGTTACAGGGAGGACCTATATTTCAAAGCTTAATACTGTTTTTTTCCTCCCTTTTTCCACCTTTTGGGGTGTGTTTAGAGGGGCTGAAGCCCCCAGCAAAGGGTAACTCACCAGCAGGCATCATGATGGTGCAGTGTTCCTGTGCTGTGTTCCAAAGTGCCACCCTGATTGTGACACGCTTGTTGGGGTGACTCCTGGGGGGCTGCAGGGCTCTCGGGGCAGCTCCCTCCAGGCCTGCTTATCCTGCAGAGGATCTGAGCAGTGTCTGTATGTGCCTGAAGAGGGGATGTCCAGAGGGTGGAAGCCAGGCTCTTCTCGGTGGTGCCAAGCAATGGGATGAGCAGAAATTGGAATGGAGGAATTCCCACCTGAACATGAGGCAAAACTTCTTTACTGTGACGGTGACTGAGCACTGGAACAGGTTGCCCTGAGAGGTTGTGGGGTCTCCCTTACTGGAGATATTTGAGAACTCTCTGGGCACAATCCTCAGTACTGAGCTCAGGGGACCCTGCTTGAGCTGAGATGTTGAACCAGGTGGTCCCTTCTGACCTCACCTGTAATGCTGTGAAATGTCACCTTTTAAATCGCCATCCCTGCACTCGGGCAGTCCTGAAATGAAACCCTTCCCTTCTCCCTGCTGGGGCAGACTTCTTGCCTTGAAAGCAGGTTCCTGGTGGCACCTCAGCTCTGGGTGTGGTCGCTGTCAGTCCATCTGCTCAGCTCGGGATGGGAATTTCACAGGAGACCCCTCTCTGTCTGCCCCAAACAGACCAAGCCCACATTTCTTATCAGCTGTCTTTCTTCATCAGATCTGGGGCTGAGACCTGGCCTTGGAGACCCTCCAGCTGGAAGAGGAGAAGGAGGAGAAAAAGAAGGAACCCGTCCTGCAGCAGGAGTGACCTGTTCCCCTGGCAGGAGGAGGAATCTGCTCCCAGGTGGGTATTTGATCCTGCTCTTCGTAACGCCGTGGTGCCAGACCTGGGGGCAGAACAGGGTCCCACAGTGTCCCCAGGAGCGAGGCCACCTCACGAGGTGGCGCTGTCACATCAGGAATGCGAAGCTGATCGCAGCAGCAACAGAGCTCTGCGTCTCCGCGGGCGCCAATGAGAACAGGGACAGCTCCGAAGGGATTGTGGGGCTGGTGCTGGGCTGGTCACTGTGCCAAAACCCAAACTGATGCGGGGAAGGGGCAGCAGTGAGCCACAAAACACGTGCTCATCCCAGTGGTGCCAGGCAGAGATGTGGGAAGGAGTTATGGAACACCCTGGGGAGGAGCAGCTCCCACCATGGATCCATACAGATTTCCGCTGCTGAGCCCAAGAGTAGGGGGGGGGGGGGAGGTTAAGAATGAACTGCAGTGGTGGCTGTCTCACACCTAAAATCCTCAGAAATCCTCAGAGAAAGGTCAAAACTTAAAAAAAAAAAAAAATCACATTTTCCAGTTGGCAACTGAGCAGATGCCCAGTAGCATCCTCAGAGGCTGGGGTGGCTCCTTGGGTGCTCATCCAGCACTGAACTGGCCTCAGTGGGACTGTGATGGCTTCTGCCAGGAAAAAAAAAAATGGTTGTGAGCAGGAATTGGCCAGCATGTTTACTGTGGGAGGGCACAGGCCCATTTCCAGAGTTTCTCCCCAAGGGAAGACCCCAAGAGGTCTGGCAGGATGGAGCTCTCCTCTCCTGGCTGCAGCTTCCCAGGTTTTCCCAGGGCACATGGTCTCCTCACAAGAGGAGCTCACGTGAGCTGGATGGCTGTTTAAGAAAGAAAAAAAAAAACCAAAAAGGTTTGAAAAAAAGAAGTGGACACACGAGCACAGCCCAGATTTAGAAGGAAGCTCGGAGTGGCTGGACTCCATAAAAAGATAAGGGCAGGGTTGCAACATCAAACACGTCAGGAGGGCTTCGCTGCCCCCTGCCCCAGCTTGAATCACCCACGTCCCCCGCCCCTGACGTGGGGAGCAGCCCTCCCCTGGCAGCCCCGAGGTGACGAGGGGCAGAGCCTCATGTTCCCAGAGGGGATGGGCTGGGGTTTTTCTCCTTGCCCAACATCAGCTGGCAACTGCTCCTCACTGTGGCAAAGTCCAAGGCTGCCCTAACACAATGCCAGCCTGGGGTCACTGGCCATTCACAGCCCCCCCAGCAGCCCAGCCTGTCCCTTTTGGTGCCATCAGCGGGGTGGGGGTTGTTTCCCCCACACCCCAAACATCTCAGCATTGCTTCTGCCTCAGGGTGATGGTCTGGAGAGCCAGAAATCTGGGGAACTCCAGCCTGAGTGCACAAACCTGCTCTCCCCTCTGGCATAAGTATTATATCCCCACCATGAGCTTTTGGGGGAAGATTTGGGATTTTTTCCCCCTGTACACCCTCATAGAATTAGTTTATAGAACATTAGGCCCACAGTGCCTTAAAACTGGAGTTGCCCAAGGCTGAGGAATTCCAGCTCAGCCTTAAATATGAATTCCTGTCTTGAACATACTACAATGATTTTTCACATGTGATTTCCATGCACTCAGTCTGAGTGCATATGATCTGTTTGCTGGGCAAGCACACTACTGGTGTTTCCTTGGGGAGTATTTTTCAGCCTGTTGCCATCTGTCTGTGGTTTCCTTGCTTGAGACTGTCCCTTACACCTGAAAGCCCCTGTGGCAGGCTCTGCCTTCACTTGTCTCCCCTGCAGCTGAAGCAGAACCACTGGTGTAACCTTACCCCAGCCTCTGGGGCTGTTGACTTCAGCAGCCCGGGTTAAGTATGTGTTGTGCCAGGACAGGGACCTAATTCAGCCACAAGGGAGGGACGTGAGCAGCGGCACTTTACTGTTATAATTTATACATTTAATAATTATTTTTATAATTAATTAATATTATTTTTTAAATGTATATATTTTTTTCTTTTATAATTTACAATGTCAAGCCCGGATTCACCACTTCATCCACTTAGGCAGCAGTTTGAGGATTTCTGCACTCTCTCTTATGGAGATGTGAGGCATGTTAGGCTGAAATTAACTGTGCCAGCCACAGCTAACACAGCCCCAACCTGGCTG